>NW_025813493.1:9272605-9651488 GCF_021976095.1 Xenia sp. Carnegie-2017
ATTCAATGCCTGGATTACAAATTTCAAACTTATAAAATCGACACATATGGGATGGGGAGGATTCTCAGAAGAACAAGAAAACGGAACTATTCGCACGTAAAGAGTCATCACTGGAGCAGCTTTAATTTCACACAAACGCAAACAAAACGAATCCTACCAACAGCATCAACTGACCACCATTAAAAACAACTCACGCTCAACAAATTAATCAACGGCTGCCGTATGTTAAACGTCCTCATATCAGATGCCCACAACCGCTTACGAATCTACCGTCATAAACTACAAGAACATCGAGAAACCGTAACAACATACACGACACAATCAGACGCCAAATCCATTAATGAAGCCGTCAATAAAGCAATATCCGCATATAGAACAAAACGACACCACGAACTTCATCGAAAATTACCAGAATCCAGATCTTACAAACAACTCCATCCCAACACAAACGAATTTGTCACAAACATCTCGAACAAACCACTAACCGAACAGCAAACTAAAATTTTAAACAAAGGATTAAATTACAACTTTAAAGACGCGAACAAACTTGACTACGTTGCCGACCTGGAATCCGCTTTAAAGTACACCAACTTAACAGACCAAACGAAAGAAGACATTCGTCACAAAATCACAAATAACCTCTGCCAAAACAACCTATCACCTAAACTACGAAGAACTACGAGCAATTAAAACCTACAAAACGACTACCAAATAATCATATTACGAGCCGACAAAGGACGCAAAACAGTTATCATGGACAGATCAGAATACATCGACAAAGCCAAAACCCTCCTACAAGACACCACCACCTACGAACTTCTCCACACAAACCCCAGCAAAACGACCACCAACCGCATCAACCAGAAACTGAAACAACTAAAAGACAAAAAGAAACTAAACGGAAACGACTACAGAAGAATCTGACCCAATGACGCATCCACCGCCAAATTCTACGGACTACCAAAAATCCACAAAGAAAACAACCCACTTCGACCTATCGTATCGCTTCCAGGATCATCTACGTATGAACTTTCAAAATATCTTTATAATAATCTGTATCCATTAGTCAAAAATTCACCTCACACCATCAAAAATGCCCCCACTTTCCTCGCCAGTATTGAACACATTAAACTACGACCAGACGAAATCATGATATCCTACGACGTGACATCACTCTTCACATCCATACCACTAGACATCGCCAAACAAATTACAAACAAACTACTCACAAACGACAAAACTTGGCAAGCTACAACACAACTAGACAAAAACGACATCCTAGACTTACTCAACCTTTGCCTCTCCACTGAATTCACCTTCCAAAACACATACTACAGACAAATTTCAGGCACACCAATGGGATCACCACTATCCACCTTCCTTGCAGAAGCTATCATGCAACATCTCGAAACACAATCAGTCACAAACAACACAAACATCAGACTATGGAAAAGATATGTCGACGACATCTTTGCCGTAGTCAAGAAAGACAAAACTGAACAAATCCTACACACCATAAACAATACCACAAAGAACATTACCTTTACTAAAGACGAAGAGCACGACAAACAACTTACCTTCCTCGACATCCTACTAACCAGAACAGATGACGGTACACTAAACACACAAGTATACCGCAAAACCACCCACACAGACCAAATACTCAATTTCAACAGCAATCATCCAACAAAACACAAAATAAGCTGCATTCGAACACTTTTCAACAGGATAAACACTCATTGTGATACGGAAGAAGCCAAAAAAACAGAACGCAAATACTTATACTCCACATTTATTAAAAACAATTACCCTAGAAACTTCATAAACAAAACTATATACAATATACAAAACAAAACACAAACCGACAAAAGCAACAAAAAACCGGACGAAACAGTAAAAATCGTCACATTACCATACATAAACGGAACATCAGAAATGACTGCCAGACTTCTTCGACCATTTAATATTAACGTCGCCCACAAACCTACACAAAAACTCAAATCATGTTTCACCAAACATAAAGACAAAACAACAATTCATGATACAACTGACGCGATCTACATGATACCATGTAAAGACTGTTCAAAGCAATACATAGGACAAACATCTAAGAAAATTGAAACAAGACTCACAGAACACAAAAACGCCATAAAACGACGAGATCCGAACTCACTACCGGCAGAACATACCCACGGAAACAACCACACATTCGACTGGACAGAAACTAAAGTACTCGGACGCGCACAGACTAAACACGCACGCGAATTTAAAGAAGCTTGGTACAGTAAAGACAACGACACAATAAACAGACATATCGACATACCCATCATATACTCACAACTAAAGAAAAAGGACAAAAAAACCACAAACAACACCAAAACTAAAACACTACACTCTAATATTATTAACACCAATCATATTAACAATACACCAAAACCCATGGCAACGCATTTCACCCAATCCAATCACATTAATCCACCCACTAATCCAATTAGACGCTTTAAACGTCTCCAAGTTAAAAGCACGTGTAAATAAATATTTTTCATTCTGATGAAGGCTAGAAGCAACGAGTCGAAAGCTCAATAAGCACTGCGGAACCACTTTGGGTTATTAAATGATATTTACAATGAGAGTGGAAATTGATTTGGTAGGAAATTAGTGGAAATAATCCATTTTTAAAAGCATCAAAGTGTAAGACATGACTATTCTTTCCAAAATGGTGTTCAAAATAATCCATTTGAAAAGTTCGAAGTACCAATGCTCACCAAACGATATTTCAAGCAGGATAAGATTGGAAATCTTACTAATCATCTGTATCAATGTTATGTTAATTTTGTGTCCATCATCCTCGTTTTGTATAATGTTTGTGCATGCACTACAATTGCAGATGTCAGCACATTTAAGTCCATTTGCCATATATGCAAATATTGTTTTGACATCGTGTTTTCTTGCAACCACAGGCTAAAAATTCGAGTATGGAGTCCGGTGCTGGTTTCTGGCTCATCCAATGACTTCCTAACTTCCCATTCACAAACATCCATCCACGTCCTTCTGGCGTTGGGGACAAATCATTACATGATAATGCTGATTTCCAGATACAAGTCACATAATTTGCCTGTTTACAATGCAATAGCAATTTATCTTTTGTTGGTTGAGGATTATGCGGTTCTGGGATCTTACTCTTGGTGCAGAATTTTCTGTAGCGCACTTCGTTACTATTCTGACCATAAGATTTAACACCATATAGTTCAGCAACCATTTCTTGAACTGTCGGAGAAAGTTTTCATCAAAGTCGAAAACCACACCAATTTTCTTTATGCTTTTTGATATTGATATGAACCCTTGACAATTTTGTAAGCCTTTTGATTTCGAACTCCAAAGAACGAACTTTTTGAATCACACTCAGTAACAGCATGAAGAGCTGGCAAAGCGTTAGACACGGCTTCACCAAGACTTTCGTAAATTTTTGAAACAGAAAAGATTCTCTTCCTTCCTTTTAATCCAATCTCAACATATAAAATACAGCAAATTCGCTCTTTGTAGTAGACAGCTAAGATTGCAACATCCCTGTCAAGAGTTGAGATGCAAATACTAGGATTTATATTGGTTTGGGTAGCATGCAGAAACAAAGAAACGTATTAGTGTCTGCTTCTTCTTGGTTGGAGCAAAGGCTAACTTCTTTTCTTGACACTACTTTGTTATTTGCTACTTCTAGTTGATAACATTCACTTTCAACGGTTTTAATAAGGTTCGTTCTGAGATGGTGGCTTTGAAGCGCTCGGAATCTGACCAATCTTGTAGAAAAAATTTCACAAGATCAACTTTGTTATTGCTATCACTTAGGTATGTTTTGAATTACTTGGGTCGTTTTTGGTCCCTTCTTGACAGCTAAAATCGAATAATTTCTGACGTTTCACGTTGTTTGCGTTCACTACCTTTTAACGATTCGTCAAATTATTGGTCGGTTGCAAAATATATGATTTTATCAGAATTAGAGGTGATGTGTTTCAAGACATATTCGGACATTTCGCCAAATGTTGTTAAACTTATAGAGGCCAGCTGCTGAATGATGAACATACCATCAAATACTCTTACACAATCAACTGGAAGGAATTCTACCATGGGATCTTCTACATCTTTCTCAACACCGTCCAGCAGCTTAGATTTAACAGCTTTTTTATAACTTCTATCAGCAGTGGCTAAAGACCAAGGAAGAGGACCAAGAGAATAGGTGAGCCCCTCTCTCATCGAAGCATGGCGCTTGCCACATATGACTAATAATCGGGCAGATAAATCACGATCCGCTTTTAATGTTAAGCTTTTATCTTTAATGAGGCATGTTTTTTAATTTTCATCGCTGCAAACGTCTTTGGCTTCATTTTTTGAATTGGTGCAAACAAATCTTCGTCGTTTGATTCAATTCGTTTCGCCAAGAAGCTGCAAAGTGCTTCTTTCCCTTTTTCTTCCTCATTAATCATGTCGTTCTTAACATCATCGCTGCATTGTAATCCAGAACTCAGATGTACGAGGCAAGTAATTTCTTTAAACGGTGTCCCCCACACAATAAAAAGATTATAGCAGCGAAGAACGCAATTTTCGTCGTGCAGCATTCGCTTTCTTCCAAGATCTTTTGTCACGGATTTAGCGTTGGACATTCCTAGAAACTTTTCAATCCTTGTTTGACACTTTGCAGCAGAATGACTGGTTAATACCCATATTTGAACTGTTCCTTCTATGTACTATGGCCAACAATTCCACCTGCACATTTTTGCCATTTGTTGATAGTTTGCTCTATAGCTTGATCTGATGGTATCTTGTTGAATCTTCCTGGTTGTCTTCTGACAGAAAAATTACCTGCTTCAAAGTTTTGGTGTATAGCAGGATGTGTTTCTGGAAGCTTTTTCATGGTTACCTGGTAGTATTTCAGAAAGCGTGCGTAGTTGAAACGATCATAGCCAAACATCCAGGGAAGCATGTTTTCGGTCGATTGCAGATGCAATTTCCATTTCCCGAGATTGATTGATCTTGAAAAATTGACGACCATACGGATGCTTTTAGACCAAGAGAACCATTTAAGACAGAATCTTCATAATTTTGTAGCTCATCCTGCAGATTGGCATGATATTGGCTATGCTTAATCTAAGAGTTGTTTTGTTGGAGAGGAAAGGAATTTTTCTGACTCAACTGAGTTGACTAATCTTTCATAAAGCTCATTCGCCTGCTCTGTTTGGTCGTTTTTCGAATGTTTAAGCCTATCAATCATATGTTTTTTGAAAGC
The DNA here is from genome assembly GCF_021976095.1 of Xenia sp. Carnegie-2017. Taxonomy (NCBI): domain Eukaryota; kingdom Metazoa; phylum Cnidaria; class Anthozoa; order Malacalcyonacea; family Xeniidae; genus Xenia; species Xenia sp. Carnegie-2017. The sequence continues at coordinate 9,277,884 of NW_025813493.1, forward strand.
TTTCTACAGGTATTCTAGAATTCGCATTGCGTTGTTATAAGGCTTTCCTTTAAGCAATTGGTCAACGGAAGATTCATCAAGAAGATATGCCTCGATTACGATGTCCGAAGACCAGCATCAGCAAACCTCCTTCCGATAGCAGCAATGAATATACACATTGTATGAAACCCGCCAAGCCGCAAAACAACGAACTGCTTAAGATCTATGTACTTTGGATTCATCATAACTTCCACAGCCTTAACGTATATTGCCGTATCTAGCACCACATCTGTTTCGATGAAACCAAGTTTTTCTGCCTTCACCTTTGATTGACTGAGGAGTTCCAGAACAGTATCATGGGACGTTGGAGATTTGTTAATCGACGGCAGGTATCCAATTTTATGGTAGCTGTTGCTGTTGTTGTCGCACAACAAATAATTAAAGCCTGTCCAACTAGGTATCTGCTGCTCGAAATTTGTTTGATTGACTTGAGTTCTCGTGATGTTCCAAAGCGTATCAAAAATGTATGAAAGTTATACTTCGTCTTTTTGCATGCATAGCTGAATGCTAGTCGTGGCTTCTGTTCTCTTTCGCTTCACCTAAACGTACAAAGGTATCTCTGTTAGACGAGGTTGGAAATTTTTGTTTTTTGATTCATGCATGACTGTGGGGACACTAAGGCGTCCACAGAAGAGGGCTGGGGCTAATTTATTAACACATGTGATGGCTGGATGACAATGCAATTCGTACAGTGCAAACTAAGCCCTTGATTGATGCAAACTAAGCCCAGAGTGCAAACTAAGCCCAGGGATTGATGTCATCGTTATCCCAAAAAAAAGTGACGAATTTAGATGGCCTATTGAATGTTCCATTGCCAGAGAATTTCAAGAATAAGCACATCATCATAAGACATCCCGTGGCCAAACTTTTGTGTCCAGTTGATAACTTTTTTGGAGCCAGTCTTTCTTTTGATGCAGAAAGGAAAGGTTGTTTGCTTTAACGTATTTTCCGAACATTGTTGCGTGGTAGATAAGATCTTGTCCAATTGAAGACACTAAACGCATCACCTTTGCGGATTTCGTTGATTTATAAGTGAGGACTCTTTTCAAGAAACATGTTGTCAACATTGGAATTTTTTTTTCTTTGGACAGAAGCTCGTGCTCTAGTGGTGGCCAACTTCTAAAATTATTGGGAGTTTCCAATAATTCATTCGTATTTCATGAGCAACTTGCATCGTTTTCTCCTCCAGCGATAAGTCGTTCCATTGATAGTTCAATAACTTTGCCTTAACAACTGCTTCAACTAACTGCCTCTTTTCAAGATTGTTGTTAAACAAATACTCACTGCCGTACTTTAGACTTCAAAACCAAACTTTTGAACCAAATGATTTCTGGATCTTATCTTTAAGCCTTTGTACTTTTGGTGATCTTGGCTGATATTCAGCACCAAATAAACGTTCTGCAAGTCGATTCTCACTTCTTACATCAAAATTATTCAAAAATCATGGCGCCTCTCAAAACAAACCAAAAACTGTCAGTAAAAGTTATTAGTCGGCCTTCTCAAGAACATTTTTGCTTGCCGACTTATTCAGATGGTTTTTAAAAGTGTTTAAAAAAAATTCTAGCATAAAATGAAATCGCCCCTAGGTATGGTAAGTTTTTACTCAATTTTCTTCACTTATCTGCCTGACTAATACATGTAATTGAGCCATTTAGAAAACTTTACTCCATCGTGACTAAAACACCATACGAAAACATACGAGTACATACGGGTGACATGCGAGTACATACATTTGACATACGAGTATAAACGAGTGACACACAAGTACTTATGAGCTTTACTTCAGTGCATAGGAGTAAAATAACGCTAGAAATGTGTTTTTATAACTTTTAAATTGCATTAGAGACGAAAGTATTGATTTTTCTTTAAAAAAGTGTGATCGATAAAAATCCAAAACGCACAAATTTCACCGAATGGCTAAGTATAGTGATCGTGACTAAAACACCACACGAGTACATACGAGTACATACGAGTACATACGAGGGACATACGAGTACATATACAAGGAAAAGAGAACGCAAATATCAATGTATTATTGGAGAAATTGTTGTATTTCTCATTTGTGACCATTTTATAGGAGTATGTCACTCGTATGTACTTGTATGTCAGTCGTATGTACTTGTATGTACTCGTGTGGTGTTTTAGTCACGATCAACTTTACTCTATCTAAGAAGAATTTTTTTCTTTAAATATTGCAGACTTTTTTCAAAACATTGAAATGAAATCGCCTGCCGTTCAAAATCCATTTTGTAACTACAGATGAAATTATTAAACTCAAAACAAAATTATTTAGATTTTAAAATTGTAGCGAGAGACTTGCCGAGCGGAAATCGAATACGTGTGATAAAAATTAATGCCCAACATGGTTGCCTGTAAGGGGGGATATTCCCAAGTGCTCCGAAAGAAATGAGAGCTTTCTGTTTTGACATTGATATCTCTCGTACTAATGGAAAGGTCACCACTTCCGTCTACCGCAAACCTACTTTCACTGGCCTCTTCACCAACTTCCACAGCTTCATCCCACTTACTTACAAGCTTTCATTAGTCTCCTGCTTACTTCACCGCATCTTCAATCTTTGCTCTACTTACGAAAATTTTCATACACAACTCGAATTTACCAGAAAGTCACTCACCAAAAATGGTTTTCCTTCACGTATAATTGACCAAATCACACGTCGCTTCCTTAACAACACCTTTGCCCTAAACCACCTGTCTTGACTGCTCACAAAATGCCCATCTATTTCTGTCTTCCTTTCACCGGCATACACTCCTTCAAATTCGCACACAAATCAATAACCTTTGTGCTGCAGCCTTCCCACATATATCCATTAAATTTGTTTTCCGCCCTTCTCAACGTATCTCTTCTTTCTTCCCTTTAAGGACAAAATTCCCAAACCTCTGAGATCTGGTGTAGTCGATTTATTCAAGTGTCGAAGCTGCAACGCTTCGTATGTGGGTCAAACCACACGTCATCTACACACCAGATTTTGGAGCACTGGGAATATCCCCTTACAGGCAACCAAGTTTCCCACCCAGCATCATCAAGCATTCTTGCTCACATTAACGAAACTGGACACACCCCCAACTTAGACGACTTTAAAATAATTTCCTCTTCCAACGATACTTATGAACTCTCCATCCATGAAAGCCTTCTAATCAATAAACACAAGCCTTCACTTAATGTGCAAGGAAACTCCATTCCACTTAACCTCTTTTAATTTCTCTTCATCTCACTTCCAAACTTCCTTATCATGTATCCATTCGACACCGCTTCCTTTAGTAGTAATTTAACACCTTTTTGTAAATATAATATCTTGTCTTAACGTCCTATTTATTATTTTGTCTGAAGATGTCTTGAGTAAAGACGAAACGACACAATAAATTTAAATTTTACAATTTGTTTTTTTTTTTGGTCTATTTCTATGGCTCTAATCAGAACTTTATGTTGGGCATTAATTTTTATCACACGTATTTAGAATTTATATGACATTATATATTTGACATTATCGACGTTGTCACAACTGTAGAAATTAGCATAACATTCCAGCAACGTTCACGCAACGTTGGTTTCCACGTTCGGAGGACGTTGTTTCAACGTAAATTTTTGGTTGTGCTCAAACTTTGCAATTATTTTTAAAGAGGCTCCCTACAGATACTAAGCACGCGCATATTGTGCTCATGTAGAGTGGATTTTTTTACGTAAACGCATGGCCACAATGACTTTATTGAAGATTTTTTCGTTATCCTTAGGCAATTTTTTGTTAAAAGTTAGTGTGGATGTTAATTACATCAAACAATACGCAAAATAGAACAAAATAGAACATACACAAAATAGAAAAAAATCTACAAATAAGTTTTTATGTAGCAGAAGTTTTCAAATTTGTCAGTGCTGCGCCCCTAAAATGAAAAATAATATACAAGTAAAAAGTGTATAGTGGAAGCGTCTTTAGTATGCAAACTTATTTTCTTTAGGAAACTTACTTTGACAAGACATGCATGTTCTAGGTATCGTCTTCGTTAAAATTAGCTAGAACACTTGGTAACAAACATCTATAAAAACATAATCAATTGTCTTAACACTTCAGCACGTATGAAACTGCGGCGTAAAATTTTCCATTACAAAACTTACGATTTTTCAATGTATGAGTGTTGTAAAAAATGATGAGTACATCAAGCCACCAGGTTTAAAAGGGCCATGCTTAATACAATCTGTGATCTTTTTACATCCACGTATCTTGATTACATTTTTGTGAACCCGAAGACAAGTCTCTAGAAATAAACATTTGTGGAAAAAGTTAAAAAAACTAAGCATTATGCTAGCGAGATTTCAGTATATAATTAACTCAAACTCTGCTTTCTGCTCTTCTAGTTTCAAACACGATGCATACAATGACAGTATAGCATGAAATGAAACTTTATACACCCGGAATAGAATAGCTATCTTTAACTCAACATTTTAGACAAATAAAAAGAAGACAAAACTATAGTTTTGCTCCGATAGATCAAAAGGTCTTTGAATGAATGTTTGGCTTTTCTTTATTTAAAGGCTTAACTTGTTTTAAATTTTTTTCATTATGCGCCGAGCACTAGTAGCTACCACAGTGATGGCACAGAATAAGAAATGAACAGAAGGCCAACTAGGGGTGCAATTTGTCCCAGATTTTTTATGCGCTTACGTTGGATCCGCCATTACTCTGACAAGTACTGCAGTTGCTTGCTACTATAAAATATAGAGTACAATGGAATATTTGTGTAAGAAAACTAGGCTTTTAAACGTTTCCTTTCATTGATCGTGAGAATCTTGCTCAGTAATTATATGTTATAACCTTATAAGCGCAATTTTGATGCGATCTAAAGTGATTTAACAACAAAATAAATAAATTGGCAGTATTTACATTGTGTTTTGATGTTCTAATAACTAGAACGCAGATTTCAAAAGTAAACCTCCACAATGTGTAAGTTAATGTTCTCGCACAGTACAAATATATAGAAATTCCTTAGCCAGTACTTACCAGAGTAATGGCGGCCATCGAATTTCTAGCATGTGCAATGAGACATGCGCGAAGACATTGACTTCAAAGGCTCCGACACTAAGTTAGCCTTAAGAGACGAAGTATATTTGGCCACTTGCATGTTCTCACTTTGCATTAATGTGTCCAATTGTGTGAGAACAGATCTTTGACAGTCTAAATCAGAATGTATACGTATGAAAAAATTCCCTCCAGTAATTGACGGTACCATGTATTTAAGTATTACAACTTACAGAAGTTTTGTGAATACATAGTACTTACATAAGTGCAATGAACACAACGTAACTATTACGAACAGGTTCTATCAAAAAAGTTATTTAATTAAAAAATAAAGTAAATGGTTTGAACACGCGAGTATCGTTACAGGTTTGTAAATTTAGATCGTCCAGGTTGGTATAGTCCTGAGAAGGACTGTTTTTGTTGTTGTTGACTGTTAATGACTGTTGAGTGCTGTTGACTGTTTTTGTTAATATTTTCGAGTCAAGAACAACGAAAACAGTCCTTCTCAGGACTATACCAACCTGGACGATCCATATTTACAAACAATTTTAAAATGTTCAGATAACTGTCATTTCATGAAAATTTCTAAAAATAAGTTAACGTTTGTGTATTTTCGTATTTTAAAAGAAATATATATCTATATATATCTAAAAGAAAACAATGAAAAAATTCATTTCGAAAACTAGGAGCGCACTTCGTAGCTATATACCTCAATTGTAACTGCTTGTGCAAAAAAAAAACAAGACTCCTACCAGGCGTTCACTCGTGCTACTTGAGAGCATTGGTTTAGTTATATTTGCCTATCATAGTAGTTGACAAAATCGTGTTTCATTTTAATACAGCTACGTGTCATTATTGACACTCAAGAAAGATCTTGATTGACTGAAGGGCTTCGTATAAATGACGCAAAATTTAAGAAAATTTAATAAATATTAAGTTCACCGCGCAACTTGTCAAAAAAGATTATTTTTTGCCTCTCTCTCTCCTTTCTCATGTAGCTATTTTTTGTCTCTCTCTTCATACTCATGTAGTTAACTTTTTCTTAATATGACTGATCACTTGCACGTATGATCGTTTGAATGACGCAATTAAAAATGAAGACTTCATTTGAATAAACAAGATGATTGGCGAGATTAAAGAAAGGAAAAATATGTCTAATTTAGAGACGTTGCGTATAGTGAACTAATTGTTTATAAATTTTACTCAAATTTTAGTATAAGGCACAGCAGAATTCAAGGTTTGGACTCGTTGAATTAAATAACATTTCAAAAAATTTTATTTTCTTTGCGCAAGCAGTCAAATGGGAGGCATTTACGAAGTACTTTCAGAGTTTTCACGTTTAATTTTTTTTGCTTGTTTTTAGCTACTTTTTGAGAAAAAACCATGTAAAAATACTAAATTTAATATGGTGAAACAGTTTTGCAAAATTTTGATGAAATGATAGTTTTCTGTACATTTTTAAATTGTCTAACTTCCGTGAAACGTCCTATATACGTATATATAAGGATTTTAATTAATGAGGACTCGAATAACAGCGAAATATAAGAAATACATCGTTCATTCTCAGAACAACAACCCATATAAAAGATGTGTAACTAGCAACATGTTGTCTCACAATAGTTTACGGAATTGAGAATACGTAGCTGTATCGTTCTACAGGGTGTGTAAAAACATTTTGAACAGTTAGGTAAACATTGCAAAAGTGATCAGCGCACAAATTCAGCAAAAAACTACGGTGAAATAGGTAGTTGGACTTCCAATGATTCATCGGACACTAAAACAATTTTTAGAGCGAGAATAAAGTTGCTGAGAAGCACTTTAATTTAAACTAGCTTGCGCACCAAATTGACAAGGCTAATGAAACAGCTATATTGATTGACGTAAGTTAAAATACGGCACATATTTCAAGCTTGGGAGAAAGATTTGGCCTTAAAGACAAAGTTTACACGAAAGCTGGGAGTCAAAAGAGTAAATTATTTTGGGTTACTGGGAAGAACGAGCACGTTATTTGCGTTACCAAGAAGCACAAAAAATTAAAAACCCCACGATGTGAAAGATACAAGCATTTGCGAAATTAGACAAATTTATAAAACTTTGTTAGCTTCAGAAACATGTGACATACTTTAACCCAATGTGTTCTAATTGATTTTGGCTGTGTCATTTTTGTGCACAATTTATTTTAATCATGTTCATGAAAATAGCTTTTACATTAAAATAAAGAAGAGGATAAGAAATGAAAATTTATACTAAGTAGTTTCGAAAAAAGGTACCGTAAAAGTAATATAGTTTGTTGCAGCTTACATATGTAAAACAATAGCAAAAGTAGCTATAACAATATTACAGCATCAAAAATAAAACTTACAATTGTTCAGTTGAAAGTTCAGTACTAAAGCGCCCTTTAGATGGTGATTCGTTTTCAATAATCATGAATATTAATTCTGTGATCAAAATTGGAGCATTTGTAACTACTTTCAGCAGGTCGACGCAGGATAACAAACATATTGTTAAGTGAACAATTCTCTTTCAAGATGCGATGACTTAGGCAACATAAAACCACAAGAAAGTTTAAAATCAACTCACAAATAAGAACAATAACGTTGAATACCAGTATTAAAATCAATTGCATAAGGACTCTGGCGTCCATTTCTAATGCAGATATTGAGAAAACGCTTGACCACTCTAAAACAGATATTGTCCAGTATTTTATGACATAATTACTTATTCATGAATGCATATATAATTATTGCAACTTTCAATCAAGCCATTGTTAAAAACTTTACTCTACCTCTACAGAAATTTGTCTTTAGCTAAATTTGAAAGCATTTTTTCACATTATACAAATTAAATTGCAATTTTGTTTGTATACATTTTTTTGTATATTTTGTGTTGTAAAGAATACCATCTAGCTTATGTTAATATGTTTTATTGAAATAGCAGTTACGAGAAGTTATATATCAAATAATTAAACATGGAACTTGTTTGTTCAATAAAATTACACACTAGCAAGAATACAACAATTCTACAGCCCTAACACACATTTATCCCTACAATATTATAGTTTTAGATGTACGTAAATAATCGACACTGAAAAGTTTTTATATAGTAAATTAGAACGAAGTTGAAGTATTGCTCAATTGTTTTAATATTTTTCTCGCCTCAGATCGAAGATTTTTATTACGCCAAAATATCACCAAACAGTTAGTTGTGCTGTTGATACACCAAAATGTTTTAATCCACATATAGCTGAGAGCCAGTGCATTCTCGTTTTGAAGTGCCCAGAAGATAACTCCTATGATCGTTGGCATATAACAAAGGGACACACAAGCTACCAAGAGAAGACATGTTGATATGGATCTAAGAGAAAAAATTCTCTTCTTTGAAAGCATGTTATGATTTTGGGATGTTATAGCGTTCTTTCGGCGATACTTCTTTGAGATAATATGGAGCTTCGTGTTGACGTAGAGAAATGGGAAAATAAACAGTAAAAAGAAGAGTATTATCGAGGCTAAATTATTTTCTGTTACATGTAGCAGAATTATAGTGATGGGAAGAAAAAGAAAAACAAAATGCAATTTAATGAGCAATGACTTCGTTACTTTTTTGTGGTGAAATATTGGATGGAAAACTGCCAAGTATCGCTCAAAACTAACAAACAACAGGGTATATAACGAAAAAGAAAGAAATACATCGAAAAATTGAGTAATAGTGCGCAGTTTTAAAATTGATTCTTTTTCACCCATCCAGAATATCAATTCTGTGATCAAAACTGGAGAGTTTGTAGCTACCGCCAGCAGGTCGACGCAGGATAACAAACAAATTGTGAAGTGACATACTTTCTTTTGTAGTTGCGATGACTTTAACCAACAAAAAACCACAAGAGAGTTTAAAATCAACCCACAAATAAAAACGATACCGTTGATCGCCAGCATTAAAATCAATTGTACTAAGACTCTGATGTCCATTTCTTATGTCAGATGTCAGGAAAGATGAACGATTACTCTCACACAGATAATGCCGTGTATTAAATGACATCATTTATTCATGACTACAATTGTTGCAGCAATTTATACTTGTAATTGAGCCATTTAGAAAACTTTACTCGATCGTGACTAAAACACCACACGAGTACATACGAGTGCATACGAGTGCATACGAGTGACATACGATTACATATACAAGTGAACGCAAATATCAATGTATTATTGAAGAAATTTTGCTATTTCTCATTTGTGACCAGTATATAGTCCTTTGTCACTCGTATGTACTCGTATGTCAGTGGTATGTACTTGTATGTACTCGTATGCCACTCTTATGTTCCCGTATATCAATCGTATGTACTCGTATGTACTCGTGTCGTATTTTAGTCACGATCAACTTTAATCTGTCTAAAAAGAATTTTTTTCTTTAAATACCACAGACTTTTTTCAAAACATAGAAATGAACTCGCCTGCAGTTTAAAATCCATTTTGTAACTACATATGAAATTATTAAACTCAAAACAAAATTATTTAGATTTTATAGGACATTGTATATATGACATTATCGACGTTGTCACAACTGTAGAAATTACGTTGAATAAACATTCCAGCAACGTTCAGGCAGCGTTGGTTTTCACGTTCGGAGGACGTTGTTTCAACGTAAATTTTTAGTTGCGCTAAAACTTTGAAATTATTTTAAGGAGGCTCCCTACAGTTACTAAGCAGGGGACTGACGTCAATTTTCACGCACATATTGTGCTCATGTAGAGTGGATTTTTTTACGTAAACGCATGGCCATAATGACTTTATTAAAGATTTTTTTGTTTTCCTTAGGTAATTTTTGTTAAAAGTTGGTGTGGATGTTATTTACATCAAACAATACGCAAAATAGAACAAAATAAAACATACACAAAATAGAAAAAATCTACAAATAAGTTTTCATGTAGCAGAAGTTTTCAAATTTGTCAAAAAATTATTAATAGAACTCCATTGTTAATCATAATGCTTTTTGAATAAATAACAATCGTCACGCAAAAAATCAGAAAAATTCACCAAACCGAAAAAAGATACGGTCATTTCCTTAAAAACTATAGATGATAAAAGTGTGTAAAAACGAAAACATGGTTGCCATAACAACGTTAACAGCTATCCCATTTAAGCATCTTCAGACTTTACTGGCATTCTTGAATATTCCCGCTTACTACATATCTCCAAAGCTTGAGTGTGTTTGTTTGAAATAATGTAGAAAGCAAATAGGCGACGTAATTGCAGGGAGCCTTCTTAAAATAATAAGATTAAAATTTAGAGCTTATAAATATATTCCAGTTTTACAGATAACTTTCTCTTGAATAAATTAAAGACTGCAAATAAGTAAATTACAAATTACAAATAAGTTCATTTATCCGTATCTCGAGGGAATCTTTACTCCAAGGTGTCAGTGCTACGTCCCTAAGATAAAAAATAATATAGAAGTAAAAAGTGTATAGTTGAATAGCTTTTATTACGCAAACATATTTTCATTAGCAAACTTACTTTGACAAGACATGCATGGTGTAGATATCGTCTTCGTTCAAGTTAGCTAGAACATTTGGTAACAATTAACAAACATCTATAAAAACATAATCAATTGTCTTAACCCTTTAGCACGTATGAAACTGCGACGTAAAATTTTTCAATACAAAACTTACTATTTTTCAATGTATGAATGTTGAGTACATCAAGGCACCAGGTTTATCAGGGCCATGCTTAACACAATCTGTGATCTTTTTACATCTACGTATCTTGATTACATTTTTGGTGAACCCGAAGACAAGTCTCTAGAAATAAACATTTGTGGAAAAAAATAAAAAAACTGAGGATTATGCTAGCGAGATTTCAGTGTATAATTAACTTAAGCTCTGGTATCTGCTCTTCTAGTTTCAAACACAACGCGTACAATGACAGTATAGTATAAAATGAGACTTTATACACCCGGATAAGAATAGCTATCTTTAACTTAACATTTTAGACAAATAAAAAGAAGACAAAACTATAGTAACTACCTAACTATAAATAATCATCAAAAACCTAACATAGCTGACATAAAAATTTATCGAGGCTAAACTATTTACTTCCTTTCTTTTGTCTTAAACATTGAATAAAAATGGTATTCTATTCCAATTGTACTTCACTTTATACTTCATTTAACATTCGGACGTTGCATTAGTGCAAATTGAGAATGAAGAAACTGTATATACTGTATACACTGTATAACTCCGACAGATCAAAAGGTCTTTGAATGATTTTTGGCTTTTCTTTCTTTAAAGGCTTAACTTGTTTTAAATTTTTTCATTATCCGCCGAGCACTAGTATCTACCACAGTGATGGCACAGAATAGAAAATGAACAGAAGGCCAACTGGGGGTGCAATGTGTCCCAGATTTTTTTTCGCTTACGTCAGATCCGCCATTACTCTAACAAGTACTGCAGTTGCTTGCTACTGTAAATTATACAGTACAATGGAATATTTGTGTAAGAAAACTGTGCTTTTAACCCTTTCCTTTCATTTATCGTGAGAATCACGCTCAGTAATTAAATTTTAAAGGGTTAAGCACAATTTTGATGCGATCTAGAGTGAATTAACAACAAAATAAATAAATTGGCAGTATTTACATTGTGTTTTGATGTTCTGAGAACTTGAACGGAGACTTCAAAAGTAAACCTTCACAAGGTGTAAGTTAATGTTCTCGCACAGTACAAATATGTACAAATTCCTTAGCCAGTACTTGCCAGAGTAATGGCGGCGGTCGAATTTCTAGCATGTGCAATGAGACATGCGCGAGGACATCGACTTCAGAGTCTACGACACTAAGTTGGCCTTAAGAGACGAAGTATATTTGGCCACTTGCATGTTCTCACGTTCTCACTTTGCATCAATGTGTCGAATTGTGTAAGAACAGATCTTTGAAAGTCTAAAACAAACAAAATGTATAGGTATGAAAAATTCTCCTCCAGTAATTGACTGTACCATGTATTTAAGTATTACACATTACAGAAGTTTTGTGAATACATAGTACTAACATAAGTGCAATGAACACATCGTAACTATTACGAACAGGTTGTAACAAAAAAGTTATACAATTTTAAAATGTTCAGATAACTGTCATTTCATGAAAATTTCTAAAAATAGGCTAACGTTTGTGTATTTTCGTATTTTAAAATATATATATATATGTAAGTTTGAAAATTTGTAATCCAGGCATTTAATACATAAAAGAAAAAAGTTTCTCCGGATTTAAAGTGAGTTTTTATTGAGCTTTCGACTCGTTGCTTCGAGCCTTCATCAGAATGAAAAATATTTATTTACACGTGCTTTTAGCTTGGAGACGTTTAGAGCGTCTAATTGGATTAGTGGGTGGATTAATGTGATTGGATGGGGTGAAATGCGTTGCCATGGGTTTTAGTGTGTTGTTAATATGATTGGTGTTAATAATATTAGAGTGTATGAATGTTTTATGAAGTGCGGTGTTTGAAATTAAATGAAGATATAAAATATTTAGTATAAAGTACAAAAGAATTCAAACTTTTTCCTCATTGAATTGAATAAGATTTGAAACATTTTATTTTCTTTGCGCAAGCGGTCAAATGGGAGGCATTTACGAAGTACTTTCACAGTTTTCAAGATTAACTTTTTGGCTTGTTTTTAGCTACTTTGTGAGAAAAAGACCATTGAAAGTACTAAATTTAATATGTTGAAACATTTTCGCGAACTTTTGATGAAATGATAATTTTCTGTACATTTCTAAATTGTCTAACTTCTGTGATACATCCTGTATGCGTATATATAAGGATTTTAATTAATGAGGACTCGAAAAACAGCGAAATATAGTAAATACATCGTTCAGCCTCAGAACAACAACCCATATAAAAGATGTGTAACTAGCAACATGTTGTCTCACATTAGTTTACGGAATTGAGAATACGTAGCTGTATCGTTGTACAGGGTGCGTAAAAAAAACTTGAACAGTTAGGTAAACATTGGAAAAGTGATCAGCGTACAAGTTCAGCAAAAAACTACGGTGAAATAGGTAGTTGGACTTCCAATGATTCATTGGACACTAAAATAATTTTTAGAGCGAGAATGATGTTGCTAATAAGAATTTTAATTTAAACTAGCTTGCGCACAAAAATGACAAAGCTAATTAAACAGCTATATTGGTACACGTAACTTGAAAAACGGCACATGTTTTCAAGCTTGGGAAAAAGATTTGGCCATTAGCACAAAGTTTACACGAAAGCTGGGAGTCAAAAGAGTAAATTATTTTGGGTTACTGGGAAGCACGAGCACGTTATTTGAGTTACCGAGAAGCACAAAAAAAATTAAAAATCCCACGATGTGAAAGATACAAGCATTTGCGAAATTAGACAAATTTATAAAACTTTGTTAGCTTCAGGAAAATGTGACATACTTAACCCAATGTGTTCTAATTACTTTTTGGCTGTGTCATTTTTGTGTACAATTTATTTTAATCAAGTTCATGAAAATAGCTTTTACAATGAAATAAAGAATCGGATAAGAAATGAGAATTTATACTAAGTAGTTTTGAAAAAACGTACCGTAAAAGTAATATAGTTTGTTGTAGCTTACATATGTAAAACAATAGGAAAAGTAGCTATAACAATATTACAGCATTAAAAATAAAAACTTACAATTCTTCAGTTAAAAGTTCAGTAATAAAGCGCACTTTAGATGGTGATTCGTTTTCACTAATCCAGAAAATCAATTCTGTGATCAAAATTGGAGCATTTGTAGCTACCTTTAGCAGGTCGACGCACGATAACAAACATATTGTTAAGTGAACAATTCTCTTTGAAGGATGTGATGACTTAGGCAACATAAAACCACAGGAAAGTTTAAAATCAACCCACAAATAAGAACAATAACGTTGAATACCAGTATTAAAATCAAATGCATAAGGACTCTGGCGTCCATTTCTAATGCAGATATTGAGAAAACGCTTGACCACTCTCAAACAGATATTATCCAATACTTTATGACATATTTACTTATTAATGAATGCATATGTAATTATTAGAAATTTCAATCAAGCCATTTTTAAAAACATTACTCTTCCTCTACAGAAACTTGTCTTTATCTAAAATTGAAAGATTTTTCTCGCATTATACAAATTAAATTGCAATTTTGTTTGTATACATTTTTTTGTATATTTTGTACTGTAAAGAATATTATCTAGCTTATGTTAATATGTTTTATTGAAATAGCAGTTACGACAAGTTATATATCAAATAATTAAACATGGAGCTTGTTTGTTCAATAAAAATACACAATGGCAAGAATACAACTGTTCTACAGCCCTAACACACATTTATCCCTACAATCTTATGATTTTAGTTGTACGTAAAGAATCGACTCTGAAAAGTCTTTATATAGTAAATTAGAACGAAGTTGAAGTATTGCTCAATTGTTTTAATATTTTTCTCGCCTCAGAACGAACTTTTTTATTACGCCAAAATATCACCAAACAGTTAGTTGTGCTGTTGATACACCAAGATGTTTTCATCCATGTATAGATGAGAGCCCAATCGTTGTTTTTTTTAAGTGCCCAAAAGATATAACTGATGACAGATATCTTAAAGCAAATCGAGACACAAGCTACCAGAAGAAGACATGTTGATATGGATTTTCCAAAAGACTTTCCTTTTTTTGAAAGCTGACTGTGATTTTCGGATGTTGTAACGTTCTTTCGACGATATTTCTTTGAGATAATGTGGAGCTTAGTGTTGAAGTAGATAAATGGGAACAAAAGCAGTAAAGAAAAAAGTATCATCGAGGCCAAGAAATAATTTGTGATATATAACAGATCCATCATGGTGGAAATAAAAAGAAAAACAAAATGCAATTTAATGAGCAATGACTTCGTTACTGTTTTGTGGTGAAATAATGGATGGAAAACTGCCAAGTATCGCTCAAAACTAACAAGCAACAGGGTACTTAACGAAAAACAAAGAAATACATCGAAAAAGCGAGCAATAGTGCGCAGTTTCAAATTTAATTCTTCTTCACTCTTCCAGAATATCAATTCTGTGATCAAAACTGGAGAGTTTGTAGCTACCGTCAGCAGGTCGACGCAGGATAACAAACAAATTGTGAAGTGACATACTTTCTTTTGTAGTTGCGATGACTTTAACCAACAAAAAACCACAAGAGAGTTTAAAATCAACCCACAAATAAAAACGATACCGTTGATCGCCAGCATTAAAATCAATTGTACTAAGACTCTGATGTCCATTTCTTATGTCAGATGTCAGGAAAGATGAACAATTACTCTCACACAGATAATGCCGTGTATTAAATGACATTATTTATTCATGACTACAATTATTGCAACAATTTACATATAGTCAGGCAGACAGAGGGAAAAAACTTACTGCATCGAGGGGCAATTTCACTATGCCTTCAATTTATGCTTTATAACGTAGTAATAATGTTTTAACATGTCGGCAGTGCAAAAATATCTTGTATGTTGTTTCCGACACCGTTTTGTTTAGCATTTTGATAATCTGTAAATTTTGTGCAAAATGGCGTCGAAAATTAAGAACCTGTAATTAAAAAACAAATAATCAAAAATGCAAATACTAAATGTTATTGCTTGTATTTGAAAAGGAAGAAAACAAATAAAAAATTACGACAAACGTCATAAGCGCATGACCCCCAGGATGGCAGTGAAGACGTTGGGCATCTTGTTAGACAAACGGTAGCCAAAAAGCAGCTGCTAATTGTAAGAAGCACGGACGAACGATTGTCTTGTGTCAATGGCGGAAACCGTCCTACATACAGCAATCAGCAGGATAGTTCGTAGTAATCGTCTTTCACTAGTCACAGAAGCACTGCGGGACCACTTTGCGTTAATAAATGATCTTTACAATGAGACTGGAAATTGATTTGGTAGGAAATTAGTGGAAATAATCCATCTTCAAAAGCATCAAACTGTAAGACATGACTATTGTTTCCAAAATGGCGTTCAAAATAATCCATTTGAAAAGTTCGAAGTACCAATGCTCACCTAACGATATTTTAAGCAGAATCAGATTGGAAATCTAACTAGTCATTTGTATCACTGTCGAATAATTCAATTTCGTGTCCATTATCCTCAATTTGTATAATGTTTGTGCAAGCACTACAATTGCAGATGTCAGTACATTTAAGTCCATTTGCCATTTATGCACATATTGTTTTTGACATCGTAAGTTCTTGTAACAACAGGCTAAAAATTCGAGTATGGAGTCTCGAATTCGAGGATCTTACTCTTGGCGAAGAATTTTCTGTAGCGCGCTTCGTTATTATTCTGACACGATTTAACACCCTATAGTTCAGCAACCATTTCTTGAACTGTCAGAAAAAGCTTTTCACCAAAGTCAAAAACCTCACCAATTTTCTTTAATGCTTTTTGATATCGATCTTAACCCTTGACAGTTTTGTAAGCCTTTTGTTTTCCAACTCCAAAAAACGCACTTGTTGAATCACACTCAGTAACTGCATAAAAAGCTGGCAAAGCGTTAGACACTGCTTCACCAAGACTTTCGTAAATTTTTGAAACAGAATAGATTCTCTTCCTTACTTTTGATCCAATTTCAACATATAAATTACAACAAATTTGCTCTTTGTAGTAGACAGCCAAGATTGCAACATCGCTGTCAACAGTTGAGATGCATATACTAGGACTTATATTGGTTTGGGTAGCATGCAGGAACAAAGAAACGTATTAGTGTCTGCTTCTTCTTGGTTGGAGCAAAGGCTAACTTCTTTTTTTGACACTACTTTGTTATTTGCTACTTCTAGCTGATAACATTCACTTTCAACGGTTACAAATACAGTTCGTTCTGAGATGGTGGCTTCGAAGCGCTCGGGATCTGACCAATCTTGTAGAAAAAATTTCACAAGATCAATTTTGTTATTGCTATCGCTTAGGTATTTTTTGAATTACTTGGGTCGTTTCTGGTCCCTTCTTGTCAGCTAAATTCAAACAATTTCTGAATTTTTACGTCGTTTGCGTTCACTACCTTTTAAAGATTCGTCCAAATATTGGTCGGTGACAAAATATATGATTTTACCAGAATTAGAGGTGATGTGTTTCAAGACATGTTCGGACATTTCACCAAATGTTGTTCAACGTATAGAGACCAACTGCTGAATGATGACCATACCATCAAATACTCTTACACAATCAACTGGAAGGGAATCTACCATGGAATCTTTTACATCTCTCCCAACACCGTCCAGCAGCCAGCAGCTTGGATTTAACAGCTTTTGCATAACCTCTATCAGCAGTGGCTAAAGACCAAGGAAGAGGACCAAGAAAATAGGTGAGCACTTCTCTCATAGAAACATCGTGCTTTCCACATGGGACTAATAATCGGGCAAATCCGCAAATCCTTTTTAATGTTAAGCTTTTATCTTTGTTGACGCATGATTTTTTAACTTTCATCACTGCAAACCTCTTTGGCTTCATTTTTTGAATTGGTACAAACAGATCTTCGTCGTTTGATTCAATTCATTTTGCCAAGAAGCTGCGAAGTGCTTCTTTCTCTTTTTCTTCCGCTTTAATCATGTCGTTTTTAACATCATCGCTGCATTGTAATCCAGAACTCAGATGTACGAGGCAAGTAACTTCTTTAAATGGTGTCCCTTACTCCATAAGAAGATCATAGCAGCGAAGAACGCAAATTTAGTCGTGCAGAAATCGCTTTCTTCCAAGATCTTTTGTCACGGAAGTAGCTTTGGACATTCCTAGGAACTTTTCCATCCTTTTTTGACACTTTTCAGCAGAATGACTGGTTAATACCCATCTTAGAACTGTTCCTTTTGATGTGCTATGGCCAACAATTCCACCTGCACATTTTTGCCCTATGTTGATTGTTTGCTCTATAGCTTGATCTGATGGTATCTTCGTGGATCTTCCTGGTTGTCTTATGACAGAAAAATGACCTGCTTCAAAGTTTTAGTGTATAGCAGGATGTGTTTATAGAAGCTTTTTCGTGGTTACCAGGTAGTATTTCAGAAAGCGTGCGTAGTTATTCAGGGAAGCATGTTTTATGTCAATTGCAGATGCAATTTTCATTTCCCAAGCTTCATTTATCTTAAAAAATCGAGTAATATGTGCACCATACTCAAAAATGATGACAATACGAAAGCTGTTAGACCAAGAGAAGCATTTACGACAGAATCTTCATAATTTTGTAACTCATCGAGCAGATTGGTATGATATTGGCTATGGTTATCTAAGAATTGTTTTGTTGGAGAGGAAAGGAATTTTTCCAACTCAACTGAGGCAACTAATCTTTCATAAAGTTCATTCGCCTGCTCTGTTTGGTCGTTTTTCGAATGTTTAAAACTATCGATCATATGTCTTTTGAAAGCCTCCTACAGGTATTTTAGCATTCAAATTGCGTTTTTCTAATGCTTTCCTTTAAGCATTTGGCCAACGGAAGATTCATCAAGAATATTTGCCTCGATTACGATGTCGCGAAGACCAGCATCAGCAAACCTCCTTCCGATAGCAGCAATGAATATACACATTGTATGAAACCCACCAAGCCGCAAAACAACGAACTGCTTAAGTTCTATGTACCTTGGAGTCATCATAACTTCCACAGACCTAACGTATATTGCCATATCTAGCACCATATCTGTGTCGATCAAACCAAGTTTTTCTGCCTTCACATTTAATTGAGTGAGGATTTCCAGAACAGTATCATAGGACGTTGGAGGTTTGTTAATCGACGGCAGGTATCCAAGTTTATGTAGCTGTTGTTGTTTTTGTCGCGCAAGAAATAATTAAAGCATGTCCAACTAGGTATCTGCTGCTCGAAATTTGTTTGATTGAATTGAGTTCTGGCTAGGATCCAAAGCGTATCAAAAATGTATGAAAGTTTTACTTCGTCTTTGTGCATGCATAGCTGAATGCTAGTCGTGGCTTCTTGTATTTTTTCGCTTCACTTGAACGTACGAAGGTATCTCTGTTAGAAGAGGCTGAAACTTAAAGAAATAAAAGCTATTTTTCGTCTTTGCACCACTTTTTTAATCCCAAAGGTCTCCTCGGCTTGCAAAAGCCTGAGCAAACAAAGTAAACAATATTCATTTCTTAAATAAAATGCTTCATGTCTCTTAGGGATCATCGTATACATGTCAAACATAAGGCCACAAAATAATGTGTCAGTAACGATAAGACTTTATGTAATACAGCATGTTTAATATTATTTACGTCAAATTTGTTTAAGATGCGTTTGCTGAACACCTCTTTGATTGCGTGACTGTATTCACAAGCTCAACTTGTGGTAATTTAACGACTTAATTGCCTTTCAAAACAGTTTTTTGACGTTCATTACGTTCAGCTCAATCAAACAATAAATTCATGATGCATATTGTAGTTTATATAAGTATAGAATGTTTGCAAATAAATCACGACTTCCTCTCACCAACTTTTACCATCCGCCATTATGGGGGAGTGAAGAGACTTGCGGTAACAAACAATTTCTAAACGGTTACCGTGTTTGAATGGCCTCATCAAAACACGCAGAAATCAACAAAAGTTAAGAAAAGCTCACGAAACATGAGCTGAAGGTGAGACACTATACTAAGACTATACGCCACTCACTATAGATAAGCTACCCAATACAACAATTTTAGTTGATGATCTTAACCAAGATCTCAACATCTGGTTAAATGCACAAACGCCATTTTCATTTCACATCTGTTCTCACTTACTCATATTAACTCGAAGGGTGATGTCATTCACTTAGCTATCAACAATATCATACAATCATTTTTATCTAATTTTAGCTTATACTAAAATATCGTATCGTAATACAATAATCCTACCATGAACTGTTTATTGTGAAACGCAGTAACGTTTTTCCCGTTGTTTTAGATAGCTATACGAGTATTTTACATGTGGTTTGTAATTTACTTGGTAAGATGATGTGTTTTCGAGTAAAGACACGAAATGTTACAGACTGGTCTCAAAACTCTCGTTTCCTGTACTGTATATAAAAAAAAGATGTTCCTTTTTTTTTAATTTACTTTTGATTCAGATTTTGTTATATTTTACCGCTGTATACTAGTTTTTATTCATAAAATAATGATATATTAACATTGATGGCAAGAATAGTACATTACTCCAGTCTTATTGCGCATTTTTATTATACAATATTAGCTATAGCTTTAATTATAGTTGTAAGTCAAGAACCAAAGTCAACTGTATATAGTAAATCAAAATTAGTTTTTAGTAATGCTTAACTGCTTTAATATTTTATTCGCCTCAGAACGAAGGTTTTTGTTGCGCCAAAATATCATTAAACAGTTTGTTGTGCTGTTGACACACCAAAATGTTTTCGCCCAGGTATAGCTAAGATCCCATACGGTCTTTTTTTGAAGTGCCCAGAAGATTATACTTATGATCGTTGACATAAAACAAATCGAGACACAAGCTACCAGAAGAAGACATGTTGATATGGATTTAACAAAGACTTTCTCTTTTTTGAAAGCTGACTGTGGCTTGCAACATTCTTTCGACGATATTTCTTTGAGATAATGTGGAGCTTAGTGTTGATGTAAGTAAATGGGAAAACAAACAATAAACAAAAAAGTATTGCCATTGCCATTAAACTTTCTGTTACATGTAACACAAACATTATAGTGGAAAGAAAAAGAAGAACAAAATGCAATTTAATGAGCAATGTCTTCGTTACTTTTGTGTGGTGAAATATTGGATTGGAAATCGCCAAATATCGTTCAAAACTAACCAAAATTAGAGTAAAGATAGAAAAGGAAAGAAATACATCGAAATAACAAGAAATAATGAGCATTTTAAAAGTTAATTCGTTTTCACTAATCCAGACTATCAATTCTGTGATGAGTACTGGACAATTTGTAGCTACTGTCAGCAGGTCTGCGAAGGATAACAAACAAATTGTGAAATAACAAACTTTCTTTCGAAGATGCGATGATTTTAACCAAAATAAAACCACAAGAGAATTCAAAATCAACCCACAAAATAAAACGATCAAGTTGATTACCAGCATTAAAATCAATTGTACAAATATTCTGATGTCCATTCCTGATGTCAGATGTCAATAATAGATGACTGCTTGTTGTGTATTTTTTGACATTAATTATTTAAGAAATAAAAGATGTTTACTGTATTAACACAGGCTTATGCAAACCGAGGAGACCTTTGGGAGTACAGGGTTTAAGTGCTCGAGAGTTCTCACAAACCAGTGGAAACACAAAAAACATCTTTTATTTCTTTTGTAAAATAACAATAAAGCAAAACAGACAAATTTAAAGTATTGTTTTACTTTTTCCTCTAAAATGTATTCATGATCAATTTGCAAATTCTCTTTGACTGATTGATTGTTATGATTAATTAGATTGTTTGAGCTCAGATGTGTTTTGCACACTTTAATGCAAGCACAGCTCTAGACCATTCAGCACACGCGTTTCATCGTGTTTATTTTATAATTATTCATGAATGCATTTTGAGTAAAGAAGTTACTTGTAATATCTTTACTCAATATGCATTCATGATCACAACACATTCACATCGCTCTGCCTTAAAGACATTTTTAGTAAAATTAGGAAACAAATAGCAGTTTAACTGACACTCACACGAAATAACTGACACGAAAGAATAAACTATTTTTGCCTCGATATATTACACTCAAACAGATGTTGTTCACTTGTCGTGAATTTTATGAGATTAATTTTTTCGTGGATGCAAGAATTAATTTAAGAAAAAGCATAAATAACACAAGTTTTTTTTCGAAAATCAAAAAGTATAAAAGTTTCTTCAAAATATATTGTGGACTACCAATTTAAAGGCTTATTAGTAATCGTTACAAAGATTTCGACATCTGAGAAAGAAATCCAACACCTCGATGATTTGTGGCATGTTCGAAAAGGAATTTTAAAACAATGTTGAAGGCTAGTAAAGAAAAAAGCTTTGTGTTTCCATGGAGTTGATTAGAGCTCAAACATACATGCCAAGTTTCACGCATTGTGTGTGAGATACATTATTCAGGATTAGGTCTCACGTTCACACGCATAATATGATGAATCTCACGCATAAACAAGAAGTTATCTAAAAAGCTAAAATTTACTGATAAAGCAAATGCATGCTTGGTGAATTTAAAATGTTTTAAAGTATATTTGTCGTTATTATCAATGAACATAACAGCTCAACATAAGACTTTTAAAAAAGCCATCACAATAATAAAATAGAGAAAGATTTATTAATAACGTTTCGTCTTTAACTTAAGACATCTTCAGATTATTTGAGATAAATTATATACAGTAAATGGTTTGAACCCGGGAGTATCGTTACATGTTTATAAATGATGATCGTCCAGGTTAATAAAGTCCTGAGAAGGACTGTTTTTGTTGTTGTTGACTGACGTTTCGACAACCTTAGCGGTAGTCATCTTCAGAGTCAAATGAGGATTAAACGTCAGGTTAGCCGTATTTGTTATCTGCTTCTTTCGTCATTGTATTGTGTGTACAGGAAATGTGTATTGTCATTGTGGATTAGTGTGAAGTAAAATATTCTATTTTTAGTTGTGATGTGTGATTTAGGTGTGATGTTTTTATAGTTGTAATGTGTGGGTGTCAATTGTGTATTGTCATTGTGAATTAGTGTGAAGTGTAATGTTTTTAGTTGATCGTTTGTTTGTATTATGAATAAGTCGTTTGTAAGGTGCCGGTAATAACTGTTATCTGTTCAGGGGGGTTTGTTCCACGTTGGTATACCAACTTTCTAATGTAAGCCGTTGTCTATAGTAAGTACTGTAAGTAATGGATTTTGCCGAGTCCCAGTCAATGTTGTGCTTTGTGATTCGGTGATGTTCGGCAATGTGATTAGTTTTGTCTTGTTTCTTAGTAGCTCGTTTGTGTTCAGTAAGTCTTATGTTTAAGTTCCTGCCAGTGTCCCCGATATAGGAGGCATGGCAGTCGGAGCAGTTTATTTTGTAAACTGCACCTTGTCGTTCGTCGGGTTGTTCTTTTTCCTTTATGTTCGTTAGTACTTGTCGTAACGTTGTGATTGGTTTATGGGCGACAGGTATGTTGTATGGTCGTAAGATACGCGAGATAGTCTCAGACGTACCTTTGATGGAAGGTATCGTTGCTGTTGTCACTGAGTTGTTCGTTTCGTTGGGTTCGTTTGGTTTGTAAGTGTTGCGTTTGAAAAAGTCAGAGTTATAGTTGTTTTTGTCAAAAACACGTTTGAGATAGTTGTTTTCGTTTTGTGGAGCGTCCGGTGAATCACATATTATTTGTGCACGTCTTGTTAATGTTCTGATTGTGGTGCTTTGTGTGATGTCGGGTTTTAAGATGATTGGTCTAGTAGTCGGTCAGTATGTGTTGGCTTGCGATAAACTGTTGTTCGTAGTTTTTGATTGTCATTTTCTACCAAACAGTCGAGAAAAGGAAGAGTTCCGTTTTCTTCGACATCTTTGGTAAATTGTATGTGGCTGTTCTGTTTGTTGATGTGAGTATGAAAGTCATCAATGTCGACTGCATGTAGTGCCGTGATTGTGTCGTGGGTTCGTATGTGGGTCAAACCACGCGTCATTTACACACCAGAATATTGGAACACTTAGAATCTCTCCCTTAATAGGGAAACCTTCCTTATGTCCACCACCATCTACAGTTCTTTCTCATATAAGAAATACATCTCACTCTGCCGATTTTAATGACTTCTCAATTCTCTCTTCCTCCTCCGACAATTATGACCTTATGATTCATGAAAGCCGTCTTACATCCAAACTTAAGCCCTCTCTTAAGACCCAAGGCAACTCAATCCCCCTTCACCTTCTTTAATATACCGCCATTCTCACATAATTCCGTCATCAAAACTTCCTACTCCCCTCACATGTAATTTAACACCCTTGTAATATATGTTGTATTTGAAACCTCGTGTATACAATTTATCTCAAATAATCTGAAGATGTCTTAAGTTAAAGACGAAACGTTATTACTAAATCTTTCTCTATTTTATTATTGTGATGGCTTTTTTAAAAGTCTTATATAGGCTGTTATGTTCATATTGAAAAATCGCCGCCTGGCTAATCTCTGGTTGTCGATATAACATGTCGACTTTAAAACTTTATTGCATCTTTTAAAAGTGCACGATTTTGATGACTTATTTGTGACTCGAACAAATGTGCTTCAACAGCAAAATATTCTCCAAGAACACTGCATGGAAATCCCATTGCTGAAATCAAATTTAAAATGGTATTCTCAATAGGTTAAAATGGTAACCTTGCTGATGAACAATGATACAATCTGCTGAATACCAAAACTTTAATTATGATCATTAGCGATTCTTTATCTAAATTTATGCAAGAACGACGAAGTACTAAAAAGAACAAGATCTTATTCCGAACATTTGATTATTAATAGATAGCAAAATATGACCAGACATGATATGTGTTTCTTAAATTTTGAAATCATTGTTTTAATTTTCATACCGATTCAACTTTCCCTTGTGGGGATCCGAGGGTTAGTGTAGACAGAAGACCTAAATCGTATTAAAAAGTATACAGATTCAAAGAATACGCGTTATTCTGTACAAGCATAAACTCAACGAAAGACTCATTTCTTTTTTTTGTATTCATGCTTCTACTTATTTCACTCTCGTTAAGACGTACGTTTATGTTTGTGGTTTTGCTTATGCTTATCTCACATGCACATGTGAACCAAGCTTTAACAATGCTCGTACTTTAACTTCCGTCCATTTAATTACATCACTGTATAATATTTTATTCACATTGCAGTACAATGTTTTAATTACCTCAACGAATGACATTTCAGAATTAAAAAATCTCACGCATAGCCCATTTGTGAATGCATTGACATTTAAAGAAATACGTAGGCATTGCTCATATTTCCCATGACAAAAATATTCGATACGTTAAAAATTTGCAAGAAAATCTTAAGGGAAGTTCCTGCTTCATTTTCTACAATAATAATAAAAATAAGTTCTATAATAACAACAATGATAATAATTTTTTTGTAAAAATTACAAAAAAAACTATTATTTATTCTTTGAAATTCTTTTATTGGAAATATGTTTTGTGCTTGTTGTATGATAAAAGGCCAAGATATTATCTTTGATATTAATAAGTCACATAACTTATTTGAATTCCGCCATATTTGATTTATGCACAAATTCTTCATAACTTCCTGTCCACACACAGAAGGACGTACACTTTTTCATTGTATAACATATTGGTTAGCCTGCAAATAGGCAACGCATAGTGCATTTAAATGAGCTTACTGTTGCCAAAAGGACATTACAGCTATATAAACTGAGCCAAGCCTATAAACTAGATAAACATGCATAATACGCTACTCCTGCTACAAAAATTTAAGTCCATGATCTCAATAGAGATCTCAGAACATCTGCTCAAATCAATGCGTAAACGCTAACTTTATTTTTCACCTGTTCTCACTTCCTCAAATTTACTCACAGGGTGATGTCACGAAGGTATCCCACAACCTCTACTATAACTTTAGTTATTACTAAATTTCATATAACTAAACAAAGTATAATCAACTCCTTTTTCTTAAAACAACGTAAGTCTCAATTAACATCAACGTTGTTGTACAAATATTTTACAGCTGGGTATTAATTTACTTGGCATAATGATGTCTTTGGAATAAAGACTCAAATATTAACGACGTGGTCACAGAAATCTTGTTTCTTATCTTGTATATGTAAGGAACGAAATGTCTATCTGCTTGGAATTTGCTGTATATTTTTATAAATCAAATAATTAAGGAGCTTTCTTGTACAATAACAGCAACATAAATTGTAATAATACAACATTCCTAAAGCCTTTGTACACATTTATTATAACAATATTATAGTTTTATATGCGCGTCAAGAACCAGAGTCATTATGCAA
The DNA here is from genome assembly GCF_021976095.1 of Xenia sp. Carnegie-2017. Lineage (NCBI taxonomy): Eukaryota > Metazoa > Cnidaria > Anthozoa > Malacalcyonacea > Xeniidae > Xenia > Xenia sp. Carnegie-2017. Next base: position 9,303,893 of record NW_025813493.1, read on the forward strand.
ACTCTGAAAACGTATGTAGAAAATGAAAAAGTTTAAGCATTGCTTAACTGCTTCATAATTTTTTATGGCCTCAGAGCGAATGTTTTTGTTGCGCCAAAATATAACTAAGCAGTTACTTGTGCTGTTGATACACCAAAACGTTTTGCTCAATAAATAGGTGAGATCCAGTGCAGTTTCTTTTTTGAAGAACCCAGAAAATGATTCCCATCGGCATTGGAATACAGCAAATTAAGACACAAGCAACTAGAAGAAGACATGTGGATGTGGATCTAAGAGAAAACTTTCCCTTTCTCGAAAGCTGTCTGTTATTTTCTGGTCTTATAGAGTTGTTTCCGCGATATTTCTTGGAAATAGTATGGAGCTTGGTGTTGATGAAGAGAAATGGTAAGATAAACAGCAAAGTAAAAACTATTGCTGAAATCATAGCATGTTCAGTAAGATAAAGCAGAAATATAATGGTGGAAAGAAAAAGAAGAACAAAATGCAGTTTAATGAGGAATGTCTTATTTACTTTTTTACGGTGAAATATTGGTTGGAAAATTGCCAAATATCGTTCAATACTAACGAGTAACAAAGTAAGAAAAGACAACGAGATAAATATGTTAAAATAGCGAGCAACATAACGCACTTGAAGAAGTGACTCTTTTTCACCGATCCAGACTGCCAATTCAGTGATCAAAACTGGATTGTTTGTAGCTACTGTTAACAAATCAATACAGGATAACAAACAAATTGTGAAGTGGCAAGCTTTCTTTCTAAGATGCGATGACTTTAACCAGCATAAAACCACAAGAGAATTCAAAATTAATCCACAAAAAAGGACGATCACGTTGATTGCCAGCATTAAAATCAATAGTACAAAGACGTTGTTGTCCATTCTTATGTCAATATTAAGACAGATAAAATGCTCTACTGCTCTCAAACAGATGTTGTCGGTAAATTTGTGCAGTAATTCATTTATTCATGAATGCATGTTGTTTCTAGAATTGACTTATAATTAAGACCTTTTAAGCTAAATTTTCCTTTACAGAAATTTTTCTAACTTTACTAAAATACAAAAATCAAATTGCAGTTTTGAACGTAATTTTTGTGGGGCATTTTCCATTGTTAATAATGTTTTATTGAAATAGCAATTGTCATAGTTAGACTAAATTACGCACATAATTCAACAAAATACGATAGCTGTTTGGAAACTAAAAATATCAAAGTAAGCCATACTCTACCATTATAAGTCGAAAACTGTTTCAACTTATGCCATAATCGTATTTAATTCAGCAAATGACAAAATTGAACGTGGCTTTTTACATCATTGTCTTATCATTTTTTCACTGGATCTTTCAAAAATGCTATAAAAATCCAATTGAAAATAAAATTCTTAAGAATATGCCAGAGTTGAATAAAAAATTTGATTTTTAAAAGTACTGTTTGTAATATGATTTTAACTTACCCCACTGATCCGAATTAGTCGGTGCTTTTCCGAAATACGTTAAAAAGATAATACCGAATGATTATTCAAGTAAATTATCATATGACACATGTTCCTTGATCATTGATATCTTCTGTCTTAAGCAATATTTGGCTAAAATATATCCATTATTGTTTAAACTACATACCGTTATATTTCAGTCATCAATGTTCAATCAATCTTTTAATTCTGACTGGTTAATGGTTATGCAATATGCTGTAGCCTACTAATGAAACAAACATATTGTCGAGCTTTTTAATATTTATTGAAGAGAACGATACGGTTAAAAAATGAGCATGCCTTATAAAATTGCAAAAGAGTTCGAATTACTGATGTAAGACGTTTCACATTGACTTGACAAAAATATATTTATCCATGTAAAGTTAGAAAACAATTCTACAATAAATGCAAATGATCTTAATCAAGTGAGTAATAACGAAAAGAAAAGCACCTGCTTAATTTATTACAAAATAAAACAGATTTGACCATAACACATCCATTTGAAGGATCTTCATTGGTCTTTTCTAACGTGCATTTCATTTAAACGTGTGTTAGTATTCTGTAAAATTTCAAATAAATCGTCTCCGTCTATCTTCGAACCATTGACAAGCTTCTAAACTTGGCTTCTAAATTTACTCAAAATCAATGTTGAGCATAAGAAAACATGAATGATCAACTAAGAGAACCTTGGAACTTAAAACTGTTTAAAGTTATTTCATTGGGAAAAGCTTCTGCTGAAGTCATATATATGCTTACATTTGCCTTAACAAAGGGCTGTAGCTATGTCAATTTGCAAGAAAGAGAATGATTTTAAATATTTCATCGGATGTAAAGTCGTGACGGAAAAACGATAAAGTGAATAAAAGGATAATGTTGATGAAGAAGATAATATTGATGAAGAAAGATGATTAAAGAAAATAGATAAACTTTATCTTCTTCAAATTTTGTTGTAAATACGTTATATGAAAACATATAGCTATAATAATATGTTGTATAAAACATGGACTGGACTTGACGTGTAAAACATTGAGCTTGTTGCTGGTGTAAAAGACTAATGATCTGCTAAAATGAACATTTAATGTAAGAATAGAAAATTTAAACAAAACTAAATGGATACAAGAAAGCCATGTACAAAAAGAATTAATGTTTGCTGAAAGTTGTTCTGAATTTTTGGGATCGCTTATGTTGCTACTAGATGTTTATTCTTCCGTGCACACTTGCAATAATTTGTTCAACATGTGGTTGTTGTTGCTGTGTATCTAAGTGTATCGTCACAAATATTATGTTCTACGTTCAAACTTCTATTGTACATTTCAATTTTATTTTTTAAGTTTTCATTTTACACTTGAGTTTATATTTTATGCGACCGTTTCATTCAAGTTGGCATGCATTTTATCAATCTGCAACCATATTACAAGTTGCCTTTGCGGGCGCAACTATGGCGGATAAACTTATACAAACCCTTTCCAAACCCAGACTCTAGCCCTAACCACAGATATGTGATGAAAACGAGAAAATAACTTGATTCTTTGAATGAACAACTATCTGACACATACAAAAACATTCAGGTTTTGAGCCCGGAAGATCGGACTTTAACGAAATTTACAATAGTGCTGTACAAACAGCCAGTATGTAAACAATGACGGTATTATTTGCTGCTTTTACGTATCCTTCGTTTATATGTAAGCGTATATGAATTTGCTTCACGCTGAGCGAGACGTTGTCAAAGCAATAGATGGTTTGAGACGTTTGTTGATCTTTGCACCGACGTTCAAGAATTTAATCATTTTTGTAAAGTTGTATTATGCTCTACTCATTGTTGTTTAAGCTGGCATCAATGAATCCATTGCTAAAATGGTTGCAGAACACACCAGAACAATTGAATAGAATCAAGAAGATGCGGAGTATCTGCACGAACGGATGAGCAGCACAGATGATGATTTATCGATATCAGGGAGGACCATTTATGAGTCTCCCATCATGATTCTACAAATATTTTCTAGAATAGCTTCATTGATGTAGCCTTGAAATTTGACTTCTTCCCGTTTATACACAAGTCGTTAATACGGCCATATTATTTTAGCCATATTGATCGTATTGACATGATTCAACCGTACTCTATTTTCGTCCGTAAACGCATGTTTTTATTTTTTATTTCGAGCCCTCACAATGTGGTTGCCAGCCGTATTTACGGAGTGATTGTATTAACTGGGTAACTTTAATATAAGAAAAGTGTTTTACCGAAAAAAAACGACTGCTTTATTGAGGGGCCTTAAGGTCGGAATAGAGAGACACTTCATTTTTTGTCAAAAAAGCCTTAAAATTCCAGGTGATTCTTTGAGCAATAATGTTTAGATAAATGTCCTTGTTGTGGCAAAAATAGAACATGAAACTGAAAAAACCTACACTCGCAAACAACTAGATTAAACGCAACATTCTACTATAAATACAGCAAATATCTCAACATCTGCTCAAATGTGCATATTATGCAAACTTTATCTCTCACCTGTTCTTAATTTCTCATATTAGCTCTGAATACAATCTCAAAGGCTGATCTTATACAGTACTTCTTATCCAATTTTAGCAAATACTAAAATTTAATATGGTTTTAACAACAAAAATCTTACCCTCAACTTTTTGTTATCTTAGCTAGGGCGCTTTTGCATAAAACGGGAGTGTCTCAATTATAACTTTTGCGTTGTTTCAATACTTAATATGACGATAAACACGATATCTTTGTAAAACAAGAGAAATAACTACCGACTCGTTCTTAAACTCTCACTTCTTCTCTCGTACGCGAAGAAAACGATGTGTGTATTTCGAACTTGTTTTATATTGATAACAATACAGTGTGTATCAATACATTGAGCCAACATTTCACTCCTGCCTACAGCATACTTGAGTAAAGCATACACGTTTTGCATTAAGATATAACATATTACGTTTCTGTTTATACCCATTTACTGACGATTCTATAAAATTAACCAGATAATCCTCCGTTCAAATTTGTGGCTTGAGATAAGATTTTTCCGCTGATGGGAACTTAGAGTGAGACGTCAAGACAAAAGATAATGCAAGCAAATTTAGCATTTATGAAGTCCTTTTTGAATAAAATTTACATAATTTTGTCACAATTTAGGCTTGTTCCATTCTGTTAAAACTCGTTCGTTGTACCAGTCTACCAGTCTACCGAGGGCCAAAAATTCTCGTTCCGGAAATCTTTGTCTAAATTGATTTCGTGTTTCTTGTGAGCTACCGGTTTCAAAAAACGCTATGTGCCTTCCGCCATGTTTAATTGGACCATCGCGTTTGTAAAGTATGCGATACAATAAGAAGTTAAATTTGCATTTAGTTTGCAGTGATGATTAGCATTTAAAAGTCTTGTAGGACTAAATTTAAGAGAGAAAAAATGCAATTCCCATCGGCGGGAAATTGTGATTTTTATTAACTTTATTTGTCGAAGAAATACGCCCTCCTTTTACAAAAGAAAGATTCGTACATGTTATTTGAAAGGTAAATAAATGCATTCAACAAACAAACCAATTTTTGAAATAATATTAGAGCTTGTTTAAAGCTAAAATAACATTAATTAGCCATGTGAAGAATACAACATTGCTAAGCCTTTTTAAACATTTACTATTACAAATGTTCTAGTATTAGTTGCGCGTCAAGGGCCATTGTCTGTCGTAAATTAAATTGAATTAAGTTTAATGATTTGTTAGACGTTTTACTATTTTTTTTGCCTCGGAACGAAGGTTTTTGTGACGCCAAAATATTATTAAACAGTTTGTTGTACTGTTGATACACCAAAATGTTTTCTCCCATGTAGAGCTAAGAGCCCTTGCGTTCTTTTTTTGAAGTGCAAAGAAGATAAAATTTATTGTCGATATTATATAGCCAATCGCCACACAAGCTACGAGAAGAAGGCATGTTGATATAGATTTAACATAAAGCTTTCTCTTTTTTGAAAGCTGATTGTCATTTTCGGATGTTGGAACGTTTTCTTGACGATATTTCTTTGAGATAATGTGTAGCTTAGTGTTGAGGTAGACAAATGGGAAAATGAACAGTAAACAACAAAGTATGGCCGAGGCTATAAAATGTTCTGTTACATGTACCAGAAATATAATGATGGAAATAAAAAGAAGTACAAAATGCATTTTAATGAGCAATGTCTTCTTTATTTTTGTGTGGTGAAGTATTGGATGGAAAATTGCCAAATATCGTTCAATACTAACCAACAGCATACTAAACATAGAAAAGGAAAGAAATACGTCAAAATAACGAGCAATAAGGAGCACTTTGGATAGTGATTCTTTTTCATCAATTCGGAATATCAATTCTGTGATTAAAATTGGAGTATTTGTAGCTACCGCCACCAGGTCGACGCAGGATAACACACAAATTGTGAAGTGACAAACTTTCTTTTGAAGTTGCGATGACTTTAACCAGCATAAAACCACAAGAGAGTTTAAAATCAACCCAAAAATAAGAACAGTAACGTTGATTACCAGCATTAAAACCAATTGTACAAAGACCCTGACGTCCATTCCTTATGTCAGACGTCAAGAAAGATGAACAACTTCAGACTTCTCTTAAACGGATGCTATCTTTTCTTTATTCATTATTTATTTATTCATGAATTCATCTTGAGTAAACTTTAAAAAAATTTCACTGTGCCTTTCTTTAAATATTAGAGACATTTTTTAAACATAGAAACGAAATCGCAGTTTAATAAAACTTTTCTTAAGCAACTGACACACACATGTATGAAAGGATAGATTATTTTCGCTCGTTATATTACTCTCAAACAGATGTTGTGGCCATTAATTTATTCATAAATTCAAGAATTGCCAAATTTCTTTTCAAGATGCGATGATCTTAATCAATATAAAGCCAATTGAGATTTTAAAATCAACCCACAAACAAACACGATCACGTTAATAGCCAGCACTAAAAGACTATGACGTCCGTTCTTTTTATTAGATAAATTAAGAAAAATGAATGACTACTCTCATGGACGAAACTAGAGTGTCAAGCGGAGGGGGATGGGTGGTCATTTGGTTTGTTTGCGATAAGCGATTATAATTTCAAAATAAATCAGCAGGGCGGAGCTGAATATGTGAATATTCACCATCCTCCCTTAACGTTCCTTTCGCTTTAACCTGCTTTCCACACATTTTTTGTCAAAATCACCTTCTAGTGAAGCATTCAATTCACAAATTGTTGGAAGTATTTGTACGTCAAATGAAATGTCGCCCTCAAGTAGAGCAATTCTTCGTAGAAATTGGTATTTTGGCCATTTTTGATATAAATAAAATACCTTTGTTTTGCATGCAATTTGTGTTGAAATAAGTTTCTATCGACCTTAACATTTGTGTTGAGCTTAATTTTGTGTTTGGCTCAATTATTTTTCTGCTATTTTCCGCCACCGTAATTTCCAGTAAACAATTTAAAAAGTAAAGAACTTCGAATATAAAAGACATCTTGAGATTACAAATAATAGCTAATCAAAACAAAACACTTATAAAATAGCAATTTTTGACTATGTTAATTTCAAAACCATCTTCTTATATTTTTTTTGTAAATTTTGTGTTGTAGCTAAAGCATTTTATTTATTTCAATTATGTTTTTGTTAAATAGCAAATGTGATAAAAATAGATATTGCTACACGTTTCATGATTTTTCCATTATTGTAAGTTTGTCTATGATTATATTTGCTTTATATTTGTCACTCAATGTCTTGCAATGTTTAAGACCGAGAAAAAATTTGAAAAGACAAAACTGCACTCATAAACCATCATAATACAGTGGGTACAAACCTTTACTTCCCAAGTGTTTCGGTCCTTCAAGTTCTAGATGGTGAAATTGCTGAGTGCACGAGGAGCGCTGCCAGACAAATCTGTAGTGGATTTTATACTCTCTCCAGCAAAATGATTCATAGAATTTTAAGTTGCGCGCACGCATGATGCATAATATTATGTAATTATAACTCTTTGTACTTCCCTACTCATGGCTTAAGCTTCATGTACTACTTCATCCATTTTTGATTAGACATCTATATCTGAGACATAACGGCTTTCTACATGATGATATGCTCTATTCATGTGACTATTCATGTGAATTAAACTTACAATAAATTTTTCAAACATTTTTTGAACTATGTACTGCGGTTTAGTAATCAATTAACAGTGACAGATCTAGAGTACGTCAAAATAAATTACTGCAGCACATTTTGGCGTATATTTACATTTCTAAACACCTTAGAGAGGAATCCATTGGGGAAAATATATTCTATAGAAATTAAAAACCAACAGCGTTTTTCTGATAGTAATTTGAAATTAAAATTCCGGAGCTATAATTTATTTTGACCTACACTCGATCCGCCACTGGATGAGTTTGGCTATTAAACTTTCAAAAATGGGTCGAAATTATGAGCTTTTTGATTTTTCATGTTGATTTGACAAAAAATTTATTTGTCTGTCTTAAGTTAAGAGAATATTTATAGTAATTACAAACGCTCTTAAGTGAGTTGTAGAAAAAAAATACTTGTTTTATATTCATCACTAAAATCAAACATATAATATGCCATGAAACTTCCATTATTGGTCTATTCAAAGACGTAATTAACTTAAATTCTAAATATTGCATAGTATTTTACAGACATTTTAATGAAATTGTCTCCGTCTGCTTTCAAACTGTATAATAATAAATGCGCTTCTACAATTTGACTTTTGATTTTTATACAAAACCAAAAAAATTCAAGGAAATATGAGGATAAAGCGTTGAAATATGAAGAAAAACTGATGAAAGATTAAAAGACCTCGAAATTTAGGATATTAATCCTCAAGGATAAAACACTTTAAATATATTCAAACATCAAGCAATAGCTTATATTGCTGATTATTGGCCTGTTTTTTCTTCGAGTCTTTGTTTTTTGAAAATTTGATACACATTGCTGATTATTGGCCTGTTTTTTATTGCTGATTATTGGCCTGTTTTTTCTTCGAGTCTTTGTTTTTTGAAAATTTGATCATACTACTACATGTTTTTTTTCTTCTATTGTTATATAGTTTTGTTAAGTTAAAATTCACGCTGTACAAGAATTTGCAGACGAAAAAATGTGTAAAATTTAATACTGTGCTAAATAGCTAAATAGCTATATAACATCAAAACTGGAATATTTGTAGCTACCGTCAGCAGGTCAACGCAGGATAACAAAAAAATTGTGAATGCACATATAATTTTTGCAGCTCTTAAGCCATGCATTTTTAAAAACTTTACTCTTCCTCTACAGAAATTTGTCTTTAGCTAAAATTGAAAACATTTTTACCTGTGATAGCTACGAATTATATGGCAATTTTGTTCGTATATATATTTTTGTAAATTTGTGTTGTAAAGAACACCATGTTTGTTAATTTGTTTTATTGAAATAGCAATTACGATAAGACAAAGGAAAAATTACGTGAGTATGAAATTCCGGTGTTTTCTCTGCGTTTTGCAAAGGTTGTCTAATGTTTTCAGTCACTTCTAAAGAATATGACAGAGCTATTGGATAGATATTTTAATCTATGAAATTGGTATTTTTTCTAAATTGATTTTTAAGCACTCCACGGATTTCAAAGAGATAAGTTTTTCACAAAATAGCGCGCTGTGACTGTCAACTGATAAATTATCCTATGACACATGCGTGCTTTTTTAATCATGGACACGTTTTAGCCTAAGCACATTTTTCTGGAAGATATACCTTCTTTTTATTATGGTTTGAGCTATAAAGTTGAAAACCACAGTATTTTATTCATGTTTGATCAGGCATGTAAGAATACAGGTAATGGGCCTAAGCATGATGCTATTTTGCCTATACATGAGAATCAAACTAATCGTTGCTTCTTTTATATTGATTGAAGTATTTTGCGGTTGAATAATGAACATGGCAAAGATGCGTGGAATTATCGAACTGAATCGTTTCACTTTTGCCTCAGAACTTAGAAATTCTAGCAAAGCTTAATTGATTAAATAAAAAATGTATGCTAGCGTCCATTAAAAGTTCAAATGCTCCTATAAGTAAGTCATAACACAAAAACACACCTGCTTCTTTTATCAAAAAATTAAATATTTTTTTTAAGGACGTATTATATACGTACACATCTATTGGTGTTCTGCAAAATTTTAACTAAATTGTCTCAGTAGCTGTGTCTTCACGAACCATTTAACATAGGACAAGCTTCTGAAATTTGGCTTCTAAAACTTTTCTTAGAACAATAAAAATAAAAAATAAATATAAGGAAAAAACTTTTGGAAATGATGGATGATTGATTTAGAAGTTTTGAAGTTGTCTCATTAGGAAAAACCTATTCTATTGAGGCGGTAGGCTTATATAGTCGGACCTAACTGTATAGCTATGTCGTTTAGAAAGGAAAAGAAAAATTTAAACTTGTTCACTGACGTAAACACACAACGGAAACTCTTCATCGGAAATAATGCCGATGACGAAGATAATGTTGATGAAAAAGACAATGCTGAGGAAGCAGACATGTTAATGAAGAAAATGATGTTGATGAAGACGATTAGGTTGATGAAGTTGATAATATTAATGAAGAAAGGGAATAAGAAAATTATTTCCCTTCCCTTTCCATTTTTAACTTCATGTGGAGTTTTAAAGACTCTATAAATTGAATTCAATTCACAAAATCTTACAAAAAGTAGTTGGTATTATTCTAAAAGGTTTGAGTGTTTGATAGGATATAAGATTTACGTCCATTAAATCACTTAATCTACGCTTGAAACAAAGTATTTACAATAAAATGAGGTTATTTTATCAGATTAATAGAACTATGTTCAAAAAAGTAATGTTTTCTTTTTGGAGATCTAAATTAGTTTTCTTACTTATGTCAAAGTTATATATTTAACTTGGTACGACAATGTCTTCAGAAAAAAGACAAAATATCATCAACTCGATCTCAAAACAATCATTTTTTGCATGTAAAGAAAATGAGATGTTTAAATTCAGAATTTGTTGTATTTAACAACTATATAATAACAGAAGAATTTGAGCAATTTCATTGGTCGAGAGCTATGATCTATATGAGGACATACGCACGGAATTGACGTCACAGAAAATTTCATGTTTATAAAAATAGATAAATGGCGGATATATTTGAAAATTCATCGCAATACCTCACTGAATGGGAAAAAAAGATATTCAGAAAGACCTAGTTGAGGCAGTTGACATGTTTGAGCAAAAAGAAAAGCAAAAACCCGGTTTCAAACAATAATTTGTACTTTGTCTTCGATAATAAAATTTCAACAAAATTGATAAGCTATCGTTTGTTTATTTTGTTAGCCAATCACATTTTATCACGTGATTAAGCTAGCCAATCATTTCTTCAATCTTATAGATCACGTAAGCGTGATAATTGGAAAATCATGACTTTTTAATGTTCCAAGTGTTGGGAGACCAAAAAAACAAACTGCTTGACGGTTTAATTTGGGAATTTTTTCTGATTTTGTTATATGGAACAAATAGATAGCATTTAACCGTTGTCTATACAGTTATAGATACACGGGAAAGACGTCAATGGTGATAAAAACCAAAAAAGTGGCCTCAAGCCGCCGAGGCGAGTTGGGGTTAAATGTTATCTATTTTTGGCCTTTTTTTGGTTTTTATCACAATTGACTGCACCGTTTGGAATATGAATTCGCGATCAAATTTAGGGTAGCCTAGAATAGGAGCTGAGCAAAGTAAAGATTTCAAAGCAATAAAAGGGCATCCTCACATTTGTGAGACCAGCAAAAAGGCGAAATTTTTTTCAGTAAGACGAACAAGCGGCGAAGTAATAGAGGCAAATTTGGGATAGATTTCCGGTTGTAACCGGCCAGACCTAAAAAACTGCGTATGTCTTTAAGCGATGTAGGATAGGGGATTTCACTGACAGCAGCAATTTTAGCAGGATCTTGGTGGATCCCAGATGCAGAAATGACATGCCTTAAAAATGAAACTTGTTGCGCAGCAATGGTACATTTCGATAACTTAAGACGCAAAGTGTACTTGCGTAATCGAAGTAAAACTGTTTCTAAGCGTTTGCAATGTTCTTTAATGGTGTTGCCAAAGATGATGACATCATCAAGGTAACACATGCAAATTTTATAAGTTGACCCAAATAACACGATGTCCATTACACGCTGGAATGTGGCTGGTGCAGTGGAAAGGCCAAATGGTATCCGGTTAAATTCGTATAAACCACTCGGTGTTGCAAATGCAGTTTTGTGGCGATCGTTTTCGTCCACAGCAATTTGCTAGTATCCGCTTTTCAAATCCAAACTTGTAAATTACTTAGAACCGGCTAGAGAGTCAAAAATATAATCAAAGTGGGGTAAGGAGTGCGCATGACTAACGGTAATAGAATTGAATTTTCGGTAGTCGACACAAAATCTTAGCTCCCCGTTCTTTCTCTATATTAATAATGGAACTAAATAATGGAACTTGACTATGCACTAGTACTCGGACGGATGACGTCATTTTCTAGCATTTCGTTAATTTCACAATTAGCTTCCACCCTATGACTGTATGGCAAACGCCGGGGTGCTTGCTTTATGGGTAAACAACGTTCAGTAGTGATCTTATGCGTTGCAAGAATCGTATGGCCTAAAGACTCATCAAAAACATCTGCATAATTTTCCAACAGGCGAGTCATATGTACTCTTTCTTCAGGCCGCAGGGAATTGTCAATAACAAGTTCGAGTTCTTCAAAAAAACAATTTTTGACGTATTAGACCGAACAGAAGCTCAAACAGTGGGGTGAGAGCACTATTCAACCAGAGGACGAATTTCAGCGAGTTGATCACCCGCAACCAATTCAATTGGGTTGGGAGACATATTAAGGACACGTAAAGTTACAACGTGTTTGTCATTCGGGTGGATCATTGCACGAGCTAAACTAAACCCCTGTTTGGTGTCTTAGGAGACACCAGAGCGGGGCTCATTCATACCTACTTGACCTTTCGCCAGTTTCCCTGATAAAATAATTTCAGTCCTAGGTTGTATGACAGCATTTTCGAGCAAGGCTACGGCAGAATTACCATGCAGGGACGATTGATACAATAAATGTGTGGAGGGAGAGGGGGACATGAGGTAACCTCACCAAGGCTTGCCATTTTAGACGGTAAATTTTCGCACACTTGGGTTATCTCATGTGGACCAGTAAGAGAATAAACATTATTAGAGAAGGGACTGATAGATAATTGGTGATTTATAATGAATTCCCATTAAATGAAGTTAAATGAAGATATGGTCTTCATATATATGATATGATCCAGCAAAGTGCGAAGATAATATCTTCATTTAATTTCAAAACACCGCACTGCATATAACATTCTTTCAAATGAATTCCCATCTTAAAACGCCATCATATTGAATATTGTCACCAACTAAAAAACTATAGGTATACTCTAGTTTAGACTTCGGAAAACGCACAGTAGAAATAAGTTTTCCTAAAACATGTCAACAGTTATAGACACACACGGATGAGCATTGCTTCTCTCAAATGTTTTTTCGTCAAAATCGATCGTTCGTTGAACATTAATATTTAAGAAAGATTTCATTGACCCAGTGTCAATGAAAGCACGAACAGGAAAACTTGAAATCACGCGATCGATAAAAGGGTGATAGACAAATTCTTTAAAGTTTTTACTCACTTTGGGATGGTCGCTATTTCCACCAGACTGTGGACCATCCCTTAGCAATTTAAAGAATGAGGACAAGTGCAAGCCATGTGTCCCGGTTGACCACAAGAAAAACATGTGAGTGTACATGACTAGCGGTCTCGAAACTTCCTGAGGGTACGTTTCTGGCGACAGTTTCGCGAAATGTGACCAACTTGCCCACAAGTAAAACATTTTACTGAACGCTAAACACGCTTCTCGTTTTGGAATTCAAGGCTGGCTTCAGCCTGCTGAAGCCATTCCTCCATGAAGTTTTGTTTTTCCGCAATACCTGCAACCATGACATAAGTTGCAAAAGTTGCGTGTCATCACTTGCTGTGGGGTGGTTAGTAGTGGCGTTGACGTTGATGGTAGAAGAGGGAGTAGAATAACCTTCAATAGCACGATGGCGTTGGGCAAAATTAACCATCTGATCCAAGTTTGGTGTTAGGTTATGTTCGAGCAATTTATATTTCAAGATCAGAAGCAAGCCCTTCATGTATTGCTGCTGCACCAACGAAGTCTTGGAGTTTTGCGGCAGGTCTGGATCAGCTATGTTAAGGAGATTTTCTAATTCCCACCTGTATACGGCAGGGTCTTCACCATTGTGGAAAATGCGATTGTGAAGTAAGCTAAAGAAGAGGTCTCACGGCTCGCGGCTGGGCAAAGAGACTTCTTCAATTCAGCTACTGCATCCGTTTAAGTTGTCCGTTTCGGTGTGGGAATAACATAAAAATCACAGGCTGCCTTCCCGTGCAGAAAAGGCGTTAACACTCTATGAGAGTGACTACAGCTTTTTCGGTCAAAACTTCCGAGTGTTTTTTAAATCGTTATTTCATATTGATATTAAAATTTTATCGCAATCTTTTTGCCATTAACTTTCGATCGAAATATACAAGTTAATTTAGCTGAAGTCCGAGTTAGAGTCTAAACTAAATCAAGTCAATACTTGGGTGAAAATTATGGTCAAATAAGAACTCGAGTCTAACCTTGAGTCCGAGCTCAAGTCCTTAGCTGGGTATTTAGGTATTCTCAAAACTCAGCAAGTTGAAATTGATTTCTGCTTTGTTGTTAGCAGCCGTGCAGTTTCGTTGTAATAAAGACAAAATATTTACCGAGTCTGTCGTACTAGAATTTGCAAACGAAATAATGCTTGAAATTTGATACTATGCCAAATTGCTATTTTGAATCAAGAAGCTTAAATATTTACTTTATTACCAATTTTTGCATTTAAAAAGCCATATATTGTTCTGCGAAAAGCTTATATAAATCTTAACTACTATTTTAGCTGTTAACTTTGAAACACTGTTGCGTAAACGAAGTTCAAATAATACGTCATTGTCGCTTTTCTTCATTTCAACTCAATTAAATAAAGCACTTGACATTCTTTTGTAATCAAACAAGAACGAAAAAGTGGATAAAAAAAATACGCAAACAGTGTGCAGTGAAAGTAGGCATGGCTTAGTTAGCAAAAATTCTGTCCTGGATATTTTAATTTTGTTTTAAAGAAAAGGTTAACAGCATAATTAAACTTTAGTAAATAGACAAAACTTAGGAGATAGCTTTATATTCAAGATAAGCTTCGCAAATAGGCTCTCTTTATACGCGTGTGTACAAAACTTAAAACTCCGCGAAAATGAGTACCTCGAGGATTTTAAGATAAATAAAAAAATTATCAATATTAATTTTGTACAATAACATCTGTGACAACTGGCAATAATACAACCGATTACTCATATCTTATTCAATTACACATTTGTTATTACAATCTTATAGTTTTAGTTGTTTGTAAAGAATCAAAGTCAACTCTGAAAAGTCTTTATATAGTAAATTAAAACAAAGTTGAAGTATTGCTCAATTGTTTTAATATTTTTCCCGCCTCAGAACAAAGGTTTTATTACGCCAAAATATCACTAAACAGTTAGTTGTGCTGTGTTCATTGACTTCATTTACCAAATGTTTTCATGCATATATATAACTGACAACAAGTGTCCAGAAGATAACTCCTATTCGATGGCCTATAGAAAATCACCCCACGAGCAACCAGAAGAAGACATGGATGACGGATATAAGAGAAAACTTTACTTTTTTTGAAAGATGATGATGATTTTCGATGATTCTACCGCTCTTTCGGCGAAACCAAAAATCGGGGAAACGTTGCATAGGAGTTGAGAGAATCAAACCATTTCCTGCGGACGCGTATATTAACTGTTTTTATATATAGAAATACAGATAAAAGATTTTGACAGCTTTTCTACAAATCAAAGTCTTTTAAAGGAGATTTGTCAAGCAACATTTCGTTGGAAAAAGCTATAAGGTAATTGCAAATGACGTCAAAGCGACAATAAATGCAGAGCATGTGACTACAGCATTTTCGGTCAATTTCAGAGTTAAATCGTTATCTTAGATTGAAATTAGAATTTTGTCGCTTAATAAGCCCGAAAAAATTTTTAAGTTTTCTTGCTACATAGCTGTTTTATTTGTTATGATAGCTATCAAAATGATGGGGGCGATATTTTTCCAATTTTTACCCAGATGGGTACATGGCATCTATTTTAAGTCATGTTACATACATCATTAAACATCGCATTCGCATTGATGTACTAGATTTTGTCGTTGTTAATTTCTAGGCGCTCACAAATTACCTACTTTATTGAGCAAATGAGTGCATAGAAGTTTTTTATAAATTTTCCTATATGACTTTTTAATTATCTTTTATTGAATTCTACGTTTCATTTTCGTATTTCATTTTTTACAAATTATTGTTGACGTCTACAATTCTCCATCATAGCTCTAGATTAATTATTTTTCTTGTCTGTAAAATAATTTTATCATCGGAAGATATAGATAGAGTAATATTCTTTCAAAGATCATTTTACTGTCAAAAAAGGCAAAATTCTGGAACTTTCTTCTCTTTATGTATTAAATATAAATGTCCTTGTTGTGGTCAAAAGGGGCAAAAACTGAACAAAACCTACACACTGGACCAACTAAACTAACTGCAACACGCTAGAAATTACAACAATTTTGAAGTTACGTATCTCAAACGAGCATCTGCTCAAATGTCAGATCACACATACTTTATCTCTCACCTGTTCTTACTTCTTGGTATTGACTCTGAATAAGATATTATGTATTTTTCATAAAATCCATGCTATCTTACTCCAGTAAATACTAAAATTCGATATGTTTTAACAATAAAAATTTTACTATAAAGTTCTCCTTATTTATCTTAGAAGCGCTCTTAATAAAGCACAGTACGTCTCAATTAACTTCCGTCTTGTGAGGAACATGCCAGCCGTACATAAGTATTTCATAGCTTGCTCTTAAATACGCAGTGTGATGATAATATAAATGTATTTGTAATAAAGATAAAATATCATACCGACTCGGTCTCAATATTTTTGCTTTTTGTCATGTATATAAAGAAAACGAGATTTGCTTATTCTTGTTATTTCTTTAGCTATACATTTATATACCAAATAATTAAACATTGAACTTGTTTCTTCAACAACATTACACAATGGCAAGAATATAACAATGTTACAGGCCTAACACACATTTATCCCTATAATATTACAGCTTTAGTTGTACGTAAAGAATCAAAGTCAACTCTGAAAAGTCTTTATATAGTAAATTAAAACAAAGTTGAAGTATTGCTCAATTGTTTTAATATTTTTCCCACCTCAGAGCGAAGGTTTTTATTACGCCAAAATATCACTAAACAGTTAGTTGTGCTGTTGATACACCAAAATGTTTTCGTCCATGTATAGCTGAGAGCCCAATCTGTGTTTTTTTTAAGTGCCCAAACGATATAACTGATGATCGTTGGCATGAAGAAAATCGAGACACAAGCAACCAGAAGAAGACATGTTGATATGGATTTTCCAAAAGACTTTCCTTTTTTTGAAAGCTGACAGTGATTTTTGGAAGTTGTAACGTTCTTTCGACGATATTTTTTTGAGATAATGTGGAGCTTAGTATTGACGTAGATAAATGGGAACATAAACAGTAAACAAAAAAGTATTGTCGATGCCAATAAATGCTCTGTTATATGTAACAGAAACATCATGATGGAAATAAAAAGAAAAACAAAATGCAATTTAATGAGCAATGACTTCGTTACTTTCGTGTGGTGAAATATTGGATGGAAAACTGCCAAGTATCGCTCAAAACTAACAAACAACAGGGTATTTAACGAAAAAGCAAGAAATACATCGAAAAAGTGAGTAATAGTACGCAGTTTGAAAATTGATTCTTTTTCACCAATCCAGAATATCAATTCTGTGATCAAAACTGGAGAGTTTGTAGCTACCGCCAGCAGGTCGACGCAGGATAACAAACAAATTGTGAAGTGACATACTTTCTTTTGTAGTTGCGATGACTTTAACCAACAAAAAACCACAAGAGAGTTTAAAATCAACCCACAAATAAAAACGATCCCGTTGATCACCAGCATTAAAATCAATTGTACTAAGACTAGGATGTCCATTTCTTATGTCAGATGTCAGGAAAGATGAACGATTACTCTCACACAGATAATGCCGCGTATTAAATGACATTATTTATTCATGAATACAATTGTTGCAAAATTTACATAGTCATGCAGACAGAGGGAAAAATCTTACCGCATCGAGGGCAATTCCACTATGCCTTCAATTTGTTCTTCATAACGTAGTAATAATGTTTTAACATGTCGGCAGCTCAAAAATATCTTGTATGTTGTTCCCGACACCGTTTTGTTTAGCATTTTAATAATCTGTAAATTTTGTGCAAAATGGCGTCGAAAATGAAGAACCTGTAATTAAATAAGAAATAATCAAAAATGCAAATACTAAATGTTATCGCTTGCTTTTGAGAAGGAAGAAAACAAATAAAAAATTACAACAAACGTCATAAACGCATGACCCCATGATGGCAGTGAAGACGTTGGGCATATTGTTAGACAAACGGGAGCCAAAAAGCAGCTGCTAATTGTAAGAAGCACGGACGAACGATTGTCATGTATCAATGGCGGAAACCAGTCCTACATACAGCAATCAGCGGGGTAGTCCGTAGTAATCGTCTTGCACTGGCCACAGAAGCACTGCTGCTTCTTCTTGGTTGGAGCAAAGGCTAACTTCTTTTCTTGACACTACTTTGTTATTTGTTACTTCTAATTGATAACATTCACTTTCAACGGTTTTAATACAGTTCGTTCTGAGATGGTGGCTTTGAATCCCTCGGGATCCGACCAATCTTGTAGAAAATATTTCACATGATCAACTTTGTTATTAATATCAATTAGGTATTTTTTTGAATTGCTTGGGTCGTTTCTGGTCCCTTCTTGACAGCTGAATTCGAATGCTTTCTGAATTTTTACATGCTTTACGTTCACTACCTTTCGTTAAAATATTGGTCGGTGACAAAATATATGATTTTGCCAGAAATAGAGGTGATGTTTTTTAAGACATATTTGGACATTTTGCCAAATGTTGTTAAACTTATAGAGGCCAGCTGCTGAATGATGACCATAACATCAAATACTCTTACACAATCAACTGGAGGAGAATCTACCATGGCATCTTCTACATCTTTCTCAACACTGTCCAGCATCTTAACTTTAACAGCTTTTACATAACCTCTATCAGCAGTGGCTAAAGACCAAGGAAGAGGACAAATAGAATAGGTGAGCACTTCTTTCAACGAAACATCGCGCTTGCCACAAATGACTAATAATCGGGCAAATAAATCACGATCCGCTTTTAATGTTAAGCTTTTATCTTTAATGACGCATGATTTTTTAATTTTCATCGCTGCAAACGTCTTTGGCTTCATTTTTGAATAGGTGCAAACAGATCTTCGTCGTTTGATTCAATTCGTTTCGCCAAGAAGTTGCGTAGTGCTTCTTTCCCTTTTTCTTTCTGCATTAATCATGTCGTTCTTAACATCATCGCTGCATTGTAATCCAGAACTCAGATGTACGAGGCAAGTAATTTCTTCAAGCGGTATCCCCACTCCATAAGAAGATCATAGAAGCGAAGAACGAAATTCTCGTCGTGCAGCATTCGCTTTCTTCCAAGAAATTTTGTCACGGATTTAGCCTCGGACATTCCTAGGAACTCCTCCATCCTTGTTTGACACTTTGCAGCAGAATGACTGGTTAATACCCATCTTTGAACTGCTCCTTCTGATGTACTATGGCCAACACTTCCACCTGCAAATTTTTGCTCTTTGTTGATTGTTTGCTCTATAGTTTGATCTGATGGTATCTTATTGAATCTTCCTGTTTGTCTTCTGACAGAAAAATGACCTGCTTCAAAGTTTTGGTGTATAGCAGGATGTGGTTCTGGAAGCTTTTTCATGGTTACCATGTAATGTCAGAAAGCGTGCGTAGTTGGGACGATCATAACCAAACATCCAGGGAAGCATGTATTTCTGTCGATTGCAGATGCAATTTCTATTTCCCGAGCTTGGTTGATCTTGAAAATCGAGTAATATCTGCACCATACTAAAAAATGACTACCATACGGATGCTGTTAGAACAAGAGAACCATTTAGACAGAATCTTCATAATTTTGTAACTAATCGAGCAGATTGGCGTGATGTCGGCTAAGGTTTTTTAAGAGTTGTTTTGTTGGAGAAGAAAAGGAATTTTTCTAACTCAACTGAGTTGACTAATCTTCCATAAAGCTCATTCGCCTGCTTAGTTTGGTCGTTTTTCGCATGTTTAAAACTATCAATCATATGTCTTTTGAAAGCCTTCCTACAGGCATTTTAGGATTCGCATTGCGTTGTTATAATGCTTTCCTTTAAGCATTTGGTCAACGGAAGATTCATCAAGACGATTTGCCTCGATTACGATGTCGCGAAGACCAGCATCAGCAAAACTCTTTCCGATAACAGCAAGGAGTATACACATTGTATGAAACCCGCCAACCACAAAACAACGAACTGCTTAAGATCTATGTACCTTGAACTCATCATAGCCTCCACAGCCTTAGCGTATATTGCCATATCTAGCACCACATCTGTTTCGATTAAACCAAGTTTTTCTGCCTTCACCTCTGATTGACTGAGGAGTTCCAGAAGAGTATCATGGGACGTTGGAGATTTGTTAATCGACGGCAGGTATCCAATTTTATGGTGCTATTGCTGTTCTTGTCGCACAACTAATAATTAAAACCTGTCCAACTAGGTATCTGCTGCTCGAAATTTGTTTGATTGACTTGAGTTCTGGCGATGATCCAAAGCGTATCAAAAACGCATGAAAGTTATACTTCGTCTTTGTGCATGCATAGCTGAATGCTAGTCGTGGCTTCTCTGATTTTTCGCTTCACCTGAACGTACGAAGGTATCTCTGTTAGAAGGGGTTGGAGCTTTTTCGTTTTTTGTTTCATGCATGAATGTGGAGACACTAAGGCGTCTAAAGAAGAGGGCTGGGGCTCGTTTATTACAACATCTGACGGCTGGATGACATTGCCATTCGTACAGTGCAACTAAGCCCTTTGAGACTTTCGGAATTGATGTTGTCGTTATCCCAAGCAAAAGTGACGAATTTAGATGGCTGAATAATGGCTGGAGAGAAGGACCTGTGAACTTGGTCTTTGAATGTTCCATTGCCAGAGAAGTTTTAAGAATAAGCACATCATCATAAGACATCCCATGGCCAAACGTTTGTATGCAGTTGATAAATATTTTGGAGCCAGTCTTTCTTTTGATGCAGAAAGGAAAGGTTGTATACTTTAACATTTTTTCCAACCATTGTTGGCGTGGTAGATCAGATCTTGTCCAATTGAAGACACTAAACGCATCACCTTTGCGGATTTCGTTGATTTATTAGTGAGGAATTCTTCCAAACATGTTGTCAACATTGTAATTTCTGTTCCTTTGGACAGAAGTTCGTGCTCTAGTGGTGGCCAACTTCTAAAAGTATTGGGAGTTTCCAAAAATTCTTTACGTATTTCATGGCAACTTGCATCGTTTTCTCCTCCAGCGATTAGTCGTTCCATTGATAGTTTAATAACTTTTCCCTTTACAGCTGCTTCAACTAACTGCATCTTTTCAACATTGTTATTAAACAATTACTCACTGCCGAACTTTGAACTTCAAATCCCAACTTTTAAACTTAAATGATTTCGGGATCTTTACTTTAAACCTTTGTACTTTTGGTGAGATAAGCTGTTGCTCAACACCAACTAAACGTTCTGCAATTTCTATATATTTTTTACTTAAATCAACCATCTGCAGAACCTCATACTCAAGGAAACCTTCTCTTCGATGACTGCAGATAGCTCCTGAAAAACGGATTCAGCATTGCTTGAAGCCACTGGTTTTGTCTTGTGCTTTTTGAAGATTTCCCTATAACACGCTCTATGGTAAAAATATTCCTTTGCTAATATCGTCGGCCATTCCCAAATGTGGAAAATAGAATGATAGAGCATCATCGTGCAAAGATCTCGCACCATTCTCAGTCTCGCATTTTTCCAAATGCTTATAACCACTTCCACCTTTTGCCGTTTTTTTTCTTCCACACAAACAACACTCGTGATCTGCCAATATCTTATCTACATATATTTACATAAGTTACTTAATCAACAGTAAGTTTTAATTATAATTAGCATCTTATTCATAAAGAGACATTCGCGAATTATACCTCTTCGATCTGTTTTTCTTGTCGACTCTCGCTGTCGCTCACGTATAGGCTTTTTGAATTTTATCTTGCCGTGAGTATATTTTTTATAACATTTTCCATGATACCCGTACTCTGGCGAAGGAAGATCTTCCCAAAAAGAATCGCTTATTGCAATAGATTTCTTATCCTCACGTTGCTTTGCAGCTTTGTAAATAGATTTTTTGGACGTGTCACTGAAACTAATAATCGAGTCACGCGGACTCTTTTCACTGCACAGAAGAATGCAACCAATAAATGTTTTATTTGATGTAGAGTTTTTTTTGTGGTTTTGACGGTGAAATGCTCACATCAACTTCAAACGGTATATTTTTTCGTTTTCTAGAAATGATTTGTCAGACAATACATGCCAGGCGAACATATAATTTTTATGTAGTTTATATGAATTATTATAAATTGCCGCTGATCAAATTAGCCAAGTCTCACTTCTTACATCAAATTTATTCAAAAATCATGGCGCTTCACAAAACAAACCAAACACTGTCAGTAAAAGTTATTAGTCGGCCTTCTCAAGAAGATTTTTGCTCGCCGACTTATTCAGATGCTTTTTAAAGGTGTTTAACTACAATTCTAGCATAAAATGAAATTGTCTTTAGGTATGATAAGTTTTTACTCAATTTTCTTCACTTATCTGCCTGACTAATACTTGTAATTGAGCCATTTGGAAAACTTTACTCCATCGTGACTAAAACACCATACGAGTACATACGAGTCATACGGGTGACATACGAGTACATACGAGTGACACACGAGTACTTATGATCTTTACATGAGTGCATAGGTGTAATATAACGCTAGAAATGTGTTTATATAACTTTAAAATTGCATTAGAGATGAAAGTATTGAATTTTCTTTAAAAAAATGAGATAGATAAAAATCAAAAATGCACAAATTTCACGGAATGGCTAAGTATAGTGATCGTGACTAAAACACCACACGAGTAAATACGAGTACATACGAGTGACATACTTGTACATATGAGGGACGTGCGAGTACATATACAAGGAAAAAGAACGCAAATTTCAATGTATTATTGAAGGAATTGTGCTATTTCTCATTTGTGACCAGTTTATAGTCGTATGTACTTGTATGTACTCGTGTGGTGTTTTAGTCACGATCAACTTTACTCTATCTAAAAAGAATTTTTTTCTTTAAATATTACAGACTTTTTTGAAAACATACAAATGAAATCACCTGCCGTTCAAAATTTATTTTGTAACTACAGATGAAATTATTAAACTCAAAACAAAATTATTTAGATTTTATATAACATTGTATATATGACATTATCGACGTTGTCACAACTGTGGAAATTACGTTGAAGATAACATTCCAGCAACGTTCAGGCAACGTTGGTTTTCACGTTCGGAGTACGTTGTTTCAAAGTAAGTTTTAGTTGCGCTCAAACTTTACAATTATTTTTAAGGAGGCTCACTACAGCTACCAAGCAGGGGACTGGTGTAAATTTGCACGCGCATATTGTGCTAGTGTAGAGTGGATTTTTTTACGTAAACACATGGCCACAATGACTTCATTGAAGATATTTTCGTTTTCTTTAGGTAATTTTTGTCAAAAGTTCGTGTGGATGTTAATTACATCAAACAATACGCAAAATAGAACAAAATATAACATACACAAAATAGAAAAAAATCTACAAGTAAGTTTTCATGTAGCAGAAGATTTCAAATTTGTCAAAAAATTATTAATAGGACTTATTCAATGTTAATCATAATGCTTTTTGAATGAATAACAATCGTCACGCAAAAAATCAGAAAAATTCACCAAACCGAAAAAAGACACGGTCATTTCCTTAAGAACTATAGATGATAAAAGTGTATAAAAACGAAACATGGTTTCCATAACAATGCTAACAGTTATCCCATTTAAGCATCTTCAGATTTTACTGGCATTCTTGAATATTCCCGCGTACTTCATATTTTCAAAGCTTGAGCGTGTTTGTTTGAAATAATGTGGAAAGCGAATAGGCGACCTAATTGCAGGGAGCCTCCTTAAAATAATGAATTAAAATTTAGAGCTACATAAATATATTTCAGTTTTACAGATAACTTTCTCTTGAATAAATTAAAGACTGCAAATAAGTAAATTACAAATTACAAATAAGTTCATTTATCCGTATCCCGAGGGAATCTTAATTCCAAGGTGTCAGTGCTGCGTCCCTAAGATAAAAAATAATGTACAAGTAAAAAGTGTATAGTGGAAGCGCTTTTAAGACGCAGACTTATTTTCTTCAGGAAACTTAATTTGACAAGACATGCATGTTCTAGGTATCGTCTTCGTTGAAATTAGCTAGAATATTTGGTAACAAACATCTATAAAAACATAATCAATTGTCTTGACACTTCATCACGTATGAAACTGCTGCGTAAAATTTTCCATTATAAAACTTGCGATTTTTCAATGTATGAATGTTGAGTGCATCAAGCCATCAGGTTTACCAGGGCCATGCTTGACATAATCTGTGATCTTCTTAAATCTACGAATCTTAGCTACATTTTTGTGAACCAGAAGACAAGTCTCTGGAAATAAACATTTGTGGAAAAAGTTAAAAAACTGAGGATTATGCTAGCGACATTTCAGTATATAATTAACTCAAGCTCTGGTTTTTCCTCTTCTACTTTCAAACACAACGCATACAATGACAGTATAATATAAAATGAAACTTTATTATAAGGATAACAAACATATTGTTAAGTGAACAATTCTCTTTTAATGATGCAATGACTTAGGCAACATAAAACTACAAGAAAGTTTAAAATCAACCCAAAAATAAGAACAATAACGTTGATTACCAGTATTAAAATCAATTGCACAAGGACTCTGGCGTCCATTTCTAATGCAGATATTGAGAAAATGCTTGACCAGTCTCAAACAGATATTGTCCAGTATTTTATGACATATTTACGTATTCACGAAGGCATGTATAATTATTGCAACTTTCAATCGAGCCATTTTTGAAAACTTTACTCTTCCTCTACAGAAATTTGTCTTTAGCTAAAATTGAAAGTATTTTTTCACATTATACAAAATAAATTGCAATTTTGTTTGTATACATTTTTTGGTATATTTTGTCTTGTAAAGAATACCATCTAGCTTATGTTAATATGTTTTATTGAAATAGCAGTTACGATAAGACAAAGCAAAAATTACATGAGTTTGCAATACCTGTGTTTTTTCTGCCTTTTGCAAAGGTTTGTAGAAGGTTTTAAGAGCCTTCTAAAGCATATGCTGGAGCTATTAGATAGATATTTTAATTTTTGAATGAGGTATTTTTTAAAATGATTTTTTTAGTCCACGTTTGTCACGAAACATGTTTCAAAAACAACGCACTCTGACTATCAACTAATAAATTATCATATGACACATGCATACACTTTAATCGTTGAAACCTTTATCCTAAGCACATTTTTCTCAAATATACCTTCCTTTTTATTATGGTTTGAACTGTAAACAGCAGTATTTCATTCATGTTTGATCCGACATGTAATTGTTACAGGTAGCTAATGGGCCTATGCATGATGCTATTTTGCCTATACATGTGAATCAAACCAATCGCTGCTTTTTTTATAATGATTGAAGTGTGCTGTGGTTGAATAATGAATATGGCAAAGATGCGAAGACTTATCGAGTTTACACATTTGCCTCAGAACTTATATTTCTACCAAACTTTCATTGATTTGATAAAAAATATATACTCCCCCATCAAAATTTGAAATGCTCTTAAGTAAGTCATATCACAAAAAACACACCTGCTTCTTTTATTAAAAAATTAATTAGCCTATTCAAAGACATAGCTATTGTATATACATACAGATTAATCTATCATTATTCTACAAATTTTGAATAAAGTGTCTCCGTAGCTGTGTCTTTACAAACCATTTAACATTGGACAAGCTTCTGAAAAATGGTTTCTGAATCTTTTTTTCAGGGCCATAAAAATAAAAAATAAATATAAGGAAAAACGTTTGCGAATGATAGATGATTGATTTACAAATTTTGAAGTTGTCTCATCAGAAAATACCTATTATACTGAGGTGTTATCAGCTTACATAGTACGACCTAGCTGTACAGCTTTGTTGTTTCGCATGAAAAAGAATAACTTGAACTATTTCATTCGACGTAAACCTACAATGGAACAGAAAATAACGCCTATGAAGAAGATAATGCTGAGGAAAAAGAAAATTTTGGGGAAGCAGACATGTTATTGAAGAGAATGATGTTGATGAAAACGATTAGGTTGTTGAAGTTGACAATATTGATGAAAGAGATTAAGAAAATTATTCTTTTCTTAATCAACATTATCTTCTTCACGTCTTGGTTCAATATAGACATAAAACCATGTACAATTTATGTTTAAAATATTATGGAGCATAGAGTAACATATGTAAAATGCGTGTTCTGATTGGTTGTTTCCCGTGGTTGGATAAGGCCAGGGGCGGATCTAGGATTTTTCAAACATCAGTCATAAAACGTCGGAGGCGCTCCGCACCTGGGGGTGTCTGAGGCATTCTCCCCTGAGAAATTTTGAATTTCAGAGTCTTGAAAATGCCATTTTCAGCGTTTTAGAGCAATACAAAATGTATTTTGTGGGCATCGTTTTTGCGTAAAAACAACACATTTTTCTTACGTTTTTTTTCAAAAAAAAAAATAAAGTGAACAATACTTGAATGTTTTGCCAAATTATTAGGCTCCTTATCATGCCAAATATATGGCTCATTAGCATGTCTAGGAACGTAAATTTATTTTACAATAATGCTATTCAAAAACAGATATATTCTTTAAAATTTCTACCAAGTTGTCAGGCATAGACCCCCAAGAGACCCCCATTCAAACCTCTATGTAATAAGTTGTTAGAAATTTGGTACTACAAGTGACAGTTCATAGATATAGAAAAGCTCAGACTTCAAACCATGCAAGTTTATTGTAACTCTTTACCCATCTCCACATCAGTGCCAGTAAATTCACCCTTGGAGAAAAACTCAAAATTTTTTTCTGCCAAAGATTAACCAAAAATTATCAGAGTGAAAATTTGCAGTTAAGGTTAGCTTAATGCCATAAATGTTTATTACCATAATTTCTAATTAGCAGCAATTTTAAACACGACGATTTTGAGAGCAAACATGTTTTGATTATCAGAATATTCAGTGCAGAATGATTAGTGTTAATATGATACATAATATGATACGAGTAATTAATTACAATGAGTATTAAGTATTAATAACTATAACGTAAGTTCTAATATTAAATTTATAATAAAGTATTATAAAGTAAATATAGTGTTAGTGGTGAACTTGATAAAGGGATTAGTTTTATTAATGATTCAGTGAGAAAGGATTGATCAGTGTCGATGATTTTAAAACAGGAAGGTGAGGTTAAAATCATCGACACTGATCAATCCACTTTCTCACTCAAAATCAAGGAAGCTCTACACATTAATAAAACTAATCCCGATTTAAATATCCAAGTTCACCACTACAACACTATATTTACTTTATAATAATACTTTTGTTATAAATTCTTAATACTTATTTTTAGAGCTTACGTTATAGTTATTAATACTTAATACTCATTGTAATTAATTTACTCATATCATATTATGTATCATATTACTTAACACTAATCATTCTGCACTGAAGATGGCATTCTGATAATGTCGAAACATGTTTGCTCTCAAAAAAATCGTCGTTTTTCTCAAGTGTTTTTTAAAATGTTTATTAGGCATTTCACTAGACTATTATCTTCTGCAAGGTGTGCTATATAGCAATCACTAGTAGCATTGTATTATCAAATACAAACAGAATGTAACCAACATGTCTTTAATTATATAATTACATGAATGTTAAAATTGGTTCATGTGTCATGCTTACTGGTTATGATAAATATCTTTTCATATGATCAAAGCTTGTTTAAATGTAAATCAGAAATAATTTAGTTTAGAAATTATAATGATCATCAGAAAAATACTTTGCTGTTTTGCCAAATTTCAAGGTTTATCTGCATACATAGGAAGACATTTTTACTTTATAGAAAATGCTTTTCATACATCAATAGCCCTTTGGAATTTATGGCAAACAATCTGGTATGAGCCGTAGACTAACACACCTCTACATCTCTACATGAGGTGTTCAGTTAGAAAAGGGGACAATATGTGACATGGGACAACATTTCATGTATGTGAAATACTCAGGTTTAATAACATTCCAGTCGAATTGTCAAAATAAAAAGCTTCATGGATCATAAGACTCAAAATCACAGGTTATAGTAAACAGCTTCTCATGTAATCAATGTTAGTTTTCTCAAATCTTAAACAATATGTAGTATAACTGTCCAATGATTGAATGATCAATGATCATAAACTGAAAAGCCCCAAACATTTGTTTATGATAAAGTAAATAATAGTATGGCACCTTATGGCTACAGATTTTTTGTCCATTGAAATATATTTGCAGAAATGTAGGATTTCGCTGCCATATAACGGCCACGATTCCCCAAGCATTAAAGAAATCATAGCTAAAAGTCCTTCGGCAACAACAATTTTAGAAGCATCAATCTGCTTACCATACGCCATATTAACATAAATCGCATCACACACTCGCATAAATTGACTTTGATATATTGCATTCATGCATACACTTCACTTGTCCTTTACTTACGATTTTCAATGTAAATTTCTGCTGATAAAACTCAAAACAATGTTGGCTTTCTTTTGAACATCAATGGCTGAAATGTCGCTCGCGAGATAGTCTTTGCCAAGCATTTACAATTCATCCATAAATTTTTCACCCTTTTGAAAAAATTCCCAGTTTGGAAAGCAGCATTCATGTCAACATATGAATTTGTAAAAGATTTCCATGAATTCCATCTGATTGTAGTTTAGTTTCTATCATGCTTCAGAAAATTACTATGAACGATCAAACATTCAATTCAGACATTGATCTTGACTATGTTAGTTCAGTTGGCTATCAGTCGAAATCGGTCAAACCAATCACAGTAAGACAAAAATTCAAATGAACCAATTGTAAGATAGCAATTGGACTCCCTTATAGGTCCGGCCACCCCTATTATCGGTCGAGATTATTCCAGACTGTCCACTGATCTGGCC
Source organism: Xenia sp. Carnegie-2017 (assembly GCF_021976095.1). Classification (NCBI taxonomy): domain Eukaryota; kingdom Metazoa; phylum Cnidaria; class Anthozoa; order Malacalcyonacea; family Xeniidae; genus Xenia; species Xenia sp. Carnegie-2017. The sequence continues at coordinate 9,332,849 of NW_025813493.1, forward strand.
ATTGACCAATAAAATAGCGTTTCTGGCGTTCATAGACTCCTTTATAAGTCGAACCAGTCAAGCCACCCCGCTTATCAGTTGGTTATTCCAGGTCAATTAAAATTCAACTGATCTGGTTACCAAGGAGATATTCATTGTATTAGTCATTAGTTTTCAATAATAAATAAAGCTGGATTTTTATCACGAAGTAAATGCGATAATAAAGTAAGAATAATTAATGAATTTTAAATTAATATGAATAGGTAATTTTTGAATTTCAAACATCAGTCGCGCGACGGATTTGACATACTCTAGATCCGCCCCTGGATAAGGCCATACAAACATGGAAAATTAAATTGCAGACAGTTTTTTTGCCAAAATTGCCTTGGAACACATTTCTAGCATTGTAAATTTAAATTTTAATCAACAATGTTAGTCTTGATGAGCTTTTACAATAAGTATGCTCGTTGAAACTCTATGCTGTAGTATTTATGATTTCTTTGTTTACTAAATTTTACAACTTCGTTTGCTTGGGATGATTTAACATTGCGATTTGGAAAAGTATACTAATGACGTACACTAGTACCGTACACTTGATGTAAAGTTATCAAAAGGTAAGAGTATTGTGCCGATTGAATGATACTAATATTTAATGAATCTTCAATATTTTGCTTTTTAATTCTTTTCATAAGATGATGGAATAGAGGTGATATAATTTAATTACGTTATAATTTCGGAAAAGCCCTTCATCTTTAGCATTAAAATACAAAAAATATGCATGTTTTAATGATTCAATTTTAATTGCCTTACTATAATATATCTAGATGCATTTCATCGTTCTTGTATGAACATTTTATAACATAGTGACCGATCAAAAAACTCTATATGTGTCAGAACTTTTTCCCAATGGATAAGTTATTAAAAGATGTATATTCTAGGCAGATGATTGAGTGCACATCCATGGTTAGACCTGTCTCTGCTTGTCAAGAGAATAAACTTTTATTTGGTGAAACACCCAAGTTGTAAATCCTGTTCTTTACGCCAACTTCAATTATATCATAAAAATTATCTGTCCGAAGCAATTACACAACAACAAAAAATAATTTAAACTTACTTTTTATCATATGCTTTTCTCAACAAATACAAAATGGAACGTGGCATTTTACATATGAATGACTGCATTTCATCGATATATTTCAAATACTTTTGATAAATCCCTCGCATAAAGTATCTAGCTGTTAATTATGCTTAAAAGCTTTATTACTGCAGTTGCTTGCTACTATAAATTATAAAGTACAATGGAATATTTGTGTAAGAAAAATGCGCTTTTAAACGTTTCTTTTCATTGATCGTGAGAATCTTGCTCAGTAATTAAATTTTAAAAGGTTAAGCACAATTTTGATTAGATCTAAAGTGATTTAACAACAAAATAAATAATTTGGCAGTATTTACATTGTGTTTTTGTGTTCTGATAACTAGAACGCAGATTTCAAAAGTAAACCTCCACAATGAGTAAGTTAATGTTCTCGCACAGTACAAATATATACAAATTCCTTAACCAGTACTTGCCAGAGTAATAGCGGCCATCAAATTTCTAGCATGTGCATTGAGACATGCGCGAAGACATTGAGTTCATAAGCTCCGACATTATATTGGCTTTAAGAGACGAAGTATATTTGGCCACTTGCATGTTCTCACTTTGCATCAATGTGTCCAATTGTGTGAGAACAGATCTTTGAAAGTCCAAAACAGAATGTATACGTATGAAAAAATCTCCTCCAGTAATTGACGGTACCATGTATTTTAGTATTACACCTTACAGAAGTTTTATTAATACATAGTACTTACATAAGTGCAATGAACACATCGTAACTATTTCGAACAGGTTGTATCAAAAAAGTTATAAAATTTAAAAATAAATTATATGGTTTGCACCAGCGAGTATCGTTACATGTTTGTAAATGTCGATCGTCCAGGTTGGTTTAGTCCTGAGAAGGAATGTTTTTGTTGTTGTTGTCTGTTTTTGACTGTTGACTGTTGTTGACTGTTTTTGTTGTTGTTGTTAAGTCAATCAATCTAGTCAACAACAGCAAAAACAGTCCTTCTCAGGACTATACCAACCTGGACGATATACATTTACAAACAATTTGGAAATGTTCAGATAACTGTCATTTCATGAAAATTTCTAAAAATAAGTTAACGTTTGTGTATTTTCGTATTTTAAAAGAAGTATATATATCTATATGTTTCTAAAAGAAAACAATCAAAAAATCTATCTCGAAAACTGGGAGCGCACTTCGTAGCTAAATACCTCAATTGTGACCGCTTTTGCAAAGAAAACAAGATTCCAACAAGGTGTCAACTCATGCTACTTGAGAGCAGTGGTTTGGTTATATTTGCCTATCATAGTAGTTGACAAAAATCGTGTTTCGTTTTATTATAGCTACGTGTCATCAGTGACACTCAAGAAAGATCTTGATTGATTGAAGGGCTTCGTATCAGTCACGCAAAATTTAAGACAATTTAATAAACATTAAGTTCACCGCACAACTTGTCAAAAAAGATCATTTTTGCCTCTCTCTCCATTCTCGTGTAGCTATTTTTTGTCTCTCTCTTCATTCTCATGTAGCTAACTTTTTCTTATTAAGACTGATTACTTGCACGAATGATTGTTTGAATGACGCAATTAACAATGAAGACTCATTTCAATAAACAAGATGATTGGCGAAATTAAAGAAAGGAAAAATACTTCCAATTTAGAGACGTTGCTTATAGTGAACTAATTATTTATAAATTTTGCTCAAATTTAAGTAGAAGGCACAACAGAATTCAAGCTTTTGCCTCATTGAATTAAATAAGATTTCAAATAGTTTATTTTCTTTGCAAAAGCAGTCAAATGGAGTCATTTACGAAGTACTTTCACAGTTTTCAAGATTAATTTTTTTGCTTGTTTTTAGCTACTTTTTTAAGAAAAAGACAATCTAAAAATGCTTAATTTAATATGGTGAAACATTTTTGCGAACTTTTGATGAAATGAAAGTTTTCTGATTATTTTAAAATTATCTAACTTCTGTGATACATCCTGTATACGTATATATACGGATTTTTATTAATGAGGACTCGAATAACAGCGAAATATAGTAAATACATCGTTCATTCTGAGAACATCAACCCATATAAAAAATGTGTAACTAGCAACATGTTGTCTCACATCAGTTTACTGAATTGAGAACACGTAGCTGTATCGTTCTACAGGGTGTGTAAAAAAACCTTGAAAAGTTAGGTAAACATTGCAAAAGTGATCAGCGCACAAATTCAGCAAAAAACTACGGTGAATAGGTAGTTGGACTTCCAATGATTCATCGGACACTAAAATAATTTTTAGAGCGAGAATGATGTTGGTGAGAAGCACTTTAATTTAAACTAGCTTGCGCACCATAATGACAAAGCTAATTAAAAAAACTATATTGGTACACGTAAGTTAAAATACGACACATGATTTCAAGCTTGGGAGAAAGATTTGGCCATAAGCACAAAGTTTACACGAAAGCTGGGAGTCGAAAGAGTGAATTATTTTGCGCTACCGAGAAACACGAGCACGTTGTTTGCGTTATCAAGAAGTACAAAAAATTAAAAACCCCACGATGTGAAAGATACAAGCTTTTGCGAAATTAGAAAAATTTATAAAACTTTGTTAGCTTCAGAAAAATGTGACATACTTTAACCCAATGTGTTCAAATTGCTTTTTAGCTGTGTCATTTTTGTGCACAATTTATTTTAATCAAGTTCATGAAAATAGCTTTTACAATAAAATAAAGAATCGGATAAGAAATGAAAATTTATACTAAGTAGTTTCGAAAAAAGGTACCGTAAAAGTAATATAGTTTGTTGTAGCTTAAATATGTAAAACAATAGCAAAAAGCTATAACAATATTACAGCATTAAAAAAAACTTACAATTGTTCAGTTGAAAGTTCAGTAATAAAGCGCACTTTAGATGGTGATTTGTTTTCACTAATCCAGAATATCAATTCTGTGATCAAAATTGGAGCATTTGTAGCTACCTTCAGCAGGTCGACGCAGGATAACAAACATATTGTTAAGTGAACAATTCTCTTTCAAGCATGCGATGACTTAGGCAATATAAAACAACAAGAAAGTTTAATATAAACCCACAAATAAGAAAAATAACGTTGAATACCAGTATTAAAATCAATTGCATAAGGACTCTGGCGTCCATTTCTAATGCAGATATTGAGAAAACGCTTGACCACTCTCAAACAGATATTGTCCAGTATTTTATGACATATTTACTTATTCATGAATGAATATATAATTATTGCAACTCTCAATCAACCATTTTTAAAAATTTTTCTCTTCCTCTACAGAAATTTGTCTTTAGCAAAATTGAAAGCTTTTTTTCACATTATACAAATTAATTTGCAAGAATGTTTGTATTCACTTTTTTGTATACTTTGTGTTGTTAAGAATACCATCTGGCTTATGTTAATATGTTTTATTGAAATAGCAGTTACGACAAGTTATATATCAAATAATTAAACATGGGGCTTGTTTGTTCAATAACATTACACAATGGCAAGAATACAGCAATTCTACAGCCCTAAAACACATTTATCCTTACAATATTGTAGTTTCAGTTGTACGTGAAGAGTCAACTCTGAAAAGTTTTTATATAGTAAATTAGAACGAAGTTGAAGTATTGCTCAATTGTTTTAATATTTTTCTCGCCTCAGAGCGAAGGTTTTTATTACGCCAAAATATCACCAAACAGTTAGTTGTGCTGTTGATACACCAAGATGTTTTCAACCATGTAAAGCTGAGAGCCCAATCCGTGTTTTTTTTAAGTGCCAAAACGATATAACTGATGATCGATATCATAAAGCAAATCGAGACACAAGCTACCAGAAGAAGACATGTTGATATGGATTTTCTAAAAGACTTTCCTTTTTTACTGTGATTTTCGGATGTTGTAACGACCTTTCGACGATATTTCTTTGAGATAATGTGGAGCTTAGTGTTGAAATAGATAAATGGGAACATAAACAGTAAAACAAAAAGTATTGTCGAGGCCAAGAAATGTTTTGTTATGCTTAACAGAAACATCATGGTGGAAAAAAAAAGAAAAACAAAATTCAATTTAATAAGCAATGACTTCGTTACTTTTTTGTGGTGAAATATTGGATGGAAAACTGCCAAGTATCGCTCAAAGCAAACAAGGAACAGGGTACTTATCGAAAAAGAAATAAATACATCGAAAAAGTGAGTAATAGTGCGCAGTTTGAAAATTGAGTCTCTTTCACCAATCCAGAATATCAATTCTGTGATTAAAACTGGAGAGTTTGTAGCTATTAACAGCAGGTCGACGCAGGATAACAAACAAATTGTGAAGTGACATACTTTCTTTTGTAGTTGCGATGACTTTAACCAACAAAAAACCACAAGAGAGTTTAAAATCAACCCACAAATAAAAACGATCACATTGATCGCCAGCATTAAAATCAATTGTACTAAGACTCTGATGTCCATTTCTTATGTCAGATGTCAGGAAAGATGAACGATTACTCTCACACAGATAATGCCGTGTATTAAATGACATTATTTATTCATGAATACAATTGTTGCAAAGATTTACATAGTCAAGCAGACAGAGGGAAAAAACTTACTGCCTCGAGGGGCAATTCCACTATGCCTTCAATTTGTGCTTCATGACGTAGCAATAATGTTTTAACATGTCGGCAGTGCAAAAATATCTTGTATGTTGTTTCTGACATCATAATCGTGTTTGATAATCGTGTTTCGTGTTTGATTATAGTTACGTGTCATTAGTGACACTCAAGAAAGATCTTGATTGATTGAAGGGCCTCGTATCTGTCACGCAAAATTTAAGACAATTTAATAAACATTAAGTTCACCGCGCAACTTGTCGAAAAAGATCATTTTTTGCCTCTCTCTCCATTCTCATGTAGCTATTTTTTTTGTCTCCCTCTTCATTCTCATGTAGCTAACTTTTTCTTATTAAGACTGATTACTTGCCCGAATGACTGTTTGAATGACGAAATTAACAATGAACACTTCATTTGAATAAGCAAAATGATTGGCGAGATTAAAGAAAAGAAAAATATTTCCAATTTAGAGACGTTGCTTATAGTGAACTAATTGTTTATAAATTTTACTGTGCACAACAGAATTCATGCTTTTGCCTCTTTGAATTAAATAAGATTTCAAATAGTTTATTTTCTTTGCAAAAGCAGTCAAATGGGAGTCATTTACGAAGTACTTTCACAGTTTTCAAGATTAATTTTTGCTTGTTTTTAGCTACTTTTTTAAGAAAAAGACCATCTAAAAATGCTAAATTTAATATGGTGAAACATTTTTGCGAACTTTTGATGAAATGATACTTTTCTGAACATTTTAAAATTATCTAACTTCTGTGATACATCCTGTATACGTATATATAAGGATTTTAATTAATGAGGATTCAAATAACAGCGAAATATAGTGAATACACCGTTCATTCTGAGAACATCAACCCATATAAAAGTTGTGTAACTAGCAACATGTTGTCTCTTATTAGTTTACTGAATTGAGAATACGTAGCTGTATAGTTCTACAGGATGTGTAAAAACACATTGAACAGTTAGGTAAATATTGCAAAAGTGATGAGCGCACAAGTTCAGCAAAAAACTATGGTGAAATAGGTAGTAGGACTTCCAATGATTCATCGGACACTGAAATAATTTTTAGAGCGAGAATGATGATGCTGGGAAGCACTTTAATTTAAGCTAGCTTGCGCAACAAAATGACAAAGCTAATTAAACAGCTATATTGGCACAGGTAAGTTAAAATACGGCCCATGTTTTTCCAGCTTAGGAAAATGGTTTAGCCATAAACACAAAGCTTACACGAAAGCTGGGAGTCAGAAGAGTAAGTTATTTAACGTTACCGAGAAGCACGAGCACGTTGTTTGTGATACCAAGAAGCACCAAAAATTAAAAAACCCACGATGTAAAAGATACAAGCATTTGTGAAATTAGACAAATTTATAAAACTTTGTTAGCTTCAGCAAAATGTGACATACTTTAACCCAATGTGTTCTAATTGCTTTTTAGCTGTGTCATTTTTGTGCACAGTTTATTTCAATCAAGTTCATGAAAATAGCTTTTTCAATAAAATAAAGAATCGGATAAGAAACGAAAAATTATACTAAGTAGTTTCGAAAAAAGGTACCGTAAAAGTAATATAGTTTGTTGTAGCTTAAATATGTAAAACTTTAGCAAAAGTAGCTATAACAATATTACAGCATTAAAAATAAAAACTTACGATTGTTCATTTGAAAGTTCAGTAATAAAGCGCACTTTAGATGGTGATTTGTTTTCACTAATCCAGAATATCAAGTCTGTGATCAAAATTGTAGCATTTGTAGCTACCTTCAGCAGGTCGACGCAGGATAACAAACATATTGTTAAGTGAATAATTCTTTTTCAAGGATGCGATGATACTCTATCTAAAAAGAATTTTTTTCTTTAAATATTACAGACTTTTTTCAAAACATAGAAATGAAATCGCCTGCCGTTCAAAATCGATTTTGTAACTACAGATGAAATTATTAAACTCAAAACAAAATTATTTAGATTTTATATGACATTGTATGTATGACATTAACGACGTTGTCACAACAGTAGAAATTAAGTTGAATATAACATTCCAGCAACTTTCAGGCAACGTTGGTTTTCACGTTCGGAGGACGTTGTTTCAAAGTAAATTTTTTGTTGCGCTCAAACTTTGCAATTATTTTTAAAGAGGCTCACTACAGTTACTAAGCAGGGGACTGATGTCAATTTGCACGCGCATATTGTGCTCATGTAGAGTAGATTTTTTTACCTAAACGCATGGCCACAATGACTTTATTGAAGATTTTTTCGTTTTCCTTAGGTAATTTTTGTTAAAAGTTCGTGTGGAGGTAAATTACATCAAACAATACGCAAAATAGAACAAAATCTACAAATAAGTTTTCATGTAGCAGAGGTTTTCAAATATCTCAACAAATTGTTTATAGAACTACTTCATTGTTAAACATAGTGCTTTTTGAATGAATAACAATCGTCACGCAAAAAATCAGAAAAATTCACCACGCCGAAAAAGATACGGTCAATTCCTTAAAAACTATAGACGACAAAAGTGTAAAAAATGAAACATGGTTGCCATAACAATGCTAACAGTTATCCCATTTAAGCATCTTCAGGTTTTACTGGCATTCTTGAATATTCCCGCGTACTTCATACTTCCAAAGCTTGAGTGTGTTTGTTTGAAATAATGTAGAAAACGAATACGTGACCTAATTGCAGGGAGCCTCCTTAAAATAATAAAATTGAAATTTAGAGCTACATAAATATATTCCAGTTTTACAGATAACTTTCTCGTAATAAGTAAATTACAAATTACAAATAAGTTCATTAATCCGTATCTCGAGGGAATCTAAACTCCAAGGTGTCAGTGCTGCGTCCCTAAGATAAAAAATAATATACAATAAAAACCGCTTTTAGTACGCAAACTTATTTTCTTTAGCAAACTTACTTTGACATTTGCAAAACTTATGATTTTTCAATGTATGAATTTTGAGTACATCAAACCACCAGGTTTACCAGGGCCATGCTTGACACAATCTGTGATCTTTTTACATCTACGTATCTTGGTTACATTTTTGTGAACCCGAAGACAAGTCTCTAGAAATAAAAATTGGTGGAAAAGTTAAAACACTGAGGATTATGCGAGCGAGATTTCAGTACATAATTAACTCAAGCTCTGGTTTCTGCTCTTCTAGTTTCAAACACAACGCATTGTGTGAGAACAGATCTTTGAAAGTCTAAAACAGAATGTATACGTATGAAAAAATCTCCTCCAGTAATTGACGGTAGCATGTATTTAAGTATTACACCTTACAGAAGTTTTGTGAATACATAGTACTTACATAAGTGCAATGAACACATCGTAACTATTACGAAAATGTTGTATCAAAGATGTTATACAATTTGAAATGTTCAGATAACCATCATTTCATGAAAATTTCTAAAAATAAGTTAACATTTCTGTATTTTCGTATTTTAAAAGAAATATACATATATATATATATTCAAAGTGTATTACAATGTGCTCTCCCGGCTATCACCATATTAAAATGGTGACTCCTGCACTTGGGACACAGGACGTACGGTTACACATTGTATGGATTGTATTGTAGAGTCACCATAGTGCTCAAACCTATAAAGGTGAGCTTTGCATATCGCGAACACGGTGAACGTCTCCATATGAGACTCTCTACACAAACCTACAGTGCTCAAACTACGCACGCGCAGTGAGAGTAATATACAAAGCGTATTACAATGTGCCCTCCTGGCTATCACCATAGTAAATTGGTGACTCCTGCACTTAGGACACAGGACATATATATATATTTATATTTAAATATCCAAATAGTATTTATATATTATTTATATATCTAAAAGAAAACAACCAAAAAATCTATCTGGAAAACTGGGAGCGCACTTCGTAGCTAAATACCTCAATTGTGACCGCTTTTGCAAAGAAAACAAGATTCCAAACAGGTGTCAACTCATGCTACCTGAGAGCAGTGGTTTGGTTATATTTGCCTATCATAGTAGTTGACAAAAATCGTGTTTCGTTTTATTATAGCGACGTGTAAATAGTGACACTCAAGAAAGATCTTGATCGATTGAAGGACTTCGTATCAGTCACGCAAAATTTAAGACAATTTACTAAACATTAAGTTCACCGCGCAACTTGTCGAAAAAGATCATTTTTTGCCTCTCTCTCCATTCTCATGTAGCTTTTTTTGTCTCTCTCTTCATTCTCATGTAGCTAACTTTTTCCTATTAAGACTGATTACTTGAACGAATGATTGTTTGAATGACGAAATTAACAATGAAGACTTCATATAAATAAACAAAATGATTGGCGAAATTAAGGAAAGGAAAAATATTTCTAATTTAGAGACGTTGCTTATAGTGAACTAATTGTTTATAAATTTTACTCAAAATTTAGTACAAGGCACAACAAAATTCAAGCTTTTGCTCATTGAATTAAATAAGATTTCAAACATTTTATTTTCTTTGCGATGGCAGTCAAATGGGAGGCATTTACGAAGTACTTTCATAGTTTTCAAGATTATTTTTTTTGCTTGTTTCTAGCTACTATTTGTGAAAAAGACCATGTAAAATACTAAATTTAATATGGTGAAACATTTTTGCGAACTTTGGATGAAATGATAGTTTTCTGGACATTTTTAACTTGTCTAACTTCTGTGATACATCCTGTATACGTATATATAAGGATTTTAATTAATGAGGATTCAAATAACAGCGAAATATAGCAAATGCATCGTTCATTCTAATAAACTCGAGCCATATAAAAGTTGTGTAACTAGCAACATGTTGTCTCAAATTAGTTTACTGAATTGAGAATACGTAGCTGTATCGTTCTAAAGGATGTGTAAAACACCTTTAACAGTTAGGTAAACATTGCAAAAGTGATCAGCGCACAAGTTCAGCAAAAAAACTACTGTGAAATACGTAGTTGGACTTCCAATGATTCATCGGACACTAAAATAATTTTTAGAGCGAGAATGAAGTTGCCGAGAAGCACTCTAATATAAACTAGCTTGCGCACCATAGTGACAAAGCTAATTAAACAGCTATATTGGCACACGTCACTTAAAATACGGCACATGTTTTCAATCTTGGTAGAAAGGTTTAGCCATAAGCACAAAGTTTACACGAAAGCTTGAGGTCAAAAGAGTGAATTATTTTTCGTTACCGAGAAGCATGAGCACGTTGTTTGCGTTACCAAGAATCACAAAAAATTAAAAACCTCATGATGTTAAAGCTACAAGCATTTGCGAGATTAGACAAATTTATAAAACTTTGTTAGCTTCAGAAAAAATGTGACATACTTTAACCCAATGTGTTCTAATTGCTTTTTAGCTGTGTCATTTTTGTGCACAATTTATTTTAATCAAGTTCATGAAAATAGCTTTTACAATAAATAAAGAGTCGGATACGAAACGAAAATTTATACTAAGTAGTTCCGAATAAAGGTACCGTAAAAGTAATATAGTTTGTTGTAGCTTACATATGTGAAACAATATCAAAATAAATTGGAGCATTTGTAGCTACCGTCAGCAGGTCGACGCAGGATAACAAACATATTGTTAAGTGAACAATTCTCTTTCAAGGATGCAATGACTTAGGCAACATAAAACCACAAGAAAGTTTAAAATCAACCCACAAATAAGAACAATAACGTTGATTTCCAGTATTAAAATCAATTGCACAAGGACTCTGGCGTCCATTTCTAATGCAGTTATTGAGGAAACGATTGACCACTCTTAAAAAGATATTGTCCAGTATTTTATGACATATTTACTTATTCATGAATGTATATATAATTACTGCAACTTTCAATCGAGCCAGTTTTGAAAACTTTCTTCTTCCTCCACGGCAAATTGTCTTTAGCTAAAATTGAAAGCTTTTTTTAACATTATTTAAATTAAATTGCAACTATGTTTGTATACATTTTTTTGTATATTTTGAGTTGTAAAGCATACTATCTAGCTTATGTTAATATGTTTTATTGAAATTGCAGTTACGACAAGTTATATATCAAATAATTAAACATGGAGCTTGTTTGTTCAATAACATTACACAACGGCAAGAATACAACAATTCTACAGCTCTAACACACATTTATCCCTACAATATTATAGATTTAGTTGTACGTAAAGAATCGACTCTGAAAAGTCTTTATATAGTAAATTAGAACGAACTTGAAGTATTGCTCAATTGTTTTAATATTTTTCTCGCCTCGGAGCGAAGGTTTTTATTACGCCAAAATATCACCAAACAGTTAGTTGTGCTGTTGATACACCAAAATGTTTTCATCCATGTATAGCTGAGAGCCCAATCGGTATTTTTTTTAAGTGCCAAAACGATATAACTGATGATCGATATCATAAAGCAAATCGAGACACAAGCTACCAGAAGAAGACATGTTGATATGGATTTTCTAAAAGACTTTCCTTTTTTACTGTGATTTTCGGATGTTTTAACGACCTTTCGACGATATTTCTTTGAGATAATGTGGAGCTTAGTGTTGACGTAGATAAATGGGAAAATAAACAGTAAACAAAAAAGTATTTTCGAGGCCAAGATATGTTTTGTTATATGTAACAGAAACAACATGGTGGAAATAAAAAGAAAAACAAAATGCAATTTAATGAGTAATGACTTCGATACTTTTTTGTGGTGAAATATTGGATGGAAAACTGCCAAGTATCGCTCAAAACTAACAAGCAACAGGGTACTTATCGAAAAAGAAATAAATACATTGAAAAAGTGAGTAATAGTGCGCAGTTTGAAAATTGATTCTTTTTTACCAATCCAGAATATCAATTCTGTGATCAAAACTGGAGAGTTTGTAGCTATCGTCAGCAGGTCGACGCAGGATAACAAACAAATTGTGAAGTGACATACTTTCTTTTGTAGTTGCGATGACTTTAACCAACAAAAAACCACAAGAGAGTTTAAAATCAACCCACAAATGAAAACGATCCCATTGATTGCCAGCATTAAAATCAATTGTACTAAGACTCTGATGTCCATTTCTTATGTCAGATGTCAGGAAAGATGAACGATTACTCTCACACAGATAATGCCGTGTATTTAATGACATTATTTATTCATGACTACCCTTGTTGCAACAATTTACATAGTCAGGCAGACAGAGGGAAAAAACTTACTGCATTGAGGGGCAATTCCACTATGTGCTTCATAACATAGTAATATTGTTTTAACATGTCGGCAGTGAAAAAATATCTCGTATGTTGTTTCCGACACCGTTTTGTTTAGCATTTTGATAATCTGCAAATTTTGTGCAAAATGGCGTCGAAAATGAAGAAGCTGTAATTAAAAAACAAATAATCAAAAATGCAAATACTAAATGTTATTGCTTGCTTTTGAGAAGGAAGAAAACAAATAAAAAATTACAACAAACGTCGTAAGCGCATGACCCACATGATGGCAGTGAAGACGTTGGGCATCTTGTTAGACCAAAAAGCAGCTGCTAATTGAAAGAAGCACGGACGAACTATTGTCTTGTATCAATGGCAGAAACCAGTCCTGCATACAGCAATCAGCGGGGTAGTCCGTAGTAATCGTCTTGCACTGGCCACAGAAGCACTGCGGGACCACTTGGAGTTATTAAATGATCTTTACAATGAGACTGGAAATTGATTTGGTAAAAAATTAGTGGAAATAATCCATCTTCAAAAGCATCAAAGTGTAAGACATGACTGTTTTTTCCAAAATGGTGTTCAAAATAATCCATTTGAAAAGTTCGAACTACCAATGCTCACCTAACGATGTTTCAAGCAGGATCAGATAGGAAATCTAACTAGTCATCTGTATCACTGCTAAATATGTCAATTTCGTGTCCATCATCCTCGTTTTGAATAATGTTTGTGCGTGCAATGCAATTGCAGATGTCAGTACATTTAAGTCCATTTGCCATACATATGAACATGTTGTTTTGACATCGTGACTTCATGCAACCACAGGCTAAAAATTCGAGTATGGAGTCCAGAGCTGTTTTCTGGCTCATCCAATGACTTCCTAACTTCCCATTCACAAACATCCATCCACGGCCTTCTGTTGTTGGGGACAAATCATTACATGATAATGCTGATTTCCAGATACAAGTCACGTAATTTGCTCATTTACAATGCAATAGCAATTCATCTTTTGTTGGTGGACGTTTATGCGGTTCTGGGATCTTACTTTAGGTGCAGAATATTCTGTAGCGCGCTTCGTTAATATTCTGACAAGATTTAACACCATATAATTACAGCAACCATTTCTTGAACTGTCGGAAAAAGCTTTTCATCAAAGTCGAAAACCTCACCAATTTTCTTTAATCCTTTTTGATATCGATCTGATCCCTTGACAATTTTGTAAGCCTTTTGTTTTCCAACTCCAAAGAACGCACTTGTTGAATCACACTCAGTAACTTCATGAAGAGCTGGCAAAGCGTTTGACACTGCTTCACAAAGACTTTCGTAAATATTTGAAACAGAAAAGATTCTCTTCCTTATTTTCATCTAATTTCAACATATAAATTACAACAAATTCGCTCTTTGTAGTAGACAGCCAAGATTGCAACATCGCTGTCAACAGTTGAGATGCATATACTAGGATTATATTGGTTTGGGTAGCATCCAGGAACGAAGAAACGTATTAGTGTCTGCTTCTTCTTGGTTGGAGCAAAGGCTAACTTCTTTTTTTGACACTCCTTTTTTTTGTTACTTCTAATTGATAACATTCACTTTCAACGGTTTTAATACAGTTCGTTCTGAGATGGTGGCTTTGAAGCGCTCGGGATCTGACCAATCTTGTAGAAAAAATTTCACAAGATCAACTTTGTTATTGCTATGACTTGGGTATTTTTTGAATTACTTGGGTCGTTTCTCGTCCCTTCTTGACAGCTAAATTCGAGCAATTTCTGAATCTTCACGCCGTTTGCGTTCACTACCTTTTAAAGATTCGTCAAAATATTGCTCGGTGACAAAATATATGATTTTACCAGAATTAGAGGTGATGTGTTTCAAGACATATTCGGACATTTCGCCAAATGTTGTTAAACTTATAGAGGCCAGAGGCTGAATGATGACCATACCATCAAATACTCTTACACAATCAACTGGAAGAGAATCTACCATGGGATCTTCTACATCTTTCTCAACAATGTCCAGCAGCTTAGATTGAACAGCTTTTACATAACCTCTATCAGCAGTGGCGAAAGACCAAGGAAAAAGGACCAAAAGAATAGGTGATCTTTTCTCTCAACGAAACATCGCGCTTGCCACATATGACTAGTAATCGGGCAAATAAATCACGATCCGCTTTTAATGTTAAGCTTTTATCTTTAATGTCGCATGATTTTTTAATTTTCATCGCTGTAAACGTCTTTGGCTTCATTTTTTGAATTGGTGCTAACAGATCTTCGTCGTTTGATTCAATTCGTTTTGCCAAGAAGCTGCGAAGTGCTTCTTTCCCTTTTTCTTCCGCATTAATCATGTCGTTCTTAACATCATCGCTGCATTGTAATCCAGAACTCAGATGTACGAGGCAAGTAATTTCTTTAAACGGTGCCCCCACTCCATAAGAAGATCATAGCAGCGAAGAACGCAATTTTTGTCGTGCACCATTCGCTTTCTTCCAAGATCATTTGTCACGGATATAGCCTTGGATATTCCTAGGAACTTTTCCATCCTTGTTTGACTTTTTGCAGAAGAATTACTGGTTAATACCCATCTTTGAACTGTTCCTTCTGATGAACTATGGCCAACAATTCCACCTGCACATTTTTGCTCTTTGTTAATTGTTTGCTCTATAGCTTGATCTGATGGCATCTTGTTGAATCTTCCCGGTTGTCTTCTGACAGAAAAATGACCTGCTTCAAAGTTTTGGTGTATAGCAGGATGTGTTTCTGGAAGCTTTTTCATGGTTACCAGTTAATGTCAGAAAGCGTGCGTAGTTGGGACGATCATAGCCAAACATCCAGGGAAGCATGTTTTCTGTCGATTGCAGATGCAATTTCCATTTCTCGAGATAGATTGATCTTGAAACATCGAGTAATATCTGCACCATACTCAAAAAGGACGACCATACGGATGCTGTTAGACCAAGAGAACCATTTAAGAGAGAATCTTCATAATTTTGTAACTCATCGAGCAGATTGGCATCATATTGGCTATGGTTATCTAAGAGTTGTTTTGTTGAAGAGGAAAGGAATTTTTCTAACTCAACTGAGTTGACTAATCTTTCATAAAGCTCATTCGCCTACTATGTTTGGTCGTTTTTCGAATGTTTAAGCCTATCAATCATATGTCTTTTGAAAGCTTCCTACAGGTATTTTAGGATTCGCATTGCGTTGTTATAAGGCTTTTCCTTTAAGCATTTGGTCAACGGAAGATTCATCAAGAAGATTTGCCTCGATTACGATGTCGCGAAGACCAGCATTAGCAAACCTCCTTCCGATAGCAGCAATGAATATGCACATTGTATGAAACCCGCCAAGCCGAAAAGCAACAAACTACTTAAAATCTATTTACCTTGGATTCATCATAACTTCCACAGCCTTAGCGTATATTGCCATATCTAGCACCATATCTGTCTCGATCAAACCAAGTTTTTCTGCCTTCACCTTTGATTGACTGATGAGTTCCAGAACAGTATTATGGGACGTTGGAGATTTGTTAGTCGACGGCAGGTATCCAATTTTATGGTAGCTGTTGCTGTTGTTGTTGCACAACACTTACTTAAAGTCTGTACAACTAGGTATCTGCTGCTCGAAATTTTTTTGATTGACTTGTGTTCTGGCAATGGTCCAAAGCGTATCAAAAATGTATGAAAGTTTTACTTCGTCTTTGTGTATGCATGGCTGAATGCTAGTCGTGGCTTCTGTATTTTTTCGCTTAACCTTAACTTACGAAGGTATCTCTGTTAGAAGAGGCTGGAAATTTTTTGTTTCATGCATGACTGTGGAGACACTAAGACGTCTACAGAAGAGGGCTGGGTCGACATCATCTATTACATCATCTGATGGCTGGATGACAATGCCATTCATACAGTGCACACTAAGCCCGTTGAAACTTTCGGGATTGATGTCGTCGTTATCCCAAATAAAAGTGAGGAATTGAGAAGGCTGAATAATGGCTGGAGAGTAGGACTTGCAAGCTTGGTCTTTTGAATGTTCCATTGCTAGAGAAGTTTCAAGAATAAGCACATCAACATAAGACATCCCATGGCGCTTTTTGTCCAATTGATAACTATTTTGGAGACAGTCTTTCTTTTGATGCAGACAGGAAAGGTTGTATGCTTTAATGTTTTTTCCCGACCATTGTTGGCGTGGTAGATCAGATCTTGTCTAATTGAAGACACTAAACGCATCACCTTTGCAGATTTCGTTGATTTATTAGTGAGGACTCCTTCCAAAAAACATGTTATCAACATTGGAATTTCTGTTTCTTTGGACAGAAGCTCGTGCTCTACTTCTAAAAGTATTGGGAGTTTCCAATAATTCTTTACGTATTTCATGGTCAACTTGCATCGTTTTCTCCTGCAGCGATAGCTCCTGAAAAACGGTTTCGGCATTGCTTGAAGCTACTGGTTTTGTCTTGCGCTTTTTGCAGATTTCCCTATAACACGATCTGTGATAAAAAAAATTCCTTTGCCAATATCATCTGCCATTCTGAATTCCCAACTTCTGTTTGCAAATGTGGGAAATCGAATTATAGAGAAGCATCGTGCAAATATCGTGCATCATTCTCAGTCTCGCATTTTTCCTATTGCTCATAACAACTTCCACTTTTTGCTGTTTTTTTTCTTCCACACAAACAACACTCGTGATCTGCCAATATCTTACCTACAAATATTTACATAAGTTACTTAATCAACTGTAAGTTTTACTTATAATTTGCGACTTATTGATAAAGAGACATTCGTGAATTATACCTCTTTGATCTGTTTTTCTTGTTGACTCTCCCTATCGCTCGCGTATAGGCTTTTTGACTTTTAACTTGCCGTGAGTATATTTTTTATAACATTTTCCATGATACCCGTACTCTGGCGAGGGAAGATCTTCCCCAAGAGAATCGATTATTGCAATAACTTTCTTATCCTCACGTTGCTTAGCAGCTTTGTAGATAGAGTTTCTGGACGTGTCACTGAACCTAATAATTGATTCACGCGGACTCTTTTCACTGCACTAAAGAATGCACCCGATAAATGTTTTATTTGATGTAAAGTTTTTTGTGGTTTTGACGATGAAATGCTCATATCAAATGCAAACGGTATATTTTTTCGTTTTCTAGAAATGATTTGCCAGACAATATATGCCAGACGAACATATAATTTTTATCTAGTTTATATGAATTATTATAAAGTGCCGCTGATCAAATTAGCAAAGTCACACTTCTTACATCAAAATTATTCAAAATTATGGCGCTTCTCAAAACAAACCAAACACTGTCAGTAAAGTTATTAGTCGGTCTTCTCAAGAATATTTTGCTCGCCGACTTATTCAGATGGTTTTAAAGGTGTTTAATTAAATTCTAGCTTTATAAAATGAAATTGCCTTTAGGTATGGTAATTTTTTACTCAATTTTCTTCACTTATCTGCCTGACTAATACTTGTAATTAGCCATTCAGAAAACTTTACTCCATCGTGACTAAAACACCATACGAGTACATACGAGTACATACGGGTGACATACGAGTACATACGAGTGAAACACGAGTACTTATTAGCTTTACTTGAGTGCGTAGGAGTAAAATAACGCTAGAAATGTGTTTTTATAACTTTTAAATTGCATTAGAGATGAAAGTATTGAATTTTCTTTAAAATAAATAAGACAGATAAAAATCCAAAATGCACAAATTTCACCGAATGACTAAATATAATGATCGTGACTAAAACACCACACAAGTACATACGAGTACATACGAGTACATACGAGTGACATACGAGTACATATGAGGGACGTGTGAGCACATATACAAAGAAAAGTGAACGCAAATATGAATGTATTATTAAAGAAATTGTGCTATTTCTTATTTGTGACCAGTTCAAAGTCGTATGTCACTCGTATGTACTCGTATGTACTCGTATGTCAGTCGTATGTACTTGTATGTACTTGTGTGGTGTTTCAGTCACGATCAACTTTACTCTATCTAAAAAGAATTTTTTTCTTTAAATATTACAGACTTTTTTCAAAACATAGAAATGAAATCGCCTGCCGTTCAAAATTTAATTTGTAACTACAGATGAAATTATTAAACTCAAAACAAAATTATTTAGATTTTATATGACATTGTATAAATGACATTATCGACGTTGTCACAACTGTGGAAATTACGTTGAATATAACATTCCAGTAACGTTCAGGCAACGTTGGTTTTCACGTTTGGAGGACGTTGTTTCAAAGTAAGTTATTACTTGCGCTTAAACTTTGCAATTATTTTTATGGAGGCTCCCTATAGCTACCAAGCAGGGGACTGATGCCAATTTGCACGCCCATATTGTGCCCATGTAGAGTGGATTTTTTTACGTAAACGCATGGCCACAATGACTTTATTGAAGATTTTTTCGTTTTCCTATGGTAATTTTTGTTAAAAGTTCGTGTGGATGTTAATTACATCAAACAATACGCAAAACAGAACAAAATATAACATACACAAAATATAAAAAATCTACAAATAAGTTTTCATGCAGCAGAAGTTTTCAAATTTGTCAAAAATTTATTAATAGAACTCCTTCATTGTTAATCATAATGCTTTTTGAACGAATAACAATCGTCACGCAAAAAATCAGAAAAATTCACCAAACCGAAAAAAGTTACGGTCATTTCCTTAAAAACTATACATGATAAAAGTGTATAAAAACGAAACATGGTTGCCAAAACAACGCTAACAGTTATCCCATTTAAGCATCTTCAGATTTTACTGGCATTCTTGAATATTCCCGCGTACTTCATACTTCCAAAGCTTGAGCGTGCTTGTTTGAAATAATGTAGAAAGCGAATAGGCGACCTAATTGCAGGGAGCCTCCTTAGAATAATAAATTAAAATTTAGAGCTACATAAATATATTCCTGATAACTTTCTCTTGAAAAAATTAAAGTCTACAAATAAGTAAATTACAAATTACAAATAAGTTCATTTATCCGTATCTCGAGGAAATCCTCACTCCAAGGTGTCAGTGCTGCGTCCTTAAGATAAAAATAATGTACAAGTAAAAAGTGTATAGTGGAAGCATTTTTAGTACGCAAACTTATTTTCTTGGTAACAAACATCTATAAAAACATAATCAATTGTCATAACACTTCAGCACGTATGAAACTGCGGCGTAAAACCATTTACTGTAAAACTTTTCATTACAAAACTTACGATTATTCAATGTATGAATGTTGATACATCAACCCACCAGGTTTACCAGGGCCATGCTTCACACAATTCGTGATCTTTTTACATCTACGTATCTTGGTTACATTTTTGTGAGCCCGAAGACAAGTCTCTAGAAATAAACATTTGTGGAAAAAGTTAAAAAAACTGAGAATTATGTGAGCGAGATTTCAGTATATAATTAACTCAAGCTCTGGTTTCTGCTCTTCTACTTTCAAAACAACGCATACAATGACAGTATAGTATAAAATGAAACTTTATACACCAGGAATAGAATAGCTATCTTTAACTCAACATTTTAGACAAATAAAAAGAAGACAAATATTTAGTAGCTACCTAACTATAAATAATCATCAAAAACGTAACATATCTGACATAAAAATTTATCCAGGCTAAACTATTTGCTTTCTTTCTTTTGTCTGAAATATTGAATAAAAGATGGACATTCTTTTCCAATTGTACTTCACTTTATACTTCATTTGACATTCGGACGTTAGTACAAAATAAGAATGAAGAAACTGTATATACTCAGACTCCGACAGATCAAAAGGTCTTTCAATGAATGTTTGGCTTTTCTTTCTTCAAAGGCTTAACTTGTTTCAAAATTTTTTCTTTATGCGCCGAGTTATAGTAGATACCACAGTGATGTCATAGAATATAAAATGAACAAAAGGCCAATTAGGGGTGCAATGTGTCCCAGGTTTTTTATGCGCTTACGTCAGATCCGCCATTACGCTGACAAGTACTGCAGTTGCTTGCTACTATAAATTATAAAGTACAATGGAATATTTGTGTAAGAAAATTGTGCTTTTAAACGTTTCCTTTCATTCATCGTGATAATCTTGCTCAGTAATTCAATTTTAAAAGGTTTTAACCTTATAAGCACAATTTTGATGCGATCTAAAGTGATTTAACAACAAAATAAATAATTTGGCAGTATTTACATTGCGTTTTGATGTTCTCATAACTAGAACGCAGATTTCAAAAGTAAACCTCCACAATGTGTAAGTTAATGTTCTCGCACAGTACAAATATATAGAAATTCCTTAGCCAGTATTTGCCAGAGTAATGGCGGCCGTCGAATTTCTAGCATGTGCAATGAGACATGCGCGAGGACATTGACTTCAAAGGCTCCGACATTAAGTTGGCTTTAAGAGACGTAGTATATTTGGCCACTTGCATGTTCTCACTTTGCATCAATGTGTCCAGTTGTGTGAGAACAGATCTTTGAAAGTCTAAAACAGAATGTATACGTATGAAAAAATCTCCTCCAGTAATTGACGGTAGCATGTATTTAAGTATTACACCTTACAAAACTTTTGTGAATACATAGTACTTACATAAGTGCAATGAACACATCGTAACTATTACGAACAGGTTGTATCACAAAGTTATAAAATTTAAAAATAAAGTATATGGTTTGAACCCGCGAGTATTGTTACATGTTTATAAATGTAGATCGTCCAGGTTGGTATAGTCCTGAGAAGGACTGTTTTTGTTGTTTTTGTTGAGTCAATCAATCTAGTCAACAACAACCAAAAACAATACTTCTCAGGACTAAACCAACCTGGACGATCTACATTTACAAACAATTTAAAAATGTTCAGATAACTGTCATTTCATGAAAATTTCTAAAATCGTGTTTCGTTTTATTATAGCTACGTGTCATTAGTGACACTCAAGAAAGGTCTTGATTGATTGAAGGGCTTCGTATCAGTCACGCAAAATTTAAGACAATTGAATAAACATTAAGTTCACCGCACAACTTGTCGAAAAAGATCATTTTTGCCTCTCTCTCAAATCTCGTGTAGCTATTTTTTTGTCTCTCTCTTCATTCTCATGTAGATAACTTTTTCTTATTAAGACTGATTACTTACACGAATGATTGTTTGAATGACGCAATTAACAATGAAGATTCATTTGAATAAACAAGATGATTGGCGAGATTAAAGAAAGGAAAAATATTTCCAATTTAGAGACGTTGCTTATAGTGAACTAATTGTTTATAAATTTACTCAAATTTTAGTATAAGGCACAACAGAATTCAAGCTTTTGCCTCATTGAATTAAGACAAGATTTCACACCTTATAATTACAGCAACCATTTCTTGAACTGTCGGAAAAAGCTTTTCATCAAAGTCGAAAACCTCACCAATTTTCTTTAATGCTTTTTGATATCGATCTGATCCCTTGACAATTTTGTAAGCCTTTTGTTTTCCAACTCCAAAGAACGCACTTGTTGAATCACACTCAGTAACTTCATGAAGAGCTGGCAAAGCGTTTGACACTGCTTCACAAAGACTTTCGTAAATTTTTGAAACAGAAAAGATTCTCTTCCTTATTTTAATCCAATTACAACATATAAATTACAACAAATTCGCTCTTTGTAGTAGACAGCCAAGATTGCAACATCGCTGTCAACAGTTGAGACGCATATACTAGGATTATATTGGTATGGGTAGCATGCAGGAACAAAGAAACGTATTAATGTCTGTTTCTTCTTAGTTGGAACAAAGGCTAGCTTCTTTTTTTGACACTCCTTTTTTTTTGCTACTTCTAATTGATAACATTCACTTTCAACGTTTTAATACAGTTCGTTCTGAGATGGGGGCTTTGAAGCGCTCGGGATCTGACCAATCTTGTAGAAAAAATTTCACAAGATCAACTTTGTTATTGCTATGACTTGGGTATTTTTTGAATTACTTGGGTCGTTTCTCGTCCCTTCTTGACAGCTAAATTCGAACTATTTCTGAATTTTCACGTCGTTTGCGTTCACTACCTTTTAAAGATTCGTCAAAATATTGCTCGGTGACAAAATATATGATTTTACCAGAATTAGAGGTGATGTGTTTCAAGACATATTCGGACATTTCGCCAAATGTTATTAAACTTATAGAGGCCAGATGCTGAATGATGACCATACCATCAAATACTCTTACACAATCAACTGGAAGAGAATCTACCATGGGATCTTCTACATCTTTCTCAACAATGTCCAACAGCTTAGATTGAACACCTTTTACATAACCTCTATCAGCAGTGGCGAAATACCAAGGAAGAGGACCAAGAGAATAGGTGATCACTTCTCTCAACAAAACATTGCGCTTGCCACATATGACTAATAATCGGGCTAATAAATCACGATCCGCTTTTAATGTTAAACTTTTATCTTTAATGACGCACGATTTTCTAATTTTCATAGCAGCAAACATCTTTGGCTTCATTTTTTGAATTGGTGCAGACAGATCTTCTTCGTTTGATTCAATTCGTTTTGCCAAGAAGCTTCGAAGTGCTTCTTTCCCTTTTTCTTCCGCATTAATCATGTCGTTCTTAACATCATCGCTGCATTGTAGTCCAGAACTATAATGTACGAGGCAAGTACTTTCTTTAAACGGTGCCCCCACTCCATAAGAAGATCATAGCAGCGAAGAACGCAATTTTTGTCGTGCAGCATTCGTTTTCTTTCAAGATCATTTGTCACGGATTTAGCCTTGGACATTCCTAGGAACTTTTCCATCCTTGTTTGACACTTTGCAGCAGAATGACTGGTTAATACCCATCTTTGAACTGTTCCTTCTGATGTACTATGGCCAACAATTCGACCTGCACATTTTTGTTCCTTGTTGATTGTTTGCTCTATAGCTTGATCTGATGGTATCTTGTTGAATCTTCCTGGTTGTCTTCTGATAGAAAAATGACCTGCTTCAAAGTTTTGGTGTATAGCAGGATGTGTTTCTGGAAGCTTTTTCATGGTTAACAGTTAATGTCAGAAAGCGTGCGTAGTTGGGACGATCATAGCCAAACATCCAGGGAAGCATGTTTTCTGTCGATTGCAGATGCAATTTCCATTTCTCAAGATAGATTGATCTTGAAACATCGAGTAATATCTGCACCATACTCAAAAATGACGACCATACGGATGCTGTTAGACCAAGAGAACCATTTAAGACAGAATCTTCATAATTTTTTAACTCATCGAGCAGATTGGCATCATATTGGCTATGGTTATCTAAGAGTTGTTTTGTTAAAAAGGAAAGGAATTTTTCTAACTCAACTGAGTTGACTAATCTTTCATAAAGCTCATTCGCCTGCTATGTTTGTTCGTTTTTCGAATGTTTAAGCCTATCAATCATATATCTTTTGAAAGCTTCCTACAGGTATTTTAGGATTTGTATTGCGTTTTTATAAGGCTTTCCTTTAAGCATTTAGTCAACTGAAGATTTACCGAGAAGATTTACCTCGATTACGATGTCGCGAAGACCAGCACCAGGAAACTTCCTTCCGAAAGCAGCAATGAATATACACATTGTATGA
The DNA here is from genome assembly GCF_021976095.1 of Xenia sp. Carnegie-2017. Classification (NCBI taxonomy): domain Eukaryota; kingdom Metazoa; phylum Cnidaria; class Anthozoa; order Malacalcyonacea; family Xeniidae; genus Xenia; species Xenia sp. Carnegie-2017. Next base: position 9,357,190 of record NW_025813493.1, read on the forward strand.
AACCCGCCAAGCCGAAAAACAACGAACTGCTTAAGATCTATGTACTTTGGATTCATCATAACTTATACAGCCTTCCACAGTATATTGCCATATCTAGCACCATATCTGTTTCGATCAAACCAAGTTTTTCTGCCTTCACCTTTGTTGACTGATGAGTTCCAGAACAGTATTATGGGACGTTGGAGATTTGTTAGTCGACGGCAGGTATCCAATTTTATGGTAGCTGTTGCTGTTGTTGTCGCACAACAATTAGTTAAAGCCTGTACAACTAGGTATCTGCTGCTCGAAATTTGTTTGATTGACTTGTGTTCTGGCAATGGTCCAAAGCGTATCAAAAATGTATGAAAGTTTTACTTCGTCTTTGTGTATGCATGGCTGAATCCTAGTCGTGGCTTCTGTATTTTTCGCTTAACCTTAACTTACGAAAGTATCTCTGTTAGAAGAGGCTGGAACTTTTTCGTTTCATGCATGACTGTGGAGACACTAAGACGTCTACAGAAGAAGGCTGGGGGCTCATTTATTACAACATCTGATGGCTGGATGACAATGCCATTCGTACAGTAACACTAAGCCCGTTGAAACTTTCGGGATTGATGTCGTCGTTATCCCAAATAAAAGTGACGAATTGAGATGGCTGAATAATGGCTGGAGAGTAGGACTTGCAAGCTTGGTCTTTTGAATGTTCCATTGCTAGAGAAGTTTCAAGAATAAGCACATCAACATAACACATCCCATGGGCAAGCTTTTTTGTCCAATTGATAACTATTTTGGAGACAGTCTTTCTTTTGATGCAGAAAGGAGAGGTTGTATGCTTTAATGTTTTTTCCCGACCGTTGTTGGCGTGGTAGATCAGATCTTGTCTAATTGAAGACACTAAACGCATCACCTTTGCAGATTTCGTTGATTTATTAGTGAGGACTCCTTCCAAAAAACATGTTATCAACATTGGAATTTCTGTTTCTTTGGACAGAAGCTCGTGCTCTACTTCTAAAAGTATTGGGAGTTTCCAATAATTCTTTACGTATTTCATGGGCAACTTGCATCGTTTTCTCCTGCAGCGATAAGTCGTTCCATTGATAGTTCAATAACTTTGCCTTATTAGCTGCTTCAACTAACTGCCTCTTTTAACATTGTTATTAAACAAATAATCACCGTAACTTGGTCTTTAAAACCCAACTTTTGATTCAAATGATTTCTGGATCTTATCTTTAAGTCTTTGTACTTTTGGTGAGCTAAGCTGATGTTCAGCACCAAATAAACATTCTGCAATTTCTAAATATTTTTTACTTAAATCAACCATCCGCAAAACTTCACACTCAAGGAATACCTTCTCTTCGATGACTGCAGATAGCTCCTGAAAAACGGTTTCGGCATTGCTTGAAGCTACTGGTTTTGTCTTTCGCTTTTTGCAGATTTCCTTATAACACGATCTGTGGTAAAAAATTCCTTTGCCAATATCATCTACCATTCTGAATTCCCAACTTCTGTTTGCAAATGTGGAAAATCGAATGATCGAGAAGCATCGTGCAAATATCGTGCATCATTCTCAGTCTCGCATTTTTCCTATTGCTCATAGCAACTTCCACTTTTTGCTGTTTTTTTTTCTTCCACACAAACAACACTCGTGATCTGCCAATATCTTACCTACAAATATTTACATAATTTACTTAATCAACTGTAAGTTTTACTTATAATTTGCGTCTTATTAATAAAGAAACATTCGCAAATTATACCTCTTTTATCTGTTTTTCTTGTTGACTCTCACTATCGCTCACGTATAGGCTTTTTGACTTTTAACTTGCCGTGAGTATATTTTTTATAACATTTTCCATGATACCCGTACTCTGGCGAGGGAAGATCTTCCCCAAGAGAATCGATTATTGCAATAACTTTCTTATCCTCACGTTGCTTAGCAGCTTTGTAGATAGAGTTTCTGGACGTGTCACTGAACCTAATAATTGATTCACGCGGGCTCTTTTCACTGCACTAAAGAATGCACCCGATAAATGTTTTATTTGATGTAGAGTTTTTTGTGGTTTTGACGATGAAATGCTCACATCAAATGCAAACGGTATATTTTTTCGTTTTCTAGAAATTATTTGCAAGAAAATATATGCCAGGCGAACATATAACTTTTATGTAGTTTATATGAATTATTATAAAGTGCCGCTGATTAAATTAGCAAAGTCACACTTCTTACATCAAAATTATTCAAAAATTATGGCGCTTCTCAAAACAAACCAAACACTGTCAGTAAAAGTTATTAGTCGGCCTTCTCAAGAATATTTTTGCTCGCCGACTTATTCAGATGGTTTTTAAAGGTGTTTAATTAAATTCTAGCTTTTATAAAATGAAATTGCCTTTAGGTATGGTAATTTTTTACTCAATTTTCTTCACTTATCTGCCTGACTAATACTTGTAATTAGCCATTCATAAAACTGTACTCCATCGTGACTAAAACACCATACGAGTACATACGAGTACATACGGGTGACATACTATTACATACGGGTGACATACGAGTACATACGAGTGAAACACGAGTAATTATTAGCTTTACTTGAGTGCATAGGAGTAAAATAACGCTAGAAATGTGTTTTTATAACTTTTAAATTGCATTAGAGATGAAAGAATTGAATTTTCTTTAAAATAAATAAGACAGATAAAAATCCAAAATGCACAAATTTCACCTAATGACTAAATATAATGATCGTGACTAAAACACCACACAAGTACATACGAGTACATACGAGTACATAAGAGTGACATACGAGTACATATGAGGGACGTGCGAGCACATATACAAAGAAAAGTGAACGCAAATATCAATGTATTATTAAATAAATTGTGCTATTTCTTATTTGTAACCAGTTCAAAGTCGTATGTCACTCGTATGTACCCTTATGTACTCGAATGTCAGTCGTATGTACTTGTATGTACTTGTGTGGTGTTTCAGTCACGATCAACTTTACTCTATCTAAAAAGAACTTTTTCTTTAAATATTACAGACTTTTTTGAAAACATACAAATGAAATAACCTGCCGTTCAAAATCCATTTTTTTAACTACAGATGAAATTATTAAACTCAAAACAAAATTATTTAGATTTTATATAACATTGTATATATGACATTATCGACGTTGTCACAACTGTGGAAATTACGTTGAAGATAACATTCCAGCAACGTTCAGGCAACGTTGGTTTTCACGTTCGGAGGACTTTGTTTCAATGTAAATTTTTTGTTGCGCTCAAACTTTGCAATTATTTTTAAGGAGGATCCCTAGAGCTACCAAGCAGGGGACTGATGTCAATTTGCACGCGCATATTGTGCTAATGTAGAGTGGATTTTTTTACGTAAACGCATGGCCACAATGACTTTATTGAAGATTTTTTCGTTTTCCTTATGTAATTTTTGTTAAAAGTTCGTGCGGATGTTAAATACATCAAACAATACGCAAAATCGAACAAAATATAACATACGCAAAATAGAAAAAAATTTACAAATATGTTTTCATGTAGCAGAAGTTTTCATATTTATCAAAAATTTATTAATAGAACTCCTTCAATGTTAATCATAATGCTTTTTGAACGAATAACAATCGTCACGCAAAAAATCAGAAAAATTCACCAAACCGAAAAAAGAAACGGTCATTTCCTTAAAAACTATAGATGATAAAAGTGTATAAAAACGAAACATGGTTGCCATAACAACGCTAACAGTTATCCCATTTAAGCATTTTCAGATTTTACTGGCATTCTTGAATATTCCCGCGTACTTCATATTTCCAAAGCTTGAGCGTGTTTGTTTGAAATAATGTGGAAAGCGAATAGGCGACATAATTGCAGGGAGCCTCCTTAAAATAATAAAATTAAAATTTAAAGCTACATAAATATATTTCAGTTTTACAGATAACTTTCTCTTGAATAAATTACAAATTACAAATAAGTTCATTTATCTGTATCTCGAGGGAATCTTCACTCCAAGGTGTCAGTGCTGCGTCCCTAAGATAAAAAAATTATATACAAATAAAAAGTGTATAGTGGAAGCGCCTTTAGTACGCAAGCTTATTTTCTTTAGCAAACTTACTTTGACAAGACATGCATGTTCTAGGTATCGCCTTCGTTGAAATTAGCTAGAACACTTGGTAACAAGCATCTATAAAAAGATAATCAATTGTCTTAACACTTCAGCACGTATGAAACTGCGGCGTAAAATTTTCCATTATAAAACTTGCGATTTTTCAATGCATGAATGTTGAATGCATCAAGCCACCGGGTTTACCAGAGCCATTCTTGACACAATCTGTGATCTTTTTACATCTACCTATCTTGGTTACATTTTTGTGAACCCGAAGACAAGTCTCTGGAAATAAACATTTGTGGAAAAAGTTAATAAACTGAAGATTATGCTAATAGGATTTCAGTGTATAATTAACTCATGCTCTGGTTTTTGCTCTTCTACTTTCAAAACAACGCATGCAATGACAGTATAGTATAAAATGAAACTTTATACACCAGGAATAGAATAGCTATCTTTAACTCAACATTTTAGACAAATAAAAAGAAAACAAAAATTTAGTAGCTACCTAACTATAAATAATCATCAAAAACGTAACATAGCTGACATAAAAATTTATCGAGGCTAAACCTTTTTGCTTCCTTTCTCTTTTCTTAAATATGGAATAAAAGATGGATATTCTTTTCCAATTGTAGTTCACTTTATACTTCATTTAATATTCTGACGTTAGTACAAATTGAGAACGAAGAAACTGTATATACTCAAACTCCGACGGATCAAAAGGTCTTTGAATGAATGTTTGGCTTTTCTTTCTTTAAAGGCTTAACTTGTTTTAAATTTTTTCTTTATGCGCCGAGCTATAGTAGCTACCACAGTGATGGCTTAGAATATAAAATGAACAGAAGGCCAATTAGGGGTGCAATGTGTCCCAGATTTTTTATGCGCTTACGTCAGATCCGCCATTACGCTGACAAGTACTGCAGTTGCTTGCTACTATAAATTATAATGTACAATGGAATATTTGTGTAAGAAAATTGTGCTTTTAAACGTTTCCTTTCATTGATCGTGATAATCTTGCTCAGTAATTCAATTTTAAAAGGTTATAACCTTATAAGCACAATTTTCATGCGATCTAAACTGATTTAACAACAAAATAAATAATTTGGCAGTATTTACATTGCGTTTTGATGTTCTCATAACTAGAACGCAGATTTGAAAAGTAAACCTCCACAATGTGTAAGTTAATGTTCTCGCACAGTACAAATATATAGAAATTCCTTAGCCAGTATTTGCCAGAGTAATGGCGGCCGTCGAATTTCTAGCATGTGCAATGAGACATGCGCGAGTACATTGACTTCAAAGTCTCCGACAATAAGTTGGCTTTAAGAGACGTAGTATATTTGGCCACTTGCATGTTCTCACTTTGCATCAATGTGTCCAATTGTGTTAGAACAGATCTTTGAAAGTCTAAAACAGAATGTATACGTATAAAAAATCTCCTCCAGTAATTGACGGTACCATGAATTTAAGTATTACACCTTACAGAAGTTTTGTGAATACATAGTACTTACATAAGTGCAATGAGCACATCGTAACTATTACGAACAGGTTGTATCAAAAAGTTATAAAATTTAAAAATAAAGTATATGATTCGAACCCGCGAGTATCGTTACATGTTTGTAAATATAGATCGTCCAGGTTGATTTAGTCCAGAGAAGGACTGTTTTTGTTGTTGTTGTTGAGTCAATCAATCTAGTCAATCACAACCAAAAACAATACTTCTCAGGACTAAACCAACCTGGACGATCTACATTTACAAACAATTTAAAAATGTTCAGATAACTGTCATTTCATTAAAAATTCTAAAATCGTGTTTCGTTTTATTATAGCGACGTGTCATTAGTAACAACACCTTTTGTAAAAACACCTTTAACAGTTAGGTAAACATTGCAAAAGTGATCAGCGTACAAGTTCAGCAAAAAACTACGGTGAAATAGGTAGTTGGACTTCCAATGATTCATCGGACACTAAAACAATTTTTAGAGCGAGAATGAAGTTGCCGAGAAGCACTCTAATTTAAACTAGCTTGCGCACCATAGTGACAAAGCTAATTAAAAAGCTGTATTGGTACACGTAAGTTAAAATACGGCATATGTTTTCAAGCTTGGGAGAAAGGTTTAGCCATAAGCACAAAGTTTACACAAAAGCTGGAGGTCAAAAGAGTGAATTATTTTGCGTTACCGAGAAGTTTTAGCACGTTGGTTGCGTTACCAAGACGCACAAAAAATTAAAAACCTCATGATGTTAAAGCTACAAGCATTTGCGAAATTAGACAAATTTATAAAACTTTGTTAGCTTCAGAAAAAATGTGACATACTTTAACCCAATGTGTTCTAATTGCTTTTTAGCTGTGTCATTTTTGTGCACAATTTATTTTAATCAAGTTCATGAAAATAGCTTTTACAATAAAATAAAGAGTCGGATACGAAACGAAAATTTATACTAAGTAGTTCCGAATAAAGGTACCGTAAAAGTAATATAGTTTGTTGTAGCTTACATATGTGAAACAATATCAAAATAAATTGGAGCATTTGTAGCTACCGCCAGCAGGTCGACGCAGGATAACAAACATATTGTTAAGTGAACAATTCTCTTTCAAGGATGCAATGACTTAGGCAACATAAAACCACAAGAAAGTTTAAAATCAACACACAAATAAGAACAATAACGTTGATTTCCTGTATTAAAATCAATTACACAAGGACTCTGGCGTCCATTTCTAATGCAGTTATTGAGGAAACGATTGACCACTCTTAAACAGATATTGTCTAGTATTTTATGACATATTTACTTATTCATGAATGCATATATAATTATTGCAACTTTCAATCGAGCCATTTTTAACAACTTTCTTCTTCCTCTACAGAAAATTGTCTTTAGCTAAAATCGAAAGCTTTTTTTAACATTATTTAAATTAAATTGCAAGTTTGTTTGTATACATTTTTTTGTATATTTTGTGTTGTAAAGCATACTATCTAGCTTATGTTAATATGTTTTATTCAAATAGCAGTTACGACAAGTTATATATCAAATAATTAAACATGGAGCTTGTTTGTTCAATAACATTGCACAACGGCAAGAATACAACAATTCTACAGCCCTAACACACATTTATTCCTACAATATTATAGATTTAGTTGTACGTAAAGAATCGACTCTGAAAATCTTTATATAGTAAATTAGAACGAACTTGAAGTATTGCTCAATTATTTTAATATTTTTCTCGCCTTGGAGCGAAGGTTTTTATTACGCCAAAATATCACCAAACAGTTAGTTGTGCTGTTGATACACCAAAATGTTTTCATCCATGTATAGCTGAGAGCCCAATCGGTATTTTTTTTAAGTGTCAAAACGATATAACTGATGATCGATATCATAAAGCAAATCGAGACACAAGCTACCAGAAGAAGACATGTTGATATGGATTTTCTAAAAGACTTTCCTTTTTTACTGTGATTTTCGGATGTTTTAACGACCTTTCGACGATATTTCTTTGAGATAATGTGGAGCTTAGTGTTGACGTAGATAAATGGGAACATAAACAGTAAACAAAAAAGTATTTTCGAGGCCAAGATATGTTTTGTTATATGTAACAGAAACAACATGGTGGAAATAAAAAGAAAAACAAAATGCAATTTAATGAGCAATGACTTCGTTACTTTTTTGTGGTGAAATATTGGATGGAAAACTGCCAAGTATCGCTCAAAGCTAACAAGGAACAGGGTACTTATTGAAAAAGAAATAAATACATCGAAAAAGTGAGTAATAGTGCGCAGTTTGAAAATTGAGTCTCTTTCACCAATCCAAAATATCAATTCTGTGATCAAAACTGGAGAGTTTGTAGCTATCAACAGCAGGTCGACGCAGGATAACAAACAAATTGTGAAGTGACATACTTTCTTTTGTAGTTGCGATGACTTTAACCAACAAAAAACCACAAGAGAGTTTAAAATCAACCCACAAATAAAAACGATCCCATTGATTGCCAGCATTAAAATCAATTGTACTAAGACTCTGATGTCCATTTCTTATGTCAGATGTCAGGAAAGATGAACGATTACTTTCACACAGATAATGCCGTGTAATAAATGACACTATTTATTCATGAATACAATTGTTGCAAAGATTTACATAGTCAAGGAGACAGATGGGAAAAACTTACTGCATCGAGGGGCAATTCCACTATGCCTTCAATTTGTGCTTCATGACGTAGTAATAATGTTTTAACATGTCAGCAGTGCAAAAATATCTTGTATGTTGTTCCCGTTACCGTTTTGTTTAGCATTTTGATAATCCGTAATTTTTGTGCAAAATGGCGTCGAAAATGAAGAACCTGTAATTAAATAAGAAATAATCAAAAATGCAAATACTAAATGTTATCGCTTGCTTTTGAGAAGGAAGAAAACAAATAAAAAATTACAACAAAAGTCATAAACGCATGACCCCATGATGGCAGTGAAGACGTTGGGCATCTTGTGTAATAAACGTGAGCCAAAAAGCAGCTGCTAATTGTAAGAACACGGACGAACGATTGTCTTGTATCAATGGCGGAAACAAGTCCGACATACAGCAATCAGTGTGGTAGTCCGTAGTAATCGTCTTCCACTGGCCACAGAGGCACTGGGACCACTTTGGGTTATAAAATGATCTTTACAATGAGATTGGAAATTGATTTGGTAGGAAATTAGTGGAAATAGTCCATCTTCAAAAGCATCAAAGTGTAAGACATGACTATTCTTTCCAAAATGGTGTTTAAAATAATCCATTTGAAAAGTTCAAAGTACCAATGCTTACCCAACGATATTTTAAGCAGGATCAGATTGGAAATCTAACTAGTCATCTGTATCACTGCCGAATATGTCAATTTCGTGTCCATCATCCTCGTTTTGTATGAAGTTTATGCATGCACTACAATTGCAGATGGCAGTACATTTAAGTCCATTTGCAATATATGCACATATTGATTTGACATCATGACTTTTTGCAACCACTGGCTAAAATTTCGAGTATGGAGTCCGGAGCTGTTTTCTGGCTCATCCAATGACTTCCTAACTTCCCATTAACAACCATCCATCCACGGCCTTCTGTTGTTGGGGACAAAACATTACATGATAATGGTGATTTCCAGATACAAGTCACTTAATTTGCTCATTTACAATGCAATAGCAATTTATGTTTTCTTGGTGGAGGTTTATGCGGTTCTGGGAACTTACTCTTGGTGGAGAATTTTGTGTAGCGCGCTTCGTTAATATTCTAACAAGATTTAACACCATATAGTTCAGCAACCGTTTCTTGAACTGTCGGAAAAAGCTTTTCAACAAAGTCGAAAACGTCACCAATTTTCTTTAATGCTTTTTCATATCAATCCGAAAACTTGACAATTTTTTAAGCCTTTTATTTTCCAACTCCAAAGAACACACTTGTTGAATCACAACCAGTAACTGCATGAAGAGCTGGCAAAGCATTAGACACTGCTTCACAAAGACATTCGTAAATTTTTGAAATAGAAAAGATTCTCTTCCTTCCTTTTAATCCAATCTCAACATATAAGTTACAGTAAATTCGCTCTTTGTAGTAGACAGCCAAAATTGCAACATCGCTGTCAACAGTTGAGATGCATATACTAGGATTTATATTGGTTTGGGTATTATGCAGGCAACAAAGAAACATTTTAGTGTCTGCTTCTTCTTTGTTGAAGCAAAGGCTAACTTCTTTTCTTGACACTACTTTGTTATTTGCTACTTCTAGTTGATAACATTCACTTTCAACGGTTACAAATACAGTTCGTTCTGAGATGGTGGCTTTGAAGCCCTCGGGATCCGACCAATCTTGTAGAAAAGGTTTCACAAGATCAACTTTGTTATTGATATCATTTAGGTATTTTTGAATTGCTTGGGTCGTTTCTGGTCCCTTCTTGACAGCTGAATTCGAATGCTTTCTGAATTTTCACATCGTTTGCGTTCACCACCTTTTAAAGATTCGTCAAAATATTAGTCGGTGACAAAATATATGATTTTACCAGAATTAGAGGTGATGTGTTTTAAGATATATTCGGAAATTTCGCCAAATTTTGTTAAACTTATAGAGGCCAGATGCTGAATGATGACCATACCATCAAATACTCTTACACAATCAACTGGAAGGGAATCTACCATGGGATCTTCTACATTTTTCTCAACACTGTCCAGCAGCTTAGATTTAACAGCTTTTAGATAACGTCCATCAGCAGTGGCTAAAGACCAAGGAAGAGGATCAAGAGGATAGGTGAGCACTTTTCTCATCGAAACATCGTGCTAGACACCTATGACTAAAAATCGGGCAAATAAATCACGATCCGCTTTTATTGTTAAGCTTTTATCTTTATTGTCGCATGAATTTTTAATTTTCATCGCTGTAAACGTCTTTCTCTTCATTTTTTGACTTGGTGCAAACAGATCTTCGTCGTTGGATTCAATTCGTTTCGCCAAGAAGTTGCGTAGTGCTTCTTTCCCTTTTCTTCCGCATTAATCATGTCGTTCTTAATATCATCGCTGCATTGTAATCCAGAACTCAGATGTACGAGGCAAGTAATTTTTCAAACGGTGTCCCTACTCCATAGAAGATCATAGCAACAAAGAACGCATTATTCGTCGTGCAGCATTCGCTTTATCCAAGATCTTTTGTCACGGATTTAGCCTCGGACATTCCTAGGATCTTCCATCCTTGTTTGACACTTTGCAGCAGAATGACTGGTTAATACCCATATTTGAACTGTTCCTTCTGATGTACTATGGCCAACAATTCCACCCGCACAATTTTGCTCTTTGTTGATTGTTTGCTCTATGGTTTGATCTCATAGAATCTTGTTGAATCTTCCTGGTTGTCTTCTGACAGAAAAATGACCTGCTTCAAAGTTTTGGTGTATAGCAGGATGCGTTTCTGGAAGCTTTTTCATGGCTACAAGGTTATTTCCTGAAAGCGTGCATAGTTGGGACGATCATAGCCAAACATCCAGGGAAGCATGTTTTCTGTCGATTGCAAATGCAATTTCATTTTCCGAGCTTGGTTAATCATGAAAAATCTAGTAATATCTGCACCATACTCAAAAATGACGACCGTACGGATGCTGTTAGACCAAGAGAAACATTTAAGACAGAATCTTTATAATTTTGTAACTCATCGAGCAGATTGGCGTGATGTCCTCTTAGGTTTTCTAAGAGTTGTTTTGTTGGAGAGGAAAGGAATTTTTCTAACTCAACTGAGTTGAATAATCTTTCATAAAGTTCATTCGCCTGCTCTATTTGGTCGTTTTTCGAATGTTTAAGCCTATCAATCATATATCTTTTGAAAGCTTCCTACAGGTATTTTAGGATTTGTATTGCGTTGTTATAAGGCTTTCCTTTAAGCATTTGATCAACTGAAGATTCATCAAGAAGATTTACCTCGATTACAATGTCGCGAAGAGCAGCATCAGCAAACCTGTTTCCGATAACAGCAATGAATATGCACATTGTATGAAAACCGCCAAGCCGCAAAACAACGAACTGCTTAAGATCTATGTACCTTTGATTCATCATAACTTCCACAGCCTTAGCGTATATTGCCATATTTTGCACCATATCTGTTTCGATCAAATCAAGTTTTTCTGCCTTCACCTTTGATTGACTGAGGAGTTCCAGAACAGTATTATGGGACGTTGGAGATTTCTTAATCGACGGCAGGAATCCAATTTTATGGTAGCTGTTGCTGTTGTTGCCGGACAACAAATAATTAAAGCCTGTCCAACTGTGTATCTGCTGCTCAAAATTTGTTTGATTGACTTGAGTTCTGGCGATGTTCCAAAGCGTATCAAAAATGTATGAAAGTTATACTTCGTCTTTGTGCATACATAGCTGAATGCTAGTCGTGGCTTCTGTATTTTTTCGCTTCACTTGTTAGAAGAGGTTGGAACTCTTTGTTTTTTGATTCATGCATGACTGTGGAGACACTAAGGCGTCCACAGAAGAGGGCTAAGGCTCATTTATTACAACATCTGATGGCTGGATGACAATGCAATTCGTGCAGTGCAAACTAAGCCCTTTGAGACATTCGTGATTGATGTCAACGTTATCCCAAACAAAATTGACGAGCTTAGATGGCTTAATAATGGCTAGAGAGAAGGATCTGTGAACTTGGTCTTTTGAATGTTCCATTGCAAGACAAGTTTCAAGAATAAGCACATAATCATAAGACATCTCGTGGCCAAACTTTTATGTGCAGTTGATAACTTTTTTGGAGCCAGTCTTTCTTTTGATGCAGAAAGGACAGGTTGTATGCTTTAACGTTTTTTCCGACCATTGTTGCGTGGTAGATATGATCTTGTACAATTAAAGACACTTAACTCCTCACCTTTGCGGATTTCTTTGATTTATTATTGAAGACTCCTTCCAAAAAACATGTTGTTAGCACTGGAATTTCTGTTTCTTTCAACAGAAGCTCGTGCTCTATTGGTAGGCAACTTCTAAACGTATTGGGAGTTTCCAATAATTCTTTCGTATTTCATGGGCAACTTCAATCATTTTCTCTTTCAGCGATAAGTCTTTCCATTGATAGTTCAATAACTTTGCCTTAATCAGATGGTTGTTAAAGGTGTTTAACTACAATTCTGGCATAAAATGAAATTGCCTTTAGGTATGTTAAGTTTTTACTCAATTTTCTTCACATATCTGCCTGACTAATACTTGTAATTGAGCCATTTAGAAAACTTTACTCCATCGTGACTAAAACACCATAAGAACACATACGAGTACATACGGGTGACATACGAGTACATACGAGTGTTACGCGAGTACTTACGAGCTTTACTTGAGTGCATAGGAGTAAAATATCGCTAGAAATGTATTTATATAGTTTTTAAATTGCATTAGAGACGAAAGTATTGAATTTTCTTTAAAAAAATGGGATAGATAAAAATCGAAAATGCACAACTTACACCGAATGGCTAGGTATAGTGATCGTGATTAAAACACCACACGAGTACATACGAATACATACGAGTACATACGAGTGACATACAAGTACATATGAGGGACGTGCAAGTACATATACAAAGAAAGGTAATCGCAAATATCAATATATTATTGAAGAAATTGTGCTATTTCTCATTTGTGACCAGTTTATAGTCGTATGTTTCTCTTATGTACTCGTATGTCAGTCGTACGTACTTGTACGTACTTGTGTGGTGTTTCAGTCACGATCAACTTTACTCTATCTAAAAAGAACTTTTTCTTTAAATATTACAGACTTTTTTGAAAACATACAAATGAAATAACCTGCCGTTCAAAATCCATTTTTTTAACTACAGATGAAATTATTAAACTCAATATAAAATTATTTAGATTTTATATGACATTGTATATATGACATTATCGACGTTGTCCCAACTGTGGAAATTACGTTGAATACAACATTCCAGCAACGTTCAGGCAACGTTGGTTATCACGTTTGGAGGACAATGTTTCAAAGTAAGTTTTTAGTTGCGCTTAAACTTTGCAATTATTTTTAAGGAGGCTCCCTCTAGCTACCAAGCAGGGGACTGATGCCAATTTGCACGCGCATATTGTGCCCATGTAGAGTGGATTTTTTTACGTAAACGCATGGCCACAATGCCTTTATTGAAGATTTTTTTGTTTTCCTATGGTAATTTTTGTTAAAAGTTCGTGTGGATGTTAATTACATCAAACAATACGCAAAACAGAACAAAATATAACATACACAAAATAGAAAAAAATCTACAAATAAGTTTTCATGTAGCAGAAGTTTTCAAATTTGTCAAAAAATTATAAATAGAACTCCTTCAATGTTAATCATAATGCTTTTTGAACGAATAACAATCGTCACGCAAAAAATCAGAAAAATTCACCAAACCGAAAAAAGTTACGGTCATTTCCTTAAAAACTATACATGATAAAAGTGTATAAAAACGAAACATGGTTGCCATAACAACGCTAACAGTTATCCCATTTAAGCATCTTCAGATTTTCCTGGCATTCTTGAACATTCCCGCGTACTTCATATTTCCAAAGCTTGATCGTGTTTGTTTGAAATAATGTAGAAAGCGAATAGGCGACCTAGTTGTAAGGAGCCTCCTTAAAATAATAAATTAAAATTTAGAGCTACATAAATATATTCCAGTTTTACAGATAACTTTCTCTTGAAAAAATTAAAGACTACAAATAAGTAAATTACAAATTACAAATAAGTTCATTGATCCGTATCTTGAGGGAATCCTCACTCCAAGGTGTCAGTGCTGCGTCCCTAAGATAAAAATAATGTACAAGTAAAAAGTGTATAGTGGAAGCATTTTTAGTACGCAAACGTATTTTCTTGGTAACAAACATCTATAAAAACATAATCAATTGTCATAACACTTCGGCACGTAGGAAGCTGCGGCGTAAAACCATTTACTGTAAAACTTTTCATTACAAAACTTAAGATTATTAAATGTATGAATGTTGAGTACATCAAGCCACCAGGTTTACCAGGGCCATGCTTCACACAATTTGTGATCTTTTTACATCTACATATCTTGGTTACATTTTTGTGAGCCAGAAGACAAGTCTCTAGAAATAAACATTTGTGGAAAAAGTTAAAAAAACTGAGGATTATGTGAGCGAGATTTCAGTATATAATTAACTCAAGCTATGGTTTCTGCTCTTCTACTTTCTAACACAACGCATACAATGACAGTATAGTATAAAATGAAACTTTATATACCCAGAACAGAATAGCTATCTTCAACTAAACATTTTAGACAAATAAAAAGAAGACAAATATTTAGTAGCTACCTAAATATAAATAATCATCAAAAACGTAACATATCTGACATAAAAATTTATCCAGGCTAAAGTATTTGCTTTCTTTCTTTTGTCTTAAATTTTGAATAAAAGATGGACATTCTTTTCCAATTGTACTTCACTTTATACTTCATTTGACATTCGGACGTTAGTACAAATTAAGAATGAAGAAACTGTATATACTCAGACTCCGACAGATCAAAAGGTCTTTCAATGAATGTTTGGCTTTTCTTTCTTTAAAGGCTTAACTTGTTTCAAAATTTTTTCTTTATGCGCCGAGTTATAGTAGATACCACAGTGATGTCATAGAATATAAAATGAACAGAAGGCCAATTAGGGGTGCAAATTGTCCCAAGTTTTTTATGCGCTTACGTCAGATCCGCCATTACGCTGACAAGTACTGCATTTGCTTGCTACTATAAATTATAAAGTACAATGAAATATTTGTGTAAGAAAATTGTGCTTTTAAACGTTTCCTTTCATTGATCGTGATAATCTTGCTCAGTAATTAAATTTTAAAAGGTTTTGACCTTATAAGTACAATTTTGATGCGATCTAAAGTGATTTAACAACAAAATAAATAATTTGGCAGTATTTACATTGCGTTTTGATGTTCTCATAACTAGAACGCAGATTTCAAAAGTAAACCTCCATAATGTGTAAGTTAATGTTCTCGCACAGTACAAATATATAGAAATTCCTTAGCCAGTATTTGCCAGAGTAATGGCGGCCGTCGAATTTCTAGCATGTGCAATGAGACATGCGCGAGGACATTTACTTCAAAGGCTCCGACATTAAGTTGGCTTTAAGAGACGTCGTATATTTGGCCACCTGCATACTCTCACTTTGCATCAATGTGTCCAATTGTGTGAAAACAGATCTTTGAAAGTCTAAAACAGAATGTATACGTATGAAAAAATCTCCTCCAGTAATGGACGGTGGCATGTATTAAAGTATTACACCTTACAGAAGTTTTGTGAATACATAGTACTTACATAAGTGCAATGAACACATCGTAACTATTACGAACAGGTTGTATCAAAAAAGTTATAAAATTTAAGTATAAAGTATATGGTTTGAACCAGCGAGTATCGTTACATGTTTGTAAATGTAGATCGTCCAGGTTGGTATAGTCCTGAGAAGGACTATTTTTGTTGTTGTTGTTGAGTCAATCAATCTAGTCAACAACAACCAAAAACAATACTTCTCAGGACTAAACCAACCTGGACGATCTACATTTACAAACAATTTAAAAATGTTCAGATAACTGTCATTTCATGAAAATTTCTAAAATTGTGTTTCGTTTTATTATAGCGACGTGTCATTAGTGACACTCAAGAAAGATATTGATTGATTGAAGGGCTTCGTATCAGTCACGCAAAATTTAAGACAATTTAATAAACATTAAGTTCACCACGCAAATTGTTGAAAAAGATCATTTTTGCCTCTCTCTCCATTCTCATGTCGCTATTTTTTGTCTCTCTCTTCATTCTCATGTAGCTAACTTTTTCTTATTAAGACTGATTACTTGCATGAATGATTGTTTGAATGACGCAATTAACAATGAAGATTCATTTGAATAAACAAGATGATTGGCGAGATTAAAGAAAGGAAAAATATTTCCAATTTAGAGACGTTGCTTATAGTGAACTAATTGTTTATAAATTTACTCAAATTTTAGTGTAAGGCACAACAGAATTCAAGCTTTTGCCTCATTGAATTAAGTAAGATTTCAAACATTTTATTTTCTTTGCGCAAGCAGTCAAATGGGAGGCATTTACAAAGTACTTTCACAGTTTTCAAGATTAAATTTTTTGCTTGTTTTTAGCTACTTTTTGAGAAAAAGACCACGTAAAAATACTAAATTTAATATGGTAAAACATTTTTGCGAACTTTTGATGAAATGATAGTTTTCTGAACATTTTAAAATTATCTAACTTCTGTGATACATCTTATATACGTATATATAAGGATTTTAATTAATGAGGATTCAAATAACAGCGAAATATAGTAAATACATCGTTCATTCTGAGAAGATCAACCCATATAAAAGTTGTGTAACTAGCAACATGTTGTCTCACATTAGTTTACTGAATTGAGAATACGTAGCTGTATCGTTCTTCAAGGTGTGTAAAAACACCTTGAACAGTTAGGTAAACATTGCAAAAGTGATCAGTGCACAAATTCAGCAAAAAACTATGGTGAAATAGGTAGTTGGACTTCCAATGATTCATCGGACACTAAAATAATTTTTAGAGCGAGAATGATGATGCTGAGAAGCATTTTAATTTAAGCTAGCTTTCGCACAAAAACGACAAAGCTATTTAAACAACTATATTGGCACACGTAAGTTAAAATACGGCCCATGTTTTTCCAGCTTGGGAGAAAGGTTTAGCCATTAACACAAAGCTTACACGAAAATTGGGAGTCAAAAGAGTGAATTATTTTGCGTTATCGAGAAGCACGAGCACGTTGTTTACGTTACCAAGAAGCACAAAGAATTAAAAACCCCATGATGTTAAAGCTACAAGCATTTGCGAAATTAGACAAATATATAAAACTTTGTTAGCTTCAAAAAAATTTGACATACTTTAACCCAATGTGTTCTAATTGCTTTTTAGCTGTGTCATTTTTGTGCACAATTATTTTAATCCAATTAATAAAAATAGCTTTTACATTAAAATAAAGAATCGGATAAGAAACGAAAATATATACTAAGTAGTTCCGAAAAAAGGTACCGTAAAAGTAATATAGTTTGTTGTAGCTTAAATATGTAAAACAATAGCAAAAGTAACTATAACAATATTACAGCATTAAAAATAAAAACTTACAATTGTTCAGTTGAAAGTTCAGTAATAAAGCACACTTTAGATGGTGATTCGTTTTTACTAATCCAGAATATCAATTCTGTGATCAAAATTGGAGCATTTGTAGCTACCTTCAGCAGGTCGACGCAGGATAACAAACATATTGTTAAGTGAACAATTCTTTTTCAAGCATGCGATGACTTAGGCAACATAAAACAACAAGAAACTTTAAAATCAACCCACAAATAAGAACAATAACGTTTAATACCAATATTAAAATCAATTGCATAAAGAACTCTGGCGTCCATTTCTAATGCAGATATTGAGAAAACGCTTGTCCACTCTTAGACAGATATTGTACAGTATTTTATGACATAGTTTCTTATTCATGAATGCATATTTAATTAGTGCAACTTTCAATAGAGCCATTTTTAAAAACTTAACTCTTTCTCTACAGAAATTTGTCTTTAGCTAAAATTGAAAGCATTTTTTCACATTATACTAAATAAATTGCAATTTTGTTTCTATACATTTTTTGTACATTTTGTGTTGTAAAGAATACCATCTAGCTAATATTAATATATTTTATTGAAATAGCAGTTACGATAAGTTATATATCAAATAATTGAACATGGAGCTTGTTTGTTCAATAACATTACACAATGGCAAAAATACAACAATTCTACAGCCCTAAATCACATTTATCCCTACAATATTATAGATTTAGTTGTACGTAAAGAATCGAGTCTGAAAAGTCTTTATATAGTAAATTAGAACGAACTTGAAGTATTACTCAATTGTTTTAATATTTTTCTCGCCTCGGAGCGAAGGTTTTTATTACGCCAAAATATCAATAAACAGTTAGTTGTGCTGTTGATACACCAAAATGTTTTCGCCATGTATAGCTGAGAGCCCAATCTGTGTTTTTTAAGTGCCCAAACGATATAACTGATGATCGTTGGCATAAAGCAAATCGAGACACAAGCTACCAGAAGAAGACATGTTGATATGGATTTTATAAAAGACTTTCCTTTTTTTGAAAGCTGACTGTGACTTTCGGATGTTGTGACGTTCTTTCGACGATATTTCTTTGAGATAATGTGGAGCTTAGTGTTGACGTAGATAAATGGGAACATAAACAGTAAACAAAAAAGTATTGTCGAGGCCAAGAAATGTTCTGTTATATGTATCAGAAACATCATAGTGGAAATAAAAAGAAAAACAAAATGCAATTTAATGAGCAATGACTTCGTTACTTTTGTGTGGTGAAATATTGGATGGAAAACTGCCAAGTATCGCTCAAAACTAACAAGCAACAGGGTATTTAACGAAAAAGCAAGAAATACATCGAAAAAGTGAGTAACAGTGCGCAGTTTGAAAATTGATTCCTTTTCACCAATCCAGAATATCAATTCTGTGATCAAAACTGGAGAGTTTATAGCAACCGCCAGCAGGTCGACGCAGGATAACAAACAAATTGTGAAGTGACAAACTTTCTTTTGTAGTTGCGATGACTTTAACCAACAAAAAACCACAAGAGAGTTTAAAATCATTCCACAAATAAAAGCGATCCCATTGATCGCCAGCATTAAAATTAATTGTACTGAGACTCTGATGTCCATTTCTTAATGTCCGATGTCAGGAAAGATAAACGATTACTCTCGAGATCCCATTGATCTCGAGATCCCAAGCGATCCCATTGATCGCCAGCATTAAAATTAATTGTACTAAGACTCTGATGTCCATTTCTTATGTCAGATGTCAGGAAAGATAAACGATTAAATAATGCCGTGTATTAAATGACACTATTTATTCATGAATACAATCGTTGCAAAAATTTACATAGTCAAGCAGACAGATGGGAAAAACTTACTTCATCGAGGGACAATTCCACTATGCCTTCAATTTATGCTTCATAACGTAGTAATAATGTTTTAACATGTCGGCAGTGCAAAAATATCTTGTATGTTGTTCCCGACATCGTTTTGTTTAGCATTTTGATAATCCGTAAATTTTGTGCAAAATGGCGTCGAAAAATGAATACCCCGTAATTAAATAACAAATAATCAAAAATGCAAATACTAAATCTTATCGCTTGCTTTTGAGAAGGAAGAAAACAAATACAAAATTACAACAAACGTTATAAACGCATGATTCCCAGGATGGTAGTAAAGACGTTGGGCATCTTGTCCCACAAACGGTAGCCAAAAAGCAGCTGCTAATTGTAAGAAGCACGGACCAACGATTGTCTTGTATCAACGGCGGAAACAAGTCCTACAATACAGTAATCAGCGAAGTAGTCCGTAGTAATCGTCTTGCACTGGCCACAGAAGCACTTGGACCACTTTGGTTTATTAAATGATCTTTACAATGAGATTGGAAATTCATTTGGTAGGAAATTAGTGGAAATAGTCCATCTTCAAAAGCATGAAAATGTAAGACATGACTATTCTTTCCAAAATGGTGTTCAAAATAATCCAATTGAAAAGTTCAAAGTATCAATGCTTACCCAACGATATTTGAAGCAGGATCAAATTGGAAATCTAACTAGTCATCTGTATCACTGCCAAATATGTCAAATTCGTGTACGTCATCCTTGTTTTGTATAATGTTTGTCCATGCACTACAATTGCAGATGTCAGTACATTTAAGTCCATTTGCCATATATGTACATATTGTTTTGACATCGTGACTTCTTGCAACCACTGGCTAAGAATTCGAGTATGGAGTCCGGTGCTGTTTTCTGGCTCATTTAGTGACTTATAACTTCCCATTCACAAACATCCATCCACGGCCTTCTGGCGTTGGGACAAATCATTACATGATAATGGTGATTTCCAGATACAAGTCACGTAATTTGCTCGTTTACAATGCAATAGCAATTCATCTTTTGTTGGTGGAGGTTTATGCGATTCTGGGATCTTACTCTTGGTGCAGAATTTTGTGTAGCGCACTTCGTTTACAATCTGACAAGATTTAACATCATATAGTTCAGCAACGGTTTCTTGAACTGTCCGAAAAAGCTTTTCATCAAAGTCGAAAACATCACCAATTTTCTTTCAAGCTTTTTGACATCGATCTGAGCCCTTGACAATTTTGTAAGCCTTTTGTTTCCCAACTGCAAAGAACGCACTGTTGAATCACAACCAGTAACTGCATGAAGAGCTGGCAAAGCGTTAGACATTGCTTTACCAAGACTTTCGTAAATTTTTGAAATAGAATAGATTCTCTTCCTTCCTTTTAATCCTATCTTGACATATAAGTTACAGCAAATTCGCTCTTTGTAGTAGACAGCCAAAATTGCAACATCGCCGTCCACAGTTGAGATGCATATACTAGGATTTATTTTGGTTTGGATAGCATGCAGGCAACAAAAAAAAATTTAGTGTCTGCTTCTTCTCAGCTGGAGCACAGGCTAATTTCTTTTCTTGACACTACTTTGTTATTTGCTACTTTTAGTTGATAACATTCACTTTCAACGGTTACAAATGCAGTTCGTTCTGAGATGGTGGCTTTGAAGCGCTAGGGATCCGACCAATCTTGTAGAAAAAATTTCACAAGATCAACTTTGTTATTGACATCAATTAGGTATTTTTTTAATTGCTTGGGTCGTTTCTGGTCCCTTCTTGACAGCTGAATTCGAATGATTTCAGAATTTTCACGTCGTTTGCGTTCACTGCCTTTTAACGATTAGTCAAAATTTTGGTCGGTGACAAAATACATGATTTAGTTATAATTATAGGTAATGTGTTTTAAGACATATTCGGACATTTCGAAAAATATTGTTAAACTTATGGAGGCCAGCTGCTGAATGATGATCATACCATCAAATATTCTTACACAATCAACTGGAAGGGAATCTACCATGGGATCTTCTACATCTTTCTCAACACTGTCCAGCAGCTTAGATTTAACAGGTTTTACATAACCTCTATCAGCAGTGGCTAAAGACCAAGGAAAAGGACCAAGAGAATAGGTGGTCATTTCTCTCAACGAAACATTGCGCTTGCCGCATATGACTAGTGATCAGGCAAATAAATCACGATCCGCTTTTAATGTTAAGCTTTTATCTTTAATGACGCATGATTTTTTAATTTTCATCGCTGCAAACGTCTTTGGCTTCATTTTTGAATTGGTGCAAACAGATCTTCGTCGTTTGATTCAACTCGTTTCGCCAAGAATTTGCGAAGTGCTTCTTTCCCTTTTTCGTCTGCAATAATCATGTCGTTCTTAACATCATCGCTGCATTGTAATCCAGAACTCAGATGTACGAGGGAAGTAATTTCTTTAAACGGTGTCCCCCAATCCATAAAAAGATCATATCAGCAAAGAACGCAATTTTCGTCGTGCAACATTTGCTTTCATTCAAGATCTTTTGTCACAGATTTAGCCTAGTACATTCCTATGAACTCCTCCATCCTTGTTTGACACTTTGCAGCAGAATGACTGGTTAGTACCCATCTTTGAACTGTTCCTATTAATGTACTATAGCCAACAATTACACCTGCATATGTTTTCTATTTGTTGATTGTTTTCTTTATAGCTTTATCTGATGGTATCTTGTTGAATATTCCTGGTTGTCTTCTCACAGAACAATAACCTGCTTCAAAGTTTTGGTGTATAGAAGGATGTGTTTTTAAGGGCTTTTTCATGGTTACTGGGTAGTATGTCAGAAAGCGTGCGTAGTTGGGACGATATTAGCCAAACATACAGGGGAGCATGTTTTCTGTCAATCACAGATACAATTTCCAGTTCCTGAGCTGCATTGATCTTGAAAAATCGAATAATATCTGCACCATATTAAAAAATGACGACCATACGGATGCTGTTAGACCAAGAGAATCATTTAAGACAGAATCTTCATTATTTTGTAACTCGTCGAGCAGATTTGCGTGATGTCGGCTAAGGTTTTTTATGAGTTGTTTTGTTGGAGAAGAAAAGGAATTTTTCTAACTCAACTGAGTTGACTAATCTTTCATAAAGCTCATTCGCCTGCTCTGTTTGGTCATTTTTCGCTTGTTTAAAACTATCAATCATATGTCTTTTGAAAGCCTCGTGCAGGTATTTTATGTCTCCCATTGCGTTGTTATAATGCTTTCCTTTAAGCATTTGGTCAACGGAAGATTCCTCAAGAAGATTTGCCTCGATTACGATGTCGCAAAGCCCAGCATCAGCAAACCTCTTTCCGATAACAGCAAGAAATATACACATTATACGAAACGCGACAAGCCGCAAAACAACGAACTGCTTAAGATCAATGTACCTTGGATTCATCATAACTTCCACAGCCTTAGCGTATATTTCCATATCTAGCACCATATCTGTTTCGATTAAACCAAGTTTTTCTGCCTTCACCTTTGATTGATTGAGGAGTTCCAGAAGAGTATCATGGGACGTTGGAGATTTGTTAATCGACCGCAGGTATCCAATTTTATGGTGCTGTTGCTGTTGTTGTCGCACAACAAATAATTAAAACCTGTCCAACTAGGTATCTGCTGCTCGAAATTTGTTTGATTGACTTGAGTTCTGGCGATGATCCAAAGCGTATCAAAAACGAATGAAAGTTATACTTCGTCTTTGTGCATGCATCGCTGAATGCAAGTTGTGGCTTCTTTGTTTTTTGCTTCACCTGAGCGTACGAAGGTATCTCTGTTAGAAGATTTTGGAGCTTTTTTGCTTTTTGTTTCATGCATGACTGTGGAGACACTAAGGCGTCTAAAGAAGAGGGCTGGGGCTCATTTATTACAACATCTGACGGCTGGATGACATTGCCATTCGTACAGTGCAAACTAAACCCTTTGAGACATTCGTCATTGATGTCATCGTTATCCCAAACAAAATTGACGAGCTTAGATGGCTTGATAATGGCTAGAGAGAAGGATCTGGGAACTTGGTCTTTTGAATGTTACATTGCCAGAGAAGTTTCAAGAATAAGCACATCATCATAAGACATCCCGTGGCCAAAACTTTTGTATCCAGCTGATAACTATTTTGGAGCCAGTCTTTCTTTTGATGCAGAAAGGAAAGGTTATATGCTTTAATGTTTTTTCCAACCATTGTTGGCGTGGTAGATCAGATCGAAGACACTAGACGCATCACCTTTGCGGATTTTGTTGATTTATTAGTGAGGACTTCTTCCAAAAAACATGTTGTCAACATTGCAATTTCTGTTTATTTGGACAGAAGCTCGTGCTCTAGTGGTGGTCAACTTCTAATAGTATTGGGAATTTCCAATAATTCTTTACATATTTCATGGGCAACTTGCATCGTTTTCTTCTCCAGCGATTAGTAGTTCCATTGATAGTTCAATAACTTTGCCATATTAGCTGCTTCAACTAACTGCCTCTTTTCAACATTGTTATTAAACAATTACTCACTGCCGTACTTTGAACTTCAAATCCCAACTTTTAAACCAAATGATTTCGGGATCTTTACTTTAACACTTTGTACTTTTGGTGAGATAAGCTTTTGTTCAGCACCAACTAAACGTTCTGCAAATTCTAAATATTTTTTAGTTAAATCAACCATCCGCAGAACCTCAAACTCAAGGAAATCCTCTCTTCAATGACTGCAGATAGCTCCTGAAAAACGGTTTCAGCATTGCTTGAAGCCACTGGTTTTGTCTTGCGCTTTTTGCAGATTTCCATATAACACGATCTATGGTAAAAATAATCCTTTGCTAATATTGTCTACTATTCTGAATTCCAAAAATCTGTTTGCAAATGTGGAAAATCGAATGATAGAGCAGCATCGCGCAAAGATCTTGCACCATTCTCAGTCCCACATTTTTCCAAATGCTTATAACCACTTCCACCTTTTGCTGTTATTTTTCTTCCACACAAACAACACTCCTGATCTGCCAATATCTTACCTACGTATACTTACATAAGTTACTTAATCAACTGTAAGTTTTAATTATATTTAGCGTCTTATTCATAGAGAGACATTCGCGAATTATACCTCTTCGATCTGTTTTTTGACTTTTAACTTGCCGTGAAGTATTTTTTATAACAGTTTTTATGATACCCGTACTCTGGCGAGGGAAGATCTTCCCCAAAAGAATCGATTATTGCAATAGCTTTCTTATCCTCACGTTGCTTTGCAGCTTTGTAAATAGATTTTTTGGACGTGTCACTGAACCTAATAATCGATTCATGCGGACTCTTTTCACTGCACTAAAGAATGCACCCGATAAATGTTTTATTTGATGTAGAGCTTTTTTTGTGCTGTTGACGGTGAAATGCTCACTTCAACTTCAAACGGTATATTTTTTCGTTTTCTAGAAATGATTTGTCAGACAATACATGCCAGGCGAATATATACTTTTTAGGTAGTTTATATGAATTATGATAAAATTAGCCAAGTCTCACTTCGTCTATCAAAATTATTCAAAAATCATGGCGCTTCTCAAAGCAAACCAAACACTGTCTGTAAAAGTTATTAGTCGGCCTTATCAAGAAGATTTTTGCTCGCCGACTTATTCAGATGCTTTTTAAAGGTGTTTAACTACAATTCTAGCATAAAATGAAATTGCCTTTAGCTATGGTAGTTTTTACTCAATTTTCTTCACTTATCTGCCTGACTAATACTTGTAATTGAGCCATTTAGAAAACTTTACTTCATTGTGACTAAAACACCATACGAGTACATACGGGTGACATACGAGTACATAGGAGTGACATACGAGTACATACGAGCTACACACGAGTACTTATGAGCTTTACTTGAGTGCATAGGAGTAAAATATCGCTAGAAATGTGTTTGTATAACTTTTAAATTGCATTAGAGACGAAGGTATTGAATTTTCTTTAAAAAAATGAGATAGATAAAAATCAAAAATGCACAAATTTCACCGAATGGCTAACTATAGTGATCGTGACTTAAACATCACACGAGTACATACGAGTACATACGAGTGACATACGAGTATATATGAGGGACGTACGAGTACATATACAAGGAAACTTTAACGCAAATATCAATGTATTATTGAAGAAATTGTGCTAATTCTCATTTGTGACCAGTTTATAGTTGTATGTCACTCTTATGTACTCGTATGTCAGTCGTATGTACTTGTATGTACTCGTGTGGTGTTTTAGTCACGATCAACTTTACTCTATCTAAAACGAATTTTTCTCTTTAAATATTACAGACTTTTTTCAAAACAAAGAAATGAAATCACCTGCCGTTCAAAATTTATTTTGTAACTACAGATGAAATTGTTAAACTCAAAACAAAATTATTTAGATTTTATATGACATTGTATATATGACATTATCGACGCTGTCACAACTGTGGAAATTACGTTGAAGATAACATTCCAGTAACGTTCAGGCAACGTTGGTTTTCACGTTCGAAGGACGTTGTTTCAAAGTAAGTTTTTAGTTGCGCTCAAACTTTGCAATTATTTTTAAGGAGGCTCCCTATAGCTACCAAGCAGAGGACTGATGCCAATTTGCACGCGCATATTGTGCCCATGTAGAGTGGATTTTTTTACGTAAACGCATGGCCACAATGACTTTATTGAACATTTTTTCGTTTTCCTTTGGTAATTTTTGTTAAAAGTTCGTGTGGATGTTAATTACATCAAGCAATACGCAAAACAGAACAAAATATAACATACATAAAATAAAACAAAATATAACATACCCAAAATAGAACAAAATATAACATACCCAAAATAGAACAAAATATAACATACCCAAAATAGAACAAAATATAACATACACAAAATAAAACAAAATATAACATACATAAAATAAAACAAAATATAACATACCCAAAATAGAACAAAATATAACATACACAAAATAAAACAAAATATAACATACATAAAATAAAACAAAATATAACATACCCAAAATAGAACAAAATATAACATACCCAAAATAGAACAAAATATAACATACACAAAATAAAACAAAATATAACATACATAAAATAAAACAAAATATAACATACCCAAAATAGAACAAAATATAACATACACAAAATAAAACAAAATACATACATAAAATAAAACAAAATATAACATACAAAATAGAACAAAATATAACATACAAAATAGAACAAAATATAACATCAAAATAGAACAAAATATAACATACACAAAATAGAAGAAAATATAACATACACAAAATAGAAAAAAATTTACAAATATGTTTTCATGTAGTAGAAGTTTTCAAATTTGTCAAAAATTTATTAATAGAACTCCTTCAAACGTTAATCATAATGCTTTTTGAATGAATAACAATCGTCACGCAAAAAATCAGAAAAATTCACCAAACCGAAAAAGATACGGTCATTTCTTTAAAAACTATACATGATAAAAGTGTATAAAAACGAAACATGGTTGCCATAACAACGCTAACAGTTATCCCATTTAAGCATCTTCAGATTTTACTGGCATTCTTGAATATTCCCGCGTACTTCATATTTCCAAAGCTTGATCGTGTTTGTTTGAAATAATGTAGAAAGCGAATAGGCGACCTAATTGCAGGGAGCCTCCTTAAAATAATAAATTAAAATTTAGAGCTACATAAATATATTCCAGTTTTACAGATAGCTTTCTCTTGAAAAAATTAAAGGCTACAAATAAGTAAATTACAAATTACAAATAAGTTGATTTATCCGTATCTCGAGGGAATCCTCACTCCAAGGTGTCAGTGCTGCGTCCCTAAGATAAAAAATAATGTACAAGTAAAAAGTGTATAGTGGAAGCATTTTTAGTACGTAAACTTATTTTCATGGTAACAAACATCTATAAACACATAATCAATTGTCATAACACTTCAGCACGTATGAAACTGCGGCGTAAAACCATTTACTGTAAAACTTTTCATTACAAAACTTACGATTATTCAATGTATGAATGTTGAGTACATCAAGCCACCAGGTTTACCAGGGCTATGCTTCACACAATTTGTGATCTTTTTACATCTACGTATCTTGGTTACATTTTTGTGAGCCCGAAGACAAGTCTCTAGAAATAAACATTTGTGGAAAAAGTTAAAAAAACTGAGAATTATGTGAGCGAGATTTCAGTATAAAATTAACTCAAGCTCTGGTTTCTGCTCTTCTACTTTCTAACACAACGCATACAATGACAGTATAGTATAAAATGAAACTTTATGCACCCGAAACAGAATAGCTATCTTTAACTAAACATTTTAGACAAATAAAAAGAAGACAAATATTTAGTAGCCACCTAACTATAAATAATCATCAAAAACGTAAAATATCTGACATAAAAATTTATCGAGGCTAAACTATTTGCTTTCTTTCTTTTGTCTTAAATATTGAATAAAAGATGGACATTCTTTTCCAATTTTACTTCACTTTATACTTCATTTAACATTCGGACGTTAGTACAAAATAAGAATGAAGAAACTGTATATACTCAGACTCCGACATATCAAAAGGTCTTTCAATGAATGTTTGGCTTTTCGTTCTTTAAAGGCTTAACTTGTTTTAAATTTTTTCTTTATGCGCCGAGCTATAGTAGCTACCACTGTGATGGCATAGAATATAAAATGAACAGAAGGCCAATTAGGGGTGCAATGTGTCCCAGATTTTTTATGCGCTTACGTCAGATCCGCCATTACGCTGACAAGTACTGCAGTTGCTTGCTACTATAAATTATAAAGTACAATGGAATATTTGTGTAAGAAAATTGTGCTTTTAAACGTTTCCTTTCATTGATCGTGATAATCTTGCTCAGTAATTCAATTTTAAAAGGTTTTAACCTTAT
Organism: Xenia sp. Carnegie-2017; assembly: GCF_021976095.1. Classification (NCBI taxonomy): domain Eukaryota; kingdom Metazoa; phylum Cnidaria; class Anthozoa; order Malacalcyonacea; family Xeniidae; genus Xenia; species Xenia sp. Carnegie-2017. The sequence goes on from NW_025813493.1 coordinate 9,385,639, forward strand.
AAGCACAAATTTGATGCGATCTAAAGTGATTTAACAACAAAATAAATAATTTGGCAGTATTTACATTGCGTTTTGATGTTCTCATAACTAGAACGCAGATTTCAAAAGTAAACCTCCACAATGTGTAAGTTAATGTTCTCGCACAGTACAAATATATAGAAATTCCTTAGCCAGTATTTGCCAGAGTAATGGCGGCCGTCGAATTTCTAGCATGTGCAATGAGACATGCGCGAGGACATTGACTTCAAAGGTTCCGACATTAAGTTGGCTTTAAGAGACGTAGTATATTTGGCCACTTGCATACTCTCACTTTGCATCAATGTGTCCAATTGTGTGAGAACAGATCTTTGAAAGTCTAAAACAGAATGTATACGTATGAAAAAATCTCCTCCAGTAATTGACGGTAGCATGTATTTAAGTATTACACCTTACAGAAGTTTTGTGAATACATAGTACTTACATAAGTGCAATGAACACATCGTAGCTATTACGAACAGGTTGTATCAAAAAGTTATAAAATTTAAAAATAAAGTATATGATTCGAACCCGCGAGTATCGTTACATGTTTGTAAATGTAGATCGTCAAGGTTGATATAGTCCTGAGAAGGACTGTTTTTGTTGTTGTTGTTGAGTCAATCAATCTAGTCAACAACAACCAAAAACAATACTTCTCAGGACTAAACTAACCTGGACGATCTACATTTACAAACAATTTAAAAATGTTCAGATAACTGTCATTTCATTAAAAATTCTAAAATCGTGTTTCGTTTTATTATAGCGACGTGTCATCAGTAACAACACCTTTTGTAAAAACACCTTTAACAGTTAGGTAAACATTGCAAAAGTGATCAGCGCACAAGTTCAGCAAAAACTACTGTGAAATAGGTAGTTGGACTTCCAATGATTCATCGGACACTAAAACAATTTTTAGAGCGAGAATGAAGTTGCCGAGAAGCACTCTAATTTAAACTAGCTTGCGCACCATAGTGACAAAGCTAATTAAAAAGCTATATTGGTACACGTAAATTAAAATACGGCACATGTTTTCAAGCTTGGGAGAAAGGTTTAGCCATAAGCACAAAGTTTACACGAAAGCTGGAGGTGAATAGAGTGAATTATTTTGCGTTACCGAGAAGCATGAGCACGTTGTTTGCGTTACCAAGAAGCACAAAAAATTAAAAACCTCATGATGTTAAAGCTACAAGCATTTGCGAAATTAGACAAATTTATAAAACTTTGTTAGCTTCAGAAAAAATGTGACATACTTTAACCCAATGTGTTCTAATTGCTTTTTAGCTGTGTCATTTTTGTGCACAATTTATTTTAATCAAGTTCATGAAAATAGCTTTTACAATAAAATACAGAGTCAGATACGAAACGAAAATTTATACTAAGTACTTCCGAATAAAGGTACCGTAAAAGTAATATAGTTTGTTGTAGCTTACATATGTGAAACAATATCAAAATAAATTGGAGCATTTGTAGCTACCCTCAGCAGGTCGACGCAGGATAACAAACATATTGTTAAGTGAACAATTCTCCTTCAAGGATGCAATGACTTAGGCAACATAAAACCACAAGAAAGTTTAAAATCAACCCATAAATAAGAAAAATAACGTTGATTTCCAGTATTAAAATCAATTGCACAAGGACTCTGGCGTCCATTTCTAATGCAGTTATTGAGGAAACGATTGACCACTCTTAAACAGATATTATCCAGTATTTTATGACATATTTACTTATTCATGAATGCATATATAATTATTGCAACTTTCAATCGAGCCAGTTTTGAAAACTTTCTTCTTCCTCTACAGAAAATTGTCTTTAGCTAAAATTGAAAGCTTTTTTTAACATTATTTAAATTAAATTGCAAGTTTGTTTGTATACATTTTTTTGTATATTTTGTGTTGTAAAGCATACTATCTAGCTTATGTTAATATGTTTTATTGAAATAGCAGTTACGACAAGTTATATATCAAATAATTAAACATGGAGCTTGTTTGTTCAATAACATTGCACAATGGCAAGAATACAACAATTCTACAGCCCTAACACACATTTATCCCTACAATATTATAGATTTAGTTGTACGTAAAGAATCGAGTCTGAAAAGTCTTTATATAGTAAATTAGAACGAACTTGAAGTATTGCTCAATTGTTTTAATATTTTTCTCGCCTCCAAGCGAAGGTTTTTATTACGCCAAAATATCACCAAACAGTTAGTTGTGCTGTTGATACACCAAAATGTTTTCATCCATGTATAGCTGAGAGCCCAATCGGTATTTTTTTTAAGTGCCAAAACGATATAACTGATGATCGATATCATAAAGCAAATAGAGACACAAGCTACCAGAAGAAGACATGTTGATATGGATTTTCTAAAAGACTTTCCTTTTTTACTGTGATTTTCGGATGTTTTAACGACCTTTCGACGATATTTCTTTGAGATAATGTGGAGCTTAGTGTTGACGTAGATAAATGGGAAAATAAACAGTAAACAAAAAAGTATTTTCGAGGCCAAGATATGTTTTGTTATATGTAACAGAAACAACATGGTGGAAATAAAAAGAAAAACAAAATGCAATTTAATGAGTAATGACTTCGTTACTTTTTTGTGGTGAAATATTGGATGGAAAACTGCCAAGTATCGCTCAAAACTAACAAGCAACAGGGTACTTATCGAAAAAGAAATAAATACATTGAAAAAGTGAGTAATAGTGCGCAGTTTGAAAATTGATTCTTTTTTACCAATCCAGAATATCAATTCTGTGATCAAAACTGGAGAGTTTGTAGCTATCGTCAGCAGGTCGACGCAGGATAACAAACAAATTGTGAAGTGACATACTTTCTTTTGTAGTTGCGATGACTTTAACCAACAAAAAACCACAAGAGAGTTTAAAATCAACCCACAAATGAAAACGATCCCATTGATTGCCAGCATTAAAATCAATTGTACTAAGACTCTGATGTCCATTTCTTATGTCAGATGTCAGGAAAGATGAACGATTACTCTCACACAGATAATGCCGTGTATTTAATGACATTATTTATTCATGACTACAATTGTTGCAACAATTTACATAGTCAGGCAGACAGAGGGAAAAACTTACTGCATTGAGGGCAATTCCACTATGTGCTTCATAACATAGTAATATTGTTTTAACATGTCGGCAGTGAAAAATATCTCGTATGTTGTTTCCGACACCGTTTTGTTTAGCATTTTGATAATCTGCAAATTTTGTGCAAAATGGCGTCGAAAATGAAGAGCCTGTAATTAAAAAACAAATAATCAAAAATGCAAATACTAAATGTTATTGCTTGCTTTTGAGAAGGAAGAAAACAAATAAAAAATTACAACAAACGTCGTAAGCGCATGACCCACATGATGGCAGTGAAGACGTTGGGCATCTTGTTAGACCAAAAAGCAGCTGCTAATTGAAAGAAGCACGGACGAACTATTGTCTTGTATCAATGGCGGAAACCAATCCTGCATACAGCAATCAGCGGGGTAGTCCGTAGTAATCGTCTTGCACAGGCCACAGAAGCACTGCGGGACCACTTGGAGTTATTAAATGATCTTTACAATGAGACTGGAAATTGATTTGGTAAAAAATTAGTGGAAATAATCCATCTTCAAAAGCATCAAAGTGTAAGACATGACTGTTTTTTCCAAAATGGTGTTCAAAATAATCCATTTGAAAAGTTCAAACTACCAATGCTCACCTAACGATGTTTCAAGCAGGATCAGATAGGAAATCTAACTAGTCATCTGTATCACTGCTAAATATGTCAATTTCGTGTCCATCATCCTCGTTTTGAATAATGTTTGTGCGTGCAATGCAATTGCAGATGTCAGTACATTTAAGTCCATTTGCCATACATATGCACATATTGTTTTGACATCGTGACTTCATGCAACCAACAGATAAAAATTCGAGTATGGAGTCCGGAGCTGTTTTCTGGCTCATCCAATGACTTCCTAACTTCCCATTCACAAACATCCATCCACGGCCTTCTGTTGTTGGGGACAAATCCTTACATGATAATGGTGATTTCCAGATACAAGTCACGTAATTTGCTCATTTACAATGCAATAGCAATTCATCTTTTGTTGGTGGACGTTTATGCGGTTCTGGGATCTTACTTTAGGTGCAGAATATTCTGTAGCGCGCTTCGTTAATATTCTGACAACATTTAACACCATATAATTACAGCAACCATTTCTTGAACTGTCGGAAAAAGCTTTTCATCAAAGTCGAAAACCTCACCAATTTTCTTTAATCCTTTTTGATATCGATCTGATCCCTTGACAATTTTGTAAGCCTTTTGTTTTCCAACTCCAAAGAACGCACTTGTTGAATCACACTCAGTAACTTCATGAAGAGCTGGCAAAGCTTTTGAACATGCTTCACAAAGACTTTCGTACATTTTTGAAACAGAAAGATTCTCTTCCTTATTTTCATCTAATTTCAACATATAAATTACAACAAATTCGCTCTTTGTAGTAGACAGCCAAGATTGCAACATCGCTGTCAACAGTTGAGATGCATATACTAGGATTATATTGGTTTGGGTAGCATCCAGGAACGAAGAAACGTATTAGTGTCTGCTTCTTCTTGGTTGGAGCAAAGGCTAACTTCTTTTTTTGACACTCCTTTTTTTTTGTTACTTCTAATTGATAACATTCACTTTCAACGGTTTTAATACAGTTCGTTCTGAGATGGTGGCTTTGAATTGCTCGGGATCTGACCAATCTTGTAGAAAAAAGTTCACAAGATCAACTTTGTTATTGCTATGACTTAGGTCAGGGTTATGGTTAGGGTTAGGGTTAGGGTTGAATTACTTGGGTCGTTTCTCGTCCCTTCTTGACAGCTAAATTCGAGCAATTTCTGAATTTTCACGTCGTTTGCGTTCACTACCTTTTAAAGATTCGTCAAAATATTGCTCGGTGACAAAATATATGATTTTACCAGAATTAGAGGTGATGTGTTTCAAGACATATTCGGACATTTCGCCAAATGTTGTTAAGCTTATAGAGGCCAGAGGCTGAATGATGACCATACCATCAAATACTCTTACACAATCAACTGGAAGAGAATCTACCATGGGATCTTCTACATCTTTCTCCACAATGTCCAGCAGCTTAGATTGAACAGCTTTTACATAACCTCTATCAGCAGTGGCGAAAGACCAAGGAAGAGGACCAAGAGAATAGGTGATCACTTCTCTCAACGAAACATCGCGCTTGCCACATATGACTAGTAATCGGGCAAATAAATCACGATCCGCTTTTAATGTTAAGCTTTTATCTTTAATGACGCATGATTTTTTAATTTTCATCGCTGTAAACGTCTTTGACTTCATTTTTTGAATTAGTGCTAACAGATCTTTGTCGTTTGATTCAATTCGTTTTGCCAAGAAGCTGCAAAGTGCTTCTTTCCCTTTTTCTTCCGCATTAATCATGTCGTTCTTAACATCATCGCTGCATTGTAATCCAGAACTCAGATGTACGAGGCAAGTAATTTCTTTAAACGGTGCCCCCACTCCATAAGAAGATCATAACAGCGAAGAACGCAATTTTTGTCGTGCAGCATTTGCTTTCTTCCAAGATCATTTGTCACGGATTTAGCCTTGGACATTCCTAGGAACTTTTCCATCCTTGTTTGACACTTTGCAGCAGAATTACTGGTTAATACCCATCTTTGAACTGTTCCTTCTGATGTACTATGGCCAACAATTCCACCTGCACATTTTTGCTCTTTGTTGATTGTTTGCTCTATAGCTTGATCTGATGGTATCTTGTTGAATCTTCCTGGTTGTCTTCTGACAGAAAAATGACCTTCTTCAAAGTTTTGGTGTATAGCAGGATGTGTTTCTTGAAGCTTTTTCATGGTTACCAGTTAATGTCAGAAAGCGTGCGTAGTTGGGACGATCATAGCCAAACATCCAGGGAAGCATGTTTTCTGTCGATTGCAGATGCAATTTCCATTTCTCGAGATAGATTTATCTTGAAACATCGAGTAATATCTGCACCAAACTCAAAAATGACGACCATACGGATGCTGTTAGACCAAGAGAACCATTTAAGACAGAATCTTCATAATTTTGTAACTCATCGAGCAGATTCGCATCATATTGGCTATGGTTATCTAAGAGTTGTTTTGTTGAAGAGGAAAGGAATTTTTCTAACTCAACTGAGTTGACTAATCTTTCATAAATCTCATTCGCCTACTATGTTTGGTCGTTTTTCGAATGTTTAAGCCTATCAATCATATGTCTTTTGAAAGCTTCCTAAAGGTATTTTAGGATTTGCATTGCGTTGTTATAAGGCTTTTCCTTTAAGAATTTGGTCAACGAAAGATTCATCAAGAAGATTTGCCTCGATTATGATGTCGCGAAGAACAGCATTAGCAAACCTCCTTCCGATAGCAGCAATGAATATGCACATTGTATGAAACCCGCCAAGCCGAAAAGCAACAAACTACTTAAGATCTACGTACCTTGGATTCATCATAACTTCCACAGCCTTAGCGTATATTGCCATATCTAGCACCACATCTGTTTCGATCAAACCAAGTTTTTCTGCCTTCACCTTTGATTGACTGATGAGTTCCAGAACAGTATTATGGGACGTTAGAGATTTGTTAATCGACGGCAGGTATCCAATTTTATGGTAGCTGTTGCTGTTGTTGTTGCACAACAATTACTTAAAACCTGTACAACTAGGTATCTGCTGCTCGAAATTTGTTTGATTGACTTGTGTTCTGGCAATGGTCCAAAGCGTATCAAAAATGTATGAAAGTTTTACTTCGTCTTTGTGTATGCATGGCTAAATGCTACTCGTGGCTTCTGTATTTTTTCGCTTAACCTTAACTTACGAAAGTATCTCTGTTAGAAGAGGCTGGAACTTTTTTGTTTCATGCATGACTGTGGAGACACTAAGACGTCTACAGAAGAGGGCTGGGAGATCATTTATTACAACATCTGATGGCTGGATGACAATGCCATTCGTACAGTGCACACTAAGCCCGTTGAAACTTTCGGGATTGATGTCGTCGTTATCCCAAATAAAAGTGACGAATTGAGATGGCTGAATAATGGCTGGAGAGTAGGACTTGCAAGCTTGGTCTTTGAATGTTCCATTGCTAGAGAAGTTTCAAGAATAAGCACATCAACATAAGACATCCCATGGCCAAGCTTTTTGTCCAATTGATAACTATTTTGGAGACAGTCTTTCTTTGATGCAGAAAGGAAAGGTTGTATGCTTTAATGTTTTTTCCCGACCATTGTTGGCGTGGTAGATCAGATCTTGTCTAATTGAAGACACTAAACGCATCACCTTTGCAGATTTCGTTGATTTATTAGTGAGGACTCCTTCCAAAAAACATGTTATCAACATTGGAATTTCTGTTTCTTTGGACAGAAGCTCGTGCTCTACTTCTAAAAGTATTGGGAGTTTCCAATAATTCTTTACGTATTTCATGGGCAACTTGCATCGTTTTCTCCTGCAGCGATAAGTCGTTCCATTGATAGTTCAATAACTTTGCCTTATTAGCTGCTTCAACTAACTGCCTCTTTTTAACATTGTTATTAAACAAATAATCACTACCGTAACTTGGTCTTTAAAACCCAACTTTTGATTCAAATGATTTCTGGATCTTATCTTTAAGTCTTTGTACTTTTGGTGAGCTAAGCTGATGTTCAGCACCAAATAAACATTCTGCAATTTCTAAATATTTTTTACTTAAATCAACCATCCGCAAAACTTCACACTAAAGGAATACCTTCTCTTCGATGACTGCAGATAGCTCCTGAAAAACGGTTTCGGCATTGCTTGAAGCTACTGGTTTTGTCTTGCGCTTTTTGCAGATTTCCCTATAACACGATCTGTGGTAAAAAAATTCCTTTGCCAATATCATCTGCCATTCTGAATTCCCAACTTCTGTTTGCAAATGTGGAAAATCGAATTATAGAGAAGCATCGTGCAAATATCGTGCATCATTCTCAGTCTCGCATTTTTCCTATTGCTCATAACAACTTCCACTTTTTGCTGTTTTTTTTCTTCCACACAAACAACACTCGTGATCTGCCAATATCTTACCTACAAATATTTACATAAGTTACTTAATCAACTGTAAGTTTTACTTATAATTTGCGACTTATTGATCAAGAGACATTCGTGAATTATACCTCTTTGATCTGTTTTTCTTGTTGACTCTCCCTATCGCTCACGTATAGGCTTTTTGACTTTTAACTTGCCGTGAGTATATTTTTTATAACATTTTCCATGATACCCGTACTCTGGCGAGGGAAGATCTTCCCCAAGAGAATCGATTATTGCAATAACTTTCTTATCCTCACGTTGCTTAGCAGCTTTGTAGATAGAGTTTCTGGACGTGTCACTGAACCTAATAATTGATTCACGCGGACTCTTTTCACTGCACTAAAGAATGCACCCGATAAATGTTTTATTTGATGTAAAGTTTTTTGTGGTTTTGACGATGAAATGCTCATATCAAATGCAAACGGTATATTTTTTCGTTTTCTAGAAATGATTTGCCAGACAATATATGCCAGACGAACATATAATTTTTATCTAGTTTATATGAATTATTATAAAGTGCCGCTGATCAAATTAGCAAAGTCACACTTCTTACATCAAAATTATTCAAAAATTATGGCGCTTCTCAAAACAAACCAAACACTGTCAGTAAAAGTTATTAGTCGGTCTTCTCAAGAATATTTTTGCTCGCCGACTTATTCAGATGGTTTTTAGAGGTGTTTAATTAAATTCTAGCTTTTATAAAATGAAATTGCCTTTAGGTATGGTAATTTTTTACTCAATTTTCTTCACTTATCTGCCTGACTAATACTTGTAATTAGCCATTCAGAAAACTTTACTCCATCGTGACTAAAACACCATACGAGTACATACGAGTACATACGGGTGACATACTATTACATATGGGTGACATACGAGTACATACGAGTTAAACACGAGTACTTATTAGCTTTACTTGAGTGCGTAGGAGTAAAATAACGCTAGAAATGTGTTTTTATAACTTTTAAATTGCATTAGAGATGAAAGCATTGAATTTTCTTTAAAATAAATAAGACAGATAAAAATCCAAAATGCACAAATTTCACCGAATGACTAAATATAATGATCGTGACTAAAACACCACACAAGTACATACGAGTACATACGAGTACATACGAGTGACATACGAGTACATATGAGGGACGTGCGAGCACATATACAAAGAAAAGTGAACGCAAATATGAATGTATTATTAAAGAAATTGTGCTATTTCTTATTTGTGACCAGTTCAAAGTCGTATGTCACTCGTATGTACTCGTATGTACTCGTATGTCAGTCGTATGTACTTGTATGTACTCGTGTGGTGTTTTAGTCACGATGAACTTTACTCTATCTATAAAGAATTTTTTTCTTTAAATATTACAGACTTTTTTCAAAACATAGAAATGAAATCACTTGCCGTTCAAAATCCATTTTGTAACTACAGATGAAATTGTTAAACTCAAAACAAAATTATTTAGATTTTATATGACATTGTATATATGACATTATCGACGTTGTCACAACTGTGGAAATTACGTTGAATATAACATTCCAGTAACGTTCAGGCAACGTTGGTTTTCACGTTCGGAGGACGTTGTTTCAAAGTAAATTTTTAGTTGCACTCAAACTTTGCAATTATTTTCAAGGAGGCTCCCTATAGCTACCAAGCAGGGGACTGATGCCAATTTGCACGCGCATATTGTGCCCATGTAGAATGGATTTTTTTACGTAAACGCATGGCCACAATGATTTTATTGAAGATTTTTTCGTTTTCCTTTGGTAATTTTTGTTAAAAGTTCGTGTGGATGTTAATTACATCAAACAATACGCAAAACAGAACAAAATATAACATACATAAAATAAAACAAAATATAACATACATAAAATAGAACAAAATATAACATACCCAAAATAAAACAAAATATAACATACCCAAAATAGAACAAAATATAACATACACAAAATAGAAGAAAATATAACATACACAAAATAGAAAAAAATTTACAAATATGTTTTCATGTAGTAGAAGTTTTCAAATTTGTCAAAAAATTATAAATAGAACTCCTTCAATGTTAATCATAATGCTTTTTGAATGAATAACAATCGTCACGCAAAAAATCAGAAAAATTCACCATACCGAAAAAAGATACGGTCATTTCCTTAAAAACTATAGATGATAAAAGTGTATAAAAACGAAAAATGGCTGCCATAACAACGCTAACAGTTATCTCATTTAAGCATCTTCAGATTTTACTGGCATTCTTGAATATTCCCGCGTACTTCATATTTCCAAAGCTTAAGTGTGTTTGTTTGAAATAATGTAGAAAGCGAATAGGCGACCTAATCGCAGGGAGCCTCCTTAAAATTATAAAATTAAAATATAGAGCTACATAAACATATTCCAGTTTTACAGATAACTTTCTCTTAAATAACTTAAAGACTGCAAATAAGTAAATTACAAGTCACAAATAAGTTCATTTAGTCGTATCTCAAGGGAATCTTCACTCCAAGGTGTCAGTGCTGCGTCCCTAAGATAAAAAATAATATACAAGTAAAAAGTGTATAGTGGAAGCGCTTTTAAGAGGCAGACGTATTTTCTTTAGGAAACTTACTTTCACAAGACATTCATGTTCTCGATATCGTCTTCGTTAAAACTAGCTAGAACACCTGGTAACAAACATCTATAAAAACATAATCAATTGTCTTAACACTTCAGCACGTATGAAACTGCCGCGTAAAATTTTTTAGGTTGGTACAGTCCTGAGAAGGACTGTTTTTGTGGTTGTTGACTGACGTTTCGACAACCTTAGCGGTAGTCATCTTCAGAGTCAAATGAGTAAACGTTAGGTTAGCCGTATTTGCTATCTGGTTCTTACGTCATTGTATTTTGTGTACAGGAAATGTGCATTGTCGTTGTGAATTAGTGTGAAGTGAAATATTTTTATTTTTAATTGTGATGTGTGATTTAGGTGTGATGTTTTTAGTTGTAATGTGTGGGTGTCAATTGTGTATTGTCATTGGGAATTTGTGTGAAGTGTAATGTTTTTAGTTGATCGTTTGTTTGTATTGTGAATAAGTCGTTATAAGGTGCCGTTAATTGCTGTGATCTGTTCAGGGGGGTTTGTTCCAAGTTGGTATACCAACTTTCTAATGTAAGCCGTTGTCTATAGTCAATACTGTAAGTAATGCATTTTACCGAGTCCCAGTCAATGTTGTGCTTTGTGATTCGGTGATGTTCGGCAATGTGATTAGTTCTGTCTTGTTTCTTAGTACCTCGTTTGTGTTCAGTAAGTATTATGTTTAAGTTCCTGCTAGTTTCCCCAATATAGAAGGCGCGGCAGTCGGAACAGTTTATTTTGTAAACTGCACCTTGTCGTTCGTTGGGATGTTCTTTGTCCTTTATGTTCGTTAGTACTTGTCGTAACGTTGTGATTGCTTTATGTGAGACACGTATGTTGTATGGTCGTAAGATACGCGAGATAGTCTTAGACGTACCTTTCATGTAAGGAATCGTTGCTGTTGTCACTGAGTTAATCGTTTCGTTGGGTTCGTTGGGTTAGTAAGTGTTGCGTTTGACAAAGTCAGAGTTATAGTTGTTTTTGTCAAAAACACGTTTGAGATAGTTGTTTTCGTTGTGTAGAGCGTCCGGTGAGTCACTTATGTTTGTGCACGTCTTGTTAATGTTCTGATTGTGGTCGCTTTGTGTGATGTAGGGTTGTAAGATGATTGGTCTAGTAGTCTGTCAGCATGTGTTGGCTTGCGATAAACTGTTGTTCGTAGTTTTTGATTGTCGTGTTTTACCAAAAAGTCAAGAAAAGGAAGAGTTCCGTTTTCTTCCACATCTTTGATAAATTGTATGTGGCTGTTCTTTTGTTGATGTGTGAAAGTCATCAATTTCGTCTGAATGTAGTGTTCTGATTGTGTCATCTACGTAGCGAAACCAAAAAGGTAGTGCTTGTTTTTAAGTCGTGATTGCCCGTTCCTCTATAGATTGCATAACAATTCCAGCAACTACAACAGATGCGGGTGAGCCCATTGCTGTCCCATGTAATTGTTTGTATTGGGTACCTTTGTACTGGAAGTAAGTCAAGGTGAGGCAGAGCTCCAGTAGCTCCATAATGTCTTCTGTCGATAATGGCAGTACGTCATTAGCAGTAGCTAAACTTGTTTTAAAATTTTTCTTTATGCGCCGAGCACTAGTAGCTACCACAGTGATGGCACAGAATAGGAAATGAACAGAAGGCCAATTAGGGGTGCAATATGTCCCAGATTTTTTATGCGCTTACGTCAGATCCGCCATTACCCTGACAAGTACTGCAGTTGCTTGCTACTATAAATTATAAAGTACAATGAAATATTTGTGTAAGAAAATTGTGCTTTTAAACGTCTCCTTTCATTGATTGTAAGAATCTTGCTCAGTAATTAAATTTTAAAAGGTTATAACCTTCTAAGCACAATTTTGATGCGATCTAAAGTGATTTAACAACAAAATAAATAAATTGGCAGTATTTACATTGTGTTTTGATGTTCCAATAACTAGAACGCAGATTTCGAAAGTAAACCTCCACAATGAGTAAGTTAATGTTCTCGCACAGTACAAATATATACAGTACTTGCCAGAGTAATGGCGGCCATCGAATTTCTAGCATGTGCAATGAGACATGCGCGAAGACATTGATTTCAAAGGCCACGACACTAAGTTAGCCTTAAGAGACGAAGTATATTTGGCCACTTGCATGTTCTCACTTTGCATCAATGTGTCCAATTGTGTGAGAACAGATCTTTGAAAGTCTAAAAGAGAATGTATACGTATGAAAAAATCTCCTCCAGTAATTGACGGTATCATGAATTTAAGTATTACACCTTACAGAAGTTTTGTGAATACATAGTACTTACATAAGTGCAATGAACACATCGTAACTATTACGAACAGGTTGTATCAAAAAAGTTATAAAATTTAAAAATAAAGTAAATGGTATGAACCCGCGAGTATCGTTACATGTTTGTAAATACAGATCGTCCAGGTTGGTATAGTCCTGAGAAGGACTGTTTTTGTTGTTGTTGTTGAGTCAATCAATCTAGTCAACAACAACCAAAACAGTCCTTCTCAGGACTATACCAACCTGGATGATCTACATTTACAAACAATTTAAAAATGTTCAGATAATTGTCATTTCATGAAAATTTCTAAAAATAAGTTAACGTTGGTGTCTCTTGTATTTTAAAAGAAATATATATCTATATAAATCTAAAAGAAAACAATCAAAAATTTCATCTCGAAAACTAGGAGTGCACTTCGTAGCTATATACCTCAATTGTAACTGCTTGTGCAAAAAAATCAAGACTCCTACCAGGCATTCACTCGTGCTACTTGAGAGCAGTGGTTTGGTTATATTTGCTTATCACAGTAGTTGACAAAAATCGTGTTTCGTTTTATTATAGCTACGTGTCAATAGTGACACTCAAAAAAGATCTTGATTGATTGAAGGGCTTCGTACCAGTCACGCAAAATTTAAGACAATTTAATAAACATTAAGTTAACCGCACAACTTGTCGAAAAAGATCATTTTTGCCTCTCTCTCAATTCTCGTGTAGCTATTCTTTGTCTCTCTCTTCATTCTCATGTAGATAACTTTTTCTTATTAAGACTGATTACTTACACGAATGATTGTTTGAATGACGCAATTAACAATGAAGATTCATTTGAATAAACAAGATGATTGGCGAGATTAAAGAAAGGAAAAATATTTCCAATTTAGAGACGTTGCTTATAGTGAACTAATTGTTTATAAATTTACTCAAATTTTAGTATAAGGCACAACAGAATTCAAGCTTTTGCCTCATTGAATTAAGTAAGATTTCAAACATTTTATTTTCTTTGCGCAAGCAGTCAAATGGGAGGCATTTACGAAGTACTTTCACAGTTTTCAAGATTAAATATTTTTGCTTGTTTTTAGCTACTTTTTGAGAAAAAGTCCATGTAAAAATACTAAATTTAATTTGGTAAAACATTTTTGCGAACTTTTGATGAAATGATAGTTTTCTGAACATTTTAAAATTATCTAACTTCTGTGATACATCTTGTATACGTATATATAAGGATTTTAATTAATGAGGATTCAAGTAACAGCGAAATATAGTAAATACATCGTTCATTCTGAGAACATCAACCCATATAAAAGATGTATAACTAGCAACATGTTGTCTCACATTAGTTTACTGAATTGAGAATACGTAGCTGTATCGTTTTACAGGGTGTGTAAAAACACCTTTAACAGTTAGGTAAACATTGCAAAAGTGATCAGCGCACAAACTCAGCAAAAAACTATGGTGAAATAGGTAGTTGGACTTCCAATGATTCATCGGACACTAAAATAATTTCTAGAGCGAGAATGATGATGCTGAGAAGCATTTTAATTTAAGCTAGCTTTCTCACAAAAACGAAAATGCTAATTAAACAACTATATTGGCACACGTAAGTTAAAATACGGCCCATGTTTTTCCAGCTTGGGAGAATGGTTTAGCCATAAACACAAAGTTTACACGAAAGCTGGGAGTCAAAAGAGTGAATTATTTTGCATTATCGAGAAGCACGAGCACGTTGTTTGCGTTACCAAGAAACACAAAGAATTAAAAACCCCATGATGTTAAAGCTACAAGCATTTGCGAAATTAGACAAATATATAAAACTTTGTTAGCTTCAGAAAAACGTGACATACTTTAAACCAATGTGTTCTAATTGCTTTTTAGCTGTGTCATTTTTGTGAACAATTTATTTTAATCAAGTTCATGAAAATAGCTTTTACAATAAAATAAAGAGTCGGATAAGAAACGAAAATTTATACTAAGTAGTTCCGAATAAAGGTACCGTAAAAGTAATATAGTTTGTTGTAGCTTACATATGTGAAACAATATCAAAATAAATTGGAGCATTTGTAGCTACCGTCAGCAGGTCTTGCAGGATAACAAACATATTGGTAAATGAACAATTCTTTTTCAAGCATGCGATGACTTAGGCAACATAAAACTACAAGAAACTTTAAAATCAACCCACAAATAAGAACAATAACGTTTAATACCAGTATTAAAATCAATTGCATAAGGACTCTGGCGTCCATTTCTAATGCAGAAATTGAGAAAATGCTTGTCCACTCTTAGACAGATATTGTCCAGTATTTTATGACATAGTTTCTTATTCATGAATGCATATTTAATTAGTGCAACTTTCAATAGAGCCATTTTTAAAAACTCCACTCTTCCTCTACAGAAATTTGTCTTTAGCTAAAATTGAAAGCATTTTTTCACATTATACAAAATAAATTGCAATTTTGTTTGTATACATTTTTTTGTACATTTTGTGTTGTAAAGAATACCATCTAGCTTACATTAATATATTTTATTGAAATAGTAGTTACGATAAGTTATATATCAAATAGTTAAACATGGAGCTTGTTTGTTCAATAACATTACACAGTGGCAAGAATACAACAATTCTACAGCCCGAACACATATTTATACCTACAATATTATAATTTTAGTTGTACGTGAAGAGTCTACTCTGAAAAGTCTTTATATAGTAAATTAGAACGAAGTTGAAGTATTGCTCGATTATTTTAATATTTTTCTCGCCTCAGAGCGAAGGCTTTTATTACACCAAAATATCAACAAACAGTTAGTTGTGCTGTTCATACACCAAAATGTTTTCGCCCATGAATAGCTGAGAGCCCAATCTGTGTTTTTTTTAAGTGCCCAAACGATATAACTAATGATCGTTGGCATAAAGCAAATCGAGACACAAGCTACCAGAATAAGACATGTTGATATGGATTTTATAAAAGACTTTCCTTTTTTTGAAAGCTGACTGTGACTTTCGGATGTTGTGACGTTCTTTCGACGATATTTCTTTGAGATAATGTGGAGCTTAGTATTGACGTAGATAAATGGGAACATAAACAGTAAACAAAAAAGTATTGTCGAGGCCAAGAAATGTTCTGTTATATGTATCAGAAACATCATAGTGGAAATAAAAAGAAAAACAAAATGCAATTTAATGAGCAATGACTTCGTTACTTTTGTCTGGTGAAATATTGGATGGAAAACTGCCAAGTATCGCTCAAAACTAACAAACAACAGGGTATTTAACGAAAAAGCAAGAAATACATCGAAAAAGTGAGTAATAGTGCGCAGTTTGAAAATTGATTCTTTTTCACCAATCCAGAATATTAATTCTGTGATCAAAACTGGAGAGTTTGTAGCTACCGCCAGCAGGTCGACGCAGGATAACAAACAAATTGTGAAGTGACATACTTTCTTTGTAGTTGCGATGACTTTAACCAACAAAAAACCACAAGAGAGTTTAAAATTAATCCACAAATAAAAATGATCCCATTGATCGCCAGCATTAAAATTAATTGTACTAAGACTCTGATGTCCATTTCTTATGTCAGAAGTCAGGAAAGATGAACGATTACTCTCACACAGATAATGCCGTGTATTAAATGATATTATTATTCATGAATACAATTGTTGCAAAAATTTACATAGTCAAGCAGACAGATGGCAAAAACTTACTTCATCGAGGGGCAATTCCACTCAGGGGCGGATTGAAACTACGTCACATTCAGCACGCGACGTAGTTAAATTCTTCACAGCAGCGGAAAAAATTAATCAAATTTTAAATGCCCCTAGTTCAAAATAAAAACAATTTGCCGCGTGTGGAACGAAGTCCGTTTTGTCGAAAGGACCAAGAGCATTTTTCTATTCGTCTTTTGCAGGTTCGAGTCCATTGACTTCTATAATAACTGGAGCGGCTATCTCAAGCGCTGTCTTAGATATCTGATGTTGTAAAAAAAATGGCGGATTTCGTCCGTTGCCGCTGAGATTTACCGAAATTGACCGCTTTTCCGAAAATTTCACAATTTCCCACTCCCTCCTGAGGAAAGAGTGAGGAAAATGTATATGTGTATTTGGGATTCGGCAAGCAATTTTTTGATGAAAATCAAGGTAAAAACCTTAAATTCATAACAACGAGTCAACTGTGGTTGTCAGTTATCTGCTCCTACGAGGATGCATTTATAACTATGGACGAAAGACCTATATGTCGGCTACACATGTATGAATGCAGATGTGCGTCGTTTTCTTACCAGCATCAAATTTGTTTGATCGATTAAACTCTTTAGTCTATACAAAAAAGTATATCATAGTTCATTTCCACGGCTCACGAGAGAGAAGTCAGCTTATTTGTTATCATTGCTATTTTGCTTCTTTTCATGCAATGGGCAATGGCTTTTTTCACCACAATTGTAGGACTTTTACTTGTTTCTTTAAAAAAGTACATATTAAATCTCTGGATATTTACGGATTTTCTGTAATTGAGTTTCATATGAAATTTCAAAACGACTCAAGTCTGCATAGGTTTGGTAAATAAAAACAAACAATATTGTGTAGAAATTACTTTAAGTAACCTTTTTGTGATGTTCTGAAGTGCAACTGCATCAAATACTTGTGAAGTTGTAGCACATTTTGATTTTGTTGTATTGATATATGAATTGGGCAAAATGCAAATAATCATCAAAACACTTATGCTTCCAATGGTGTTTATAATTCATTTGTAGTTTTAATACTTCTACCTTTCTTTTTCACTTTGTTTTGTTTTTCCTATATTTGCAATATAAGTGCACTATAATTTGAATGATTAACACAGTTTTCACCTCAATAATAAATTTCATAAGCAGTTGGTAGTGCATTTTGTTCTCTGAGTATCCACATCTGGTGTTTTGTTCATACAAGAATGATGAAGTGCAAGTAGATATGTCATAGCAAGGCAATAAAACCAAATGAATTACATACCTATAGTGTACTTTTATGCTAGAAGCTTAAAAGCTTTTTAGAAATTAGAAAGTTATTGGATTATATTACCACTATATCATCAATTTCATGATAAGAAATAAGAAGCAAAAAATTTGTAGAAAAGCTTTGAAAAGTGAAAAACTTTTCTTTAAAAAAGCAGCAATAATGCATATGATAAATCTCCATTCTGTACTCTAATAGGTAAATAAGCTCAAATTTTTCTTGAAGAAATATAAGAAATATATAAGAAATATACAGTACAGTAACTTTAAAGGTTTCATCACTGAATCTTTAATGCTTCAGTATAGTGCATTAGATATTAGTAACATTCAAACAACACTCAACTAAAATATTTTGATAAAGATATGACATGATTTAAACATTAAGTTACATAAAACCCAATGGCTTATACAGTTTGAAGCTTCACATCTGCATCGAATCATCATCAATCTCAGTACAAATGTTTACATAGACACAAACTTTATGGCCTTCCATTTTACATGTTTGTGAATTGACATTTCATTAAGCATCAAAACACACACAACCTTCTAGCCATCTTTCTTTGGATCATGAACTTTAACTTCAAAGCATTCAAGGCATCCTTAGTGAATCCATTGTCTCCATCCATAGAATTTGACCACAATCAAATTAAATAACTCTGGAGAGGGAAGACAATAAATCAATTATCTTTACAGCATTATCATTTTTTAAGACTCTGCCTGGTCAATAACATCTTCCAGTCATCTTTACTCCTTGATCTTCCCTGCATGTTGTCAGCAAATAGAACATAACAAGCTCTGCTCCAAATCATGGGTACCGTTGGGGCTGATAATTTCTTTTTGATACCAGATCACATTTTGATACAGAGCAAAATGTGTGCAGTGTCTTTTGCTTTAGGAAACTATTTTGCAAATAGATGGGTAAATTTACGATTTCATGCATTAACAAATGACAGAAAAGTATACAGAATTTTATAAGAATTTTACAAGTATACAGAGTTTTATAAACAGGAAAACATCAGTATATTTGGCGTTCAAGTCTGTCTTAAAAAATACGATCTTTAATATGTATTTTATGGCTTTTCAAGTGCATGTATAATTGCTTTTCAATCGTTGACGGACTAACAAAACAAACAACTACCTCACCTGTGAGAAGCGATATGTTCCTTTTTGTGGAAACTACGACATCCAACAATTGAACGATTGAAGTGTCGGCATTATAAAAGAAATGACAAAAAAGAATCGTCACAGATTATGGAACTAACGATATCCATATTCTGTGATATCGTGTTTGTTTTTGAAAAATTCTTTATAATTTACTATGGACACCAGGGGGAGGTCGAGAATATTATTTTTCTGCAAAGCAATCATTTCAGCGGAAATACGTCCGTTGGCCGCCATTTTTTTGGCATCTCGCCCCAGTAAAGTTAGCCCCTCCAGTTATTATAGAACTCAATGTTCGAGTCTCGTCTCGGTATGGTGTAGTTTGTTTCGTTGTGTGAAGAATGATCATGAATTCTTTATCCGAAAATTAATTAAATTTTTTCTGTCCTCACAACGAAAGCATTAGAAAAATAAGCATATTGTCAGGGTTAGGGATAGTATTATGAGAAAATTGTGTAACAACGTGCATTCACTGAGCAATGTTATTGTTTCCAAGACCTGGATTAAGATTGGGATTAAGGGATCAAGTGGCTAAAATAAATTATATTTCACTTGCGGGAGAAATACCCATAGCTAACCCGCACAGAGTCAGCACGCCTTAAATTGTGCTGAATTTGGAGACTAAAATTTGTCTCTTGATTGGTTTATTGCCGTTGTGCTGACTAACGAGCCGCCGTTTTTGCTGAAATGTTCCAGCGGTGTTGTGCGAAATTCAGCACAGATTGAGATTGTTGATAGCTGAGGTTTTATCTTTGAGCTTCAAAACCAACGATTTTAATGAGAAGCATGGCATCTTTCACTGATCGAGTCGAAGATGCTTTTACGAGGAAAGATGAGACTTTTATGGCTCAACTCTACGGAGAGATGTTGGATTGCCTGAAAGTCAACAGCATTGTTACCAACGATAATTTGTTGGATCGTCTCGGTGTTGATATTTTCCGAAATATCAATGCCGAATTTACATACCGCAGAGTGCCAAGACAAAGAACACAAATTTAGTTGCCTTAAGGTTAGAAAACTTATGACATGTTATGCATGCATGCTGACACAAGAATATATAAGCAAATATAAATTGACTTGATGTGATGCCCGATGGATTTGTCATTTGTGGTTTATTTATGTGATTCAAAACAAAACAAATTTTCGAATTTCGATCATATTTAAAACGTTTCTATTGATTTATTTCTTGATGTGTTTAATAGTATACTTAAGATAAGATATACAAAAATGAACTGAAGCATAATATTTGAAATTTACATAACATTATTTCAGATCTGCTACAAATGGCAACTGCCTCTATAGTTCATTGTCAATTCTGCTTGTTGGTGACAACTCTGTGGTGACTATTTTGAGGCTCATGACCTCTATAGAATTATTTTTATATGCTGATTATTATGCGAAACATCCATGTTTTCAAATCTTTTGAAACTCAGCATAACAAACACTTTGATTCCATCTCAAGCATGGTGGCCATGTCAGTCTCTTTTGAAGCTATTGATAGTGCTGGAAGTGGTTGTTCTGTTGCTGAACTGGTCAGGGCAGAAGCTGTGTTAAATGCAAAAGATATGGCATGGACTGGGTTTGTTTGTTTGTTGGCACTCTCTTCAGTTACATCCTGTAGCATTTTTTCTTACTATCCTGACATATACTCTAGTGCTTATAGGTGGAATTTATTATTTAACCAAAGAATTGAACCTCGAATTGATCTAGAGCTTGTGCTTCCACTAGTAATTATTTGCGAGTTTTGTTTTGCTTTGAAGGTTCAGCTCCTCAAGCAACTGCATTCAAACACAATCACTATGTGCCTTTGATACTTGGTGGAAGGGAACTAAAAGAAAGGGAAGTAGTCACTTGTCACTAGCTAAAAAGCCCAGTATACAAACAAAGTTGAGGTTTACACCTTCTGGTCCTACTGAGACAACCATGACAACTAAGGCTCATCCATATGGTATATCTCACAGTAGCTTTGGGTTCTTGTGATGCTTCTTTTATTTCATCTTCTACCTTGCAATTACCAGATAATAAAACTGCAAATGCTGATTTGCCTAGAAATCCATATGATGTTGGTTTTTATAGAGAAAAGGTGAGAGGTATGGAAATTCATGAAATTGAAAACTTGTGAAGAATGTATTCGTACCTGATGAATGCTATGAATTTCCTAAAACTGTTGATGCAAATGGTCGCAGTAGGTCCTTTCGACATGATTGGCTGAAGGATTATCTTTGGCTTCGTATTCTCCAAGTCTTAATGGTGCTTTTGCTTACCATGTGTTTTGTTTGGTGATAGGTTTCCTCCAAAACAGTCGAATTAAAATATTTTTTTCAGAGCCATTAACACATTGGCCTGATGCTAAAAGTGCAATAAAAAGGCATATAAGTACATCATCAGGTCTTCATGTTCACACTTCGGCTCTTCTTAAGGATATCTTGGATCAGAGTTCCGGTAAAAGCCAGCCAATAAATGTCATGATTGACAGTAACTTAAAGAAAAAGATTTCAGAGAATAGGAAAAAATTAGTTCCAGTAGTTGATACCATCATTCTTGCAGGTCGCCTTCAATTACCACTTAGAGGTCATCGGGATGATTCTCAGCATCATCCTGAAGTTGGTGAATATTCTGAAAAGCATGTTGGTAATTTTATTGAATTATTAAACTTCCGTGTTCGTGCAGGGGACACCATTTTGGAATCCCATCTTAAGCATCATGATAAAATGCCTCCTACATCTCTAAAACTACTCAGAATGAGTTAATTAGGTGTTGTGGTCAATTCATCACTGAACAGCTTCTAGTTGAAGTAAAAAAGAGCAAGTTTTATGCATTGATTGCAGACGAAACATGTGATATTTCTAATAAAGAACAGATGTCTTTGGTTTTGCGTTTTGTTGACGAGGAGTTCAACATAAGAGAAGAATTTTTTCGTTTCATTCATTGTAGTGAGGGTATGTCTGGGAAGGACCTTGCATCTGTGATTTTGAAATGTTTAAACGAAGAGTTGAATTTGAACATTCAGGACTGTCGTGGGCAGGGTATGATGGCGCAGGTGCTGTTGCTGGATGCATTAATGGTCTTGCTGCAAGGATTAAGAATTTGAATGAGAAAGCCATTTACACACATTGTTTCAGTCACAGATTAAATCTTAGTATTTGTGGGACTTGTGCTGTTCAGTATGTAAGAAATGTTTTGGAACATGTGAAGGAAGTTGCTAACTTTTTCAACTCTTCCCAATGCAGACAACTAATTTTGGAGAAATGCATTGGAGAACGCTGTCCAGATTCTGCAAAAAAAGAGATTGAAAAGTGCTTGTAAGACAAGATGGGTCGAGCGTATTACTAGCTTAGATACTTTTGAAGAACTGTATGTTGCTATTGTTTTTTCCTTGGAAGAAATGAGTTTTAACGTCGAAGGCAAGTGTAATCGTGAGACCTCTAGTAAAGCTTCCCCTCTGTTACATCTTTTGACATCTTTTGATTTTATTGCAGCACTCGTAATAACTAGATGTATTTTTGATCTTACTCTTCCAGTTACTCAGTTACTTCAGTCTTCTAGTAATGATATTGCTGACGGTTTGAACTTGATTGAGGCATTAAAAAAATTGTCGAGAACTGTAAGAAATGAAGTCGATGTTTATCATGCTAACTGGTACAGTATTGCATTGACGATGGCAGAAAAGGTGGGTGTTGAAGAGAAAAAACCTAGAACTTGTGGTCGTCAGGCAATTAGAAGTAATGTTCCGTCTGAATCTGTATCTGATTACTTTAAGAAAACAATAACCATTCCTTTAGCTGATCACTTGTGTTCTGAGTTAGAAAAACGGTTTGATTCATCAGCAACTAGCATATATTATGGCTTGTTTTTAATTCCATCCAAGTTACTTTTATGTCTTTCTTGTGGCGTTTCTTGGAAGGAAAAATTTTATTCATTTTCTTCTTTGTTCTTGGATGATCTTCCAAATACAAAGGCTTTAGATTGTGAACTTGATCTCTGGCAGAAATACTGGGAATCGTCTTCTACAACTTGTCTTACTGAAAATGTCTCTTCTACTTTAAAGTCGGTAAATTTTCCAGGTTTTGAGAACATAAAAGTATTGTTAAAGATCTTAGGTTCTATTCCAGTCACTTCTTGTGAGTGGAGAGGTCGTTCTCTGCTTTGCGAAGATTAAAGAACTATACAAGAAGTACTATGGCTGCTGACAGGTTAAATGCTCTTGCTTTATTGTATATTCATCAGGACATTAATCTCGATATAGAAAAAATTATAGATCTTTTTGCAAAAGACAAAAGAAGAATTGAACTAGCTTTCTAGTTCGGAGTGAAAGTTCTTCGTGCCTTTTTTAAACTCTTGACTGTAAAGATGACTTCCGCTAACCTCAGTCAATATAAACACAAACAATCGTTCTCAGGACTTTACTTACCTGGACGATCGACATCTACAAACATTTTTTTGCTTTTTTTTTATTGACAACTTCATTTGATAAGTTGACATAAAATCGTTTGCATAATAATCAGCATATAGGTATGACTAGACCATTATAAAATGAAATTCCATATTGATGAAGCGTAAAGAATTTTTTTAGGTTAAGTTTGTAATGAACCAGGCCGTCCATGTCGGAAGCCCTCAAAGCATATTTTTCTGCGAGTTTCCTAGGCATGCTGATGAGCTCTGATATTGAGCGAAACGGTCAAAAATCGATAATTTATGAGCAAGAATGTTAGCTCATTCCAGTAATAAATATTTTAGAAGACCAACTGCAAAAACGCAGGAAATAGCGTTTTTCGCGATGCAATTTTAAAATTTTACCGGGGGGGGGGACATGTTCCTGGACCCCCCCCCAAGAAAAGTCGCGCTAACGGTGCAACATTGTGCCTAAGTTCACATACGAAGCTGGATCCGCCCCTGCACTCAAGGAATACCTTTTCTTCGATAACTGCAGATAGCTCCTGAAAAACAATTTCAGCATTGCTTGAAGCCACGGGTTTTGTCTTGCGCTTTTTGCAGATTTCACTATAACATGATCTGTAGAAAAATATTCCTTTGCTCATATCATCTGCCATTCTGAATTCCCAACCTCTGTTTGCAAATGTGGAAAATCGAATGATAGAGCAGAATCGTGCAAAGATCGTGCACCATTCTCAGTCTCGCATTTTTCCAATTGCTCATACCCACTTCCACTTTTGCTGTTTTTTTTCTTTCACACAAACAACAAACGTGATCTGCCAATACCTTACCTACATATATTTGCATAAGTTACTTAATCAACTGTAAGTTTTACTTATAATTAGCGTCTTCTTGATAAAGAGACATTCGCGAATTATACCTCTTTGATCTGTTTTTCTTGTTGACTCTCCCTATCGCTCACGTATAGGCTTTTTGACTTTTGACTTACTGTGAGTATATTTTTACAACATTTTAAATGATACCCGTACTCTGGCGAGGGAAGAACTTTCCCAAAAGAATCGATTATTGCAATAACTTTCTTATCCTCACGTTGCTTTGCAGCTTTGTAAATAGATTTTTTGGACGTGTCACTGAACCTAATAATTGATTCACGCGGACTCTTTTCCCCGCACTAAAGAATGCACCCGATAAATGTTTTATTTGATGTAGAGTTTTTTTGTGCTTTTGACGATGAAATGCTCACATCAACTTCAAACGGTATATTTTTTCGTTTTCTAGAAATGATTTTTCAGACAATACATGCGAGACGAACATATAATTTTTAGGTAGTTTATATGAATTATAATAAAGTGCCGCTGATCAAATTAGCCAAGTCTCACTTCTTTCATTAAAATTAATCAAAAATCATGGCACTTCACAAAACAAACAAAACACTGTCAGTAAAAATTATTAGTCGGCCTTCTCAAGAACATTCTTGCTTACTGACTTATTCAGATGGTTTTTAAAGGTGTTTAACTACAATTCCAGCATAAAATGAAATTGCCTTTAGGTATGGTAAGTTTTTACTCAATTTTCTTCACTTATCTGCCTAACTAATACTTTTAATTAAGCCATTTAGAAAACTTTACTCCATCGTGACTAAAACACCATACGAGTACATACGGGTGACATACGAGTACATACGAGTGACATACGAGTACATACGAGTGACACACGAGAACTTATGAGCTTTACTTTAGTGCATAAGAGTAAAATAACGCTAGAAATGTGTTTATATAACTTTTAAATTGCATTAGACAAAGTTATTGAATTTTCTTTAAAAAAAGTCAAAATTGCAGAAATTTCACCGAATGGCTAAATATAGTGATCGTGACTAAAACACCACACGAGTACATACGAGTACATACGAGTGACATACGAGTACATTTGAGGGACGTACGAGTACATATACAAGGAAAAGTGAACGCAAATATCAATGTATTATTGAAGAAATCGTGCTATTTCTCATTTGTGACCAGTTTATAGTTGTATGTCACTCTTATGTACTCGTATGTCAGTCGTATGTACTTGTATGTACTCGTGTGGTGTTTTAGTCACGATGAACTTTACTCTATCTAAAAGGAATTTTTTTCTTTAAATATTACAGACTTTTTTCAAGACATGGAAATGAAATCGCCTGCCGTTCAAAATCCATTTTCTAAGTACATATGAAATTATTAAACAGACAAAATTATTTAGATTTTATATGACATTGTATAAATGACATTATCGACGTTGTCACAACTGTGGAAATTACGTTGAATATAACAATTCAGCAACGTTCAGGTAACGTTGGTTTTCACGTTCGGAGGACGTTGTTTCAAAGTAAATTTTTAGTTGCGCTCAAACTTTGCAATTATTTTTAAGAAGGCTCCCTACAGCTCCCAAGCAGGGGACTGATGTCAATTTGCACGCGCATATTGTGCTCATGTAGAGTGGAGTTTTTACGTAAAAGAATGGCCACAATGAATTTATTGAAGATTTTTTCGTTTTCCTTAAGTAATTTTTGTTAAAAGTTCGTGTGTATGTTAATTACATCAAACAATACGCAAAATAGAACAAAATATAACATACACAAAATAGAAAAAAATCTTTAAATAAGATTTCATGTAGCAGAAGTTTTCAAATTTTTAAAAAAATTATTAATAGGACTCCTTCAATGTTAATCATAATGCTTTTTGAATGAATATAAATCGTCACGCAAAAATCAGAAAAATTCACCATACCGAAAAAGATACGGTCATTTCCTTAGAAACTATAGATGATAAATGTATAAAAACGAAACATGTTTGCCATAACAACGCTAACAGTTATCCCATTTAAGCATCTTCAGATTTTCCTGGCATTCTTGAATATTCCCGCGTACTTCATATTTTCAAAGCTTGAGTGTGTTTGTTTGAAATTATGTGGAAAGCGAATAGGCGACCTAATTGCAGGGAGCCTCCTTAAAATAATAAAATTATAATTTAGAGCTACATAAATATATTCCAGTGTTACAGATAACTTTCTCTTGAATAAATTAAAGACTGCAAATAAGTAAATTACAAATTACAAATAAGTTCATTTATCCGTATCTCGAGGGAATCTTTACTCCAAGGTGTCAGTGCTGCGTCCCTAAGATAAAAAATAATATACAAGTATAAAGGGTATAGTGGAAGCGCTTTTAGTACGCAAATTTATTTTATTTAGGAAACTTACTTTGACAAGACATGCATGTTCTAGGTATCGTCTTCGTTGAAATTAGCTAGAATATTTGGTAACAAACATCTATAAAAACATAATCAATTGTCTTGACACTTCAGCACGTATGAAACTGCCGCGTAAAATTTTTCAGGTTGGTATAGTCCTGAGAAGGACTGTTTTTGTGGTTGTTGACTGACGCTTCGACAACCTTAGCGGTAGTCATCCTCAGAGTCAAATGAGTAAACGTCAGGTTAGCCGTATTTGCTATCTGGTTCTTACGTCATTGTATTTTGTGTACAGGAAATGTGCATTGTCGTTGTGAATTAGTGTGAAGTGAAATATTTTTATTTTTAATTGTGATGTGTGATTTAGGTGTGATGTTTTTAGTTGTAATGTGTGGGTGTCAATTGTGTATTGTCATTGTGAATTAGTGTGAAGTGTAATGTTTTTAGTTGATCGTTTGTTTGTATTGTGAATAAGTCGTTATAAGGTGCCGGTAATTGCTGTGATCTGTTCAGGGGGGTTTGTTCCAAGTTGGTATACCAACTTTCTAATGTAAGCCGTTGTCTATAGTCAGTACTGTAAGTAATGCATTTTGCCGAGTCCCAGTCAATGTTGTGCTTTGTGATTCGGTGATGTTCGGCAATGTGATTAGTTCTGTCTTATTTCTTAGTACCTCGTTTGTGTTCAGTAAGTATTATGTTTAAGTTCCTGCTAGTTTCCCCGATATAGGAGGCGTGGCAGTCGGAACAGTTTATTTTGTAAACTGCACCTTGTCGTTCGTTGGGATGTTCTTTGTCCTTTATGCTCGTTAGTACTTGTCGTAACGTTGTGATTGCTTTATGTGCGACACGTATGTTGTATGGTCGTAAGATACGCGAGATAGTCTTAGACGTACCTTTCATGTAAGGTATCGTTGCTGTTGTCACTGAGTTGTTCTTTTCGTTGGGTTCGTTGGAGTAGTAAGTGTTGCGTTTGATAAAGTCAGAGTTATAGTTGTTTTGTCAAAAACACGTTTGAGATAGTTGTTTTCGTTGTGTAGAGCGTCCGGTGAATCACTTATGTTAGTGCACGTCTTGTTAATGTTCTGATTGTGGTCGCTTTGTGTGATGTAGGGTTGTAAGATGATTGGTCTAGTAGTCTGTCAGTATGTGCTGGCTTGCGATAAACTGTTGCTCGTAGTTTTTGATTGTCGTGTTTTACCAAAAAGTCAAGAAAAGGAAGAGTTCCATTTTCTTCCACATCTTTGATAAATTGTATGTGGCTGTTCTTTTTGTGGCTGTTCTGATTGTGTCATCTACGTAGCGAAACCAAAAAGGTAGTGCTTGTTTGTAAGTCGTGATTGCCCGTTCCTCTATAGATTGCATAACAATTTCAGCAACTACAACAGATACGGGTGAGCCCATTGCTGTCCCATGTAATTGTTTGTAGTGTGTACCTTTGTACTGGAAGTAAGTCAAGTAGAGGCAGAGCTCCAGTAGCTCCATAATGTCTTCTGTCGGTAATGGCAGTACGTCATTAGCAGTAGCTAAACTTGTTTTAACTTTTTTCTTTATGCGCCGAGCACTAGTAGCTACCACAGTGATGGTATAGAATATAAAATGAACAGAAGGCCAACTAGGGGTGCAATGTGTCCCAGATTTTTTATGCGCTTACGTCAGATCCGCCATTACTCTGACAAGTACTGCAGTTGCTTGCTACTATAAATTATAAAGTACAATGAAATATTTGTGTAAGAAAATTGTGCTTTTAAACGTCTCCTTTCATTGATCGTGAGAATCTTGCTCAGTAATTCAATTTTAAAAGGTTATAACCTTCTAAGCACAATTTTGATGCGATCTAAAGTGATTTAACAACAAAATAAATAAATTGGCAGTATTTACATTGTGTTTTGATGTTCCAATATCTAGAACGCAGATTTCGAAAGTAACCCTCCACAATGAGTAAGTTAATGTTCTCGCACAGTACAAATATATACAGTACTTGCCAGAGTAATGGCGGCCATCGAATTTCTAGCATGTGCAATGAGACATGCGCGAAGACATTGATTTCAAAGGCCACGACACTAAGTTAGCCTTAAGAGACGAAGTATATTTGGCCACTTGCATGTTCTCACTTTGCATCAATAAGTCCAATTGTGTGAGAACAGATCTTTGAAAGTCTAAAAGAGAATGTATACGTATGAAAAAATCTCCTCCAGTAATTGACGGTACCATGAATTTAAGTATTACACCTTACAGAAGTTTTTTGAATACATAGTACTTACATAAGTGCAATGAACACATCGTAACTATTACGAACAGGTTGTATCAAAAAAGTTATACAATTTAAAAATAAAGTAAATGGTATGCACCCGCAAGTATCGTTACATGTTTGTAAATACAGATCGTCCAGGTTGGTATAGTCCTGAGAAGGACTGTTTTTGTTGTTGTTGACTGTTTTTGACTGTTGACTGTTGTTGTCTGTTTTTGTTGTTGTTGTTGAGTCAACAACAACCAAAACAGTCCTTCTCAGGACTATACCAACCTGGACGATCTACATTTACAAACAATTTAAAAATGTTCAGATAATTGTCATTTCATGAAAATTTCTAAAAATAAGTTAACATTGGTGTCTTTTTATTTTAAAAGAAATATATATCTATATAAATCTAAAAGGAAACAATCAAAAAATTTATTTCGAAAACTAGGAGTGCACTTCGTAGCTATATACCTCAATTGTAACTGCTTTTGCAAAAAAAACAAGACTCCTACCAGGCGTTCACTCATGCTACTTGAGAGCAGTAGTTTGGTTATATTTGCTTATCACAGTAGTTGACAAAAATCGTGTTTCATTTCATTATAGCTACGTGTCATTAGTGACACTCAAGAAAGATCTTGATTGACTGAAGGACTTCGTGTCAGTGACGCAAAATTTAAGACAATTTAATAAATATTAAGTTCACGCGCAACTTGTCGAAAAAGATCATTTTTGCCTCTCTCCATTCTCATGTCGCTATTTTTTGTCTCTCTCTTCATTCTCATGTAGCTAACTTTTTCTTATTAAGACTGATTACTTGCACGAATGATTGTTTGAATGACGCAATTAACAATGAAGATTCATTTGAATAAACAAGATGATTGGCAAGATTAAAGAAAGGAAAAATATTTCCAATTTAGAGACGTTGCTTATAGTGAACTAATTGTTTATAAATTTACTCAAATTTTAGTAGAAGGCACAACAGAATTCAAGCTTTTGCCTCATTGAATTAAATAAGATTTCAAACATTTTTTCTTTGCGCAAGCACTCAAATGGAGGCATTTACAAAGTTTTTTCACAGTTTTCAAGATTAATTTTTTTGCTTGTTTTTAGCTACTTTTTGAGAAAAAGACCATGCAAAAATACTAAATTTAATATGGTGAAACATTTTTGCAAACTTTTGATAAAATAATAGTTTTTTGGATATTTTTAAATTGTCTAACTTCTGTGATACATCCTTTATACATATTTATAAGAATTTATAGGCAACATGAAACCACAAGAAAGTTTAAAATCAACCCACAAATAAGAACAATAACGTTGATTACCAGTATTAAAATCAATTGCATAAGGACTCTGGCGTCCATTTCTAATGCAGATATTGAGGAAACGCTTGACCACTCTCAAACAGATATTGTCCAGTATTTTATGACATATTTACTTATTCGTGAATGCATGTATAATTATTGCAACTTTCAATCGAGCCATTTTTAAAAACTTTACTCTTCCTCTACAAAAATTTGTCGTTAGCTAAAATTGAAAGCATTTTTTCACATTATACAAATTAAATTGCAATTTTGTTTGTATACATTTTTTTGTATATTTTGTGTTGTAAAGAATACCATCTAGCTTATGTTAATATGTTTTATTGAAATAGCAGTTACGATAAGACA
This sequence comes from Xenia sp. Carnegie-2017, assembly GCF_021976095.1. Classification (NCBI taxonomy): domain Eukaryota; kingdom Metazoa; phylum Cnidaria; class Anthozoa; order Malacalcyonacea; family Xeniidae; genus Xenia; species Xenia sp. Carnegie-2017. The sequence continues at coordinate 9,416,262 of NW_025813493.1, forward strand.
AAGCAAAAATTACGTGAGTTTGCAATTCCGGTGTTTTTTCTGCGTTTTGCAAAGGTTTGTAGAAAGTTTTAAGAACTTTCTATAGCATATGCTGGAGCTATAGGATAGATATTTTAATTTTTGAAAGAGGTATTTTTTTAAATGATTTTTTTACTCCACGTTTGTAACGAAACATGTTTCAAAAACAACGCACTCTGACTATCAACTAATAAATTATCATATGACACATGCATACTCTTTAATCGTTGATACCTTTTATCCTGAGCACATTTTTTCTCGAATATGTCTTCTTTTTTATTATGGTTTGAACTGTAAACCACAGTATTTCATTCATGTTTGATCAGACATGTAACTCTTACAGGTAGCTAATGGGCCTATGCATTATGCTATTTTGCCTATACATGCGAATCAAACCAATCGCTGCTTTTTTATATTGATTGAAGTTTGCTGTGGTTGAATAATGAAGATGGCAAAGATTTGTGGACTTATCGAGTTTACACATTTGCTTCAGAACTTATAAATTCTACCAAACTTTCAATAATTTCATAAAAAATATATACTCCCCCATCAAAATTCGAAATGCTCTTTAGTAAGTCATATTACAAAAAATACACCTGCTTCTTTCAATAAAAATTAAATAGCCTATTCAAAGACATAGCTAAGTATATACATACAAATTAATCTATCAGTATTCTGCAAAATTTTAAATAAATTGTCTCCGTAGCTGTGTCTTCACAAACCATTTAATATTGGACAAGCTTCTGAAAAATGGTTTCTGAATCATTGTTCAGGGCCATAAAAACAAAAAATAAGTATAAGGAAAAAACGTTTGTGAATGATGGATGATTGATTTACAAATTTTGAAGTTGTCTCATCATAAAAAACCTATTCTACTGAGGTGTTATCGGCTTACATAGTACGACCTGGCTGTACAGCTATGTCATTTTTCAAGAAAAAGAATAATTTGAACTGTTTCATACGACGTAAACCCACAATGGAACAGAAAATAATGCCGATGAAGAGAATAATGCTGATGAAAAAGATAATGTTGGGGAAGCAGAAATGTTAATGAAGAGAATGTTGTTGACGAAGACGATTAGGTTGTTGAAGTTGATTATATTATGAAAGAGAATACGAAAATTATTCTTTTTCTTCATCAACATTATCTTCTTTACATCTTGGTTCAATTTAGACATAAAACCATGTACAATTATTGTTTCAAATATTATGGAGTATAGAGTAACATATGTAAAATGCGTGTTCTGATTGGTTGTTGCCCGTTGTTGGATAAGGCCATACGAACATGGAAATTTGAATTACAGACAGTTTTTTGCCAAAATTGCCTTGGAACACATTTCTAGCATTGTAAATTTAAATTTTATACAACAATGTTTGTCTTGATGAGCTTTTAGAGTAAGTATGCTTGTTTAAACTCTATGCTGTAGTGTTTATGACTTCTTTGTTTACTAAATTTTACAACTTCGTTTGCTTGGGATGATTTAGCATTGCGATTTGGAAGAGTAGTTTAGTGACGTACACTAGTGACGTATACTAGATGTCAAGATATCAAAAGGTAAGAGTATAGTGCCCATTTAATTTTACTAATATTTAATGAAGCATCAAAGATTCGGTGATGAAACCTTTAAAGTTACAGTGCTATATATTTCTTCCTAATGGCATTTTTTCCTTTCAAAATTGTTTGAGCTTTCTTTTGAGTAGAGAATGAACATTGCTATTTTCCATTTGATTTTCCCAAGTTTTTGTTGAATTTTTTGCTTCTTAATTCTTTTCATGAGATGATGGTATAGAGGTGATATAATTTAATTACGTTATAATTTTTGAAAAGCCCTTCCTCTCTAGCATTAAAATACACAAAATGTGCATGTTTAATTGATTTAACTTTGATTGCCTTACTATAATATATCTAGATGCATTTCATCGTTCTTGTATGAACATTTTATAAGATTTTTCCTAACATAGTTACCGATCAATAAACTCTATATGTGTCATAAACTTTTCACAATGGGTAAGTTAGTAAAAGATTTATATTTTATGCAGATGATAGAGTGCACATCTGTAGTTAGACCTGTCTCTGGTTGTCAAGAGAATAAACTTTTATTTAGTGAAACACCCAAGTTATTAATCCTGTTCTTTAAACCAACTTTAATTATACCATAAAAATTGTCTGTCCAAAGCAATTACACAACAACAAAAAATAATTTAAACTTACTTTTCATCATATGCTTTTCTCAACAAACACAAAATGGAACGTGGTATTTTACATATGAAAAACTGCATTTCATTGATATATTTCAAATACTTTTGGTAAAATCCCTCACTTAAACTATGTAGTTCTTAATTATGCTTTAAAAAAGCCAATTGTTGAATGCAAAAATTTTTGTAAAAATCTTGTTATGTATAAAACACAACTGTACATTGACGAAAACATTGCTAAATTCATCAGCACGCATGACTCACAGAAAGCTTTTGTGGAAATTGGTAGACAATGTTTCATCAATCAGAAAAATTGCCTAAAATATTAGCCATTTTTATGCTGAGAATTGTGTTACAGAGAACCTCTTTAAAAAATCTCTTGCGCGTGAAAATGACACAGTAAAAAAAGCAATTGGAAGAAATTTGTGTTTTTATAAAGGTAGTTGTGTCATAGATTTTGGCAGTTTTTCAATAAAATCAATCTATTTCGGGCAAGATTCGTCCATAGCAATTTTGTTGGAAAATGCTACAAGAGTAACCGCAGTATTTTCGATCTTTTTCCCAATGTTTTCTAAATCAATATTTTCATTTTGTATTAATAGTTGAACTTCGTTCTTGTAAGAGCGAAACAAGGTCGAGAACTGTTTTTAGTCTTCCGCTTATAGCTGTTTTATTTGTTTTATTAAAACGAGCAGGCAAAAATTTTTCCTTTGTTTCCCTGGCGGGATGCATTGTATTTATTTTTAATCATGTGACTACGAATGAACCAATCACATTAAGCATACACGCATCTATATAACAATGTTTTTTATTGTATCAAGGCGCGTGGAAATGACTGTACTGAGCAAAGGAGTGAATGCAAGTTTTTTATAATTTCACCTAACTTTTGAATTAGCATTTCCTTTTCAATCGTGGGCTTCTTTTCTTATTTCATTTCTTACAGATAAATGATTGTCAATGTCTACAAGTTTCTATGAAACTAAGGAAAAATTGTTTTACCAGTTGGTCACCGTATTGAAGTGGCTCCACAGTACTGTAATTCTCTCCGTAAACGAATTGATTTACAATATCGACTTACCGTACAAACTACGAAATTGTTAACATTTCTACGTTTTGCGAGTTATAATTGGCTAATTTTTAAAATTGCAAAAAAACTGCTGATTGGCTCAAAACGAAATTCCCTCTTGTTGCCACATTGTGAAGTCCCTACTTGGACAAACGCTCCATAAATATTTTCTAATATAGCTTCCATGATGTTGCCATTAGGATTTGATCTTACCCCGTGCTTATGGCCACCCCATAAATACGATCACATTGTGTCGGCTCATAGACGACTGTATTAACCCAGGGGCACGCGAGCAGGGACGAGACAGCAAGAACTTGTTGTGGGTCCCTAGACTTATTGGGACCATAACACGATAGCAAAACTTATAAATGTTAGAAAATTGTTAAATATACACAGTACTTTATTAAAGTAACTTCAGTACAAGAGTTATATAATACTTTTATTGATTTTTTTGTTTGAATCCGGCGTTCTGGCCCCTTAATTCTAATTTGTTGCTCATTTTGAGGCTCCAGTACGGCCCTGTATTAACCGAGCCTTTTTTATGTTTATTTGCCATACAAGCGGGTGAAGTTTTGGCTATTTTTCCAACAAAGAGGACAGCATTTTTCTGTCATAAAAAGGGGTGAAAGGAGCTTTCTTAAGGCAATGTTGTTTATGTATTTAAATGTTCTTGTTTTGGCCAAAAGGGGGCAAAACGGAACAAAACTTGCACACCAGACCAAATAAACTAACACAGCACTCTAGAAATTACAATTCTATTGTCATATCTATAAACACCTGCTTAAATGCTCATATCACACAAACTTTATCTCTCACTTATTTTTACTTCCTCATATTGTCTCGGATACGAGGCAGTGAGATACTTATCTAACATCCTAGCTTGTATATCTAATTTTAGCTAATATTTTTTTTTACACAACACCCCTCACTTGACTTACACTTTGTTGTAAATAGCCGTATAATGTCTTTGCAATAAAAACAAAATATTACTGACTCGTTCTCAAAACTCTCGCTTCTTATCTTGCATAATTATGAAGAAAACAAATGTGTGTATTTGGAATTGGAATTTTTTCTATACAGCTTTAGCTATATTTTTATATACTTTTTCTCATGTTACAATAATTGTAATTCACAATATTATAATAATGACTATTCACTCTGTTCTAGAGTTTTTGAAACGTATAAATAAAACGAGGCGTGAAATTCATAACTGCGACAGTAAATTTCGCGAAAGAATCAATTTAATATTAATTTTCTTGTCAATTGACAATTTAGAGTGACATATATTGTGCTACGAAAAGCTTCTATATATCATAACTAGTATTTTAGTAAATAACATGTGGAAATACTGTGAAAACAGAATACAAATAATTAGTCATTGTCGCTGTTCTTCACTCTTCTGTCCTATATGCTTTAAATTTGTCTAACAAAAAGATTAACAGCATAATTAAACTTTAGTAAAAAAGAAAGGACATAGAAAAGGTAGTACGTAATTAATTTAAAGCTAAGCTGCTCGAATAAGCTCTCTTTACACGTATGTACGAAATTGAAACTGAGCGGAAATAAGTACTCCGCAAATTCTGGGATAAGTAAGTTATCGGTTGTAATAGATCTTGTTTGCACAACAAAATAAGTAGCAAGAATACAACTGACCACTCATTTCACACAAAATTACACATTTGTTAATAAAAATCTCATAGTTTCAGTTCTTTGTCAAGAAGCAAACTCAACTCTAAAAAGGTCTGAATTATATCAAAACAAAGTTGAATCAATTCTTGTTTGTTTTATTACTTTCATCGCCTTAGAGCGAAGGCTTTTGTTACGCCAAAATATCACCAAGCAGTTACATGTGCTGTTGATACACCAAAATGTTTTCATCCACATATAGCTGAGAGCCAGTGCAATCTCGTTTTGAAGTGCCCAAAAGATAACTCCTATGATCGTTGGCATATAACAAAGGGACACACAAACTACCAAGAGAAGACATGTTGATATGGATCTAAGAGAAAAAATTCTCTTCTTTGAAAGCCTGTTATGATTTTGGGATGTTATAGCGTTCTTTCGGCGATACTTCTTTGAGATAATATGGAGCTTCGTGTTGACGTAGAGAAATGGGAAAATAAACAATAAAAAGAAGAGTATTATCGAGGCTAAATCATGTTCTGTTACATGTAGCAGAAGTATAATGATGGGAAGAAAAAGAAAAACAAAATGCAGTTTAATGAGCAATGTTCTTGTTACTTTTGTGTGGTGAAATATTGGATGAAAAATTGCCAAATATCGTTCAATACTAATGAGCAACAAAGTAAATAAAGAAAAAGAAAGAAATACACTGAAATAACGAGCAATAAGTTGCACTTTAGACAGTGATTCGTTTTCACCAATCCATAATATCAATTCCATGATCAAAAGTGGAGAGTTTGTAGCTATCGTCATCAGGTCGACGCAGGATAACAAACAAATTGTGAAGTGAAATACTTTCTTTTGTAGTTGCGATGACTTTAACCAAAAAAAAACCACAAGAGAGTTTAAAATCAACCCACAAATAAGAACAATAACGTTGATTACCAGTATTAAAATCAATTGTAGAAAGACGTTGATGTCCATTTCTTATGTCAGATGTCGAGAAGATGCATGACAGCTTTCAAACAGATATTGTGGACTATCTTATATTTATTTATTCAGGAATGCATATTGCTGCGACTTTTAATGAAGCCCTTTTAAAAAAAAATTTCTACATCCTAAAGGCATTTTTTACATCATAGAATTTAATTTGGAATTTCGTACATATATTTTGTAAATTTTTGTTGTAAAGTATAGCATATATGTTAAGTTGTTTTATTGAAATAGCAATTACGATGACAAAAAGCAAAAAATTACGTGCATGCATATAGCTATCGGAACTATCGTGGTTTTTTTTTATATTGGTTGAATTATGCTGCAGTTGAATAATGAAGATGTCAAAGATGCGTGGAATTATCGAGACGAAACGTTTCCCATTTGCTTGAGTATCTAGAAACTCTACCAAGCTAATAGGTCTGATAAAATATATGTATTTGTCTGTCTCAAGTTAAAAGAAAATTTTACAATAAATACAAATGCTCTTATGTAGCTAAGTCCTAGAACACAATAAAACACACCTGCTTCTCTTAATAATGTGATAAGTGTATTTGAAAGATATTCACAGGCCTATTGAAGGACGTATTATATATAAACATCTAGCAGCATTTTGTAAAATTTTAAATATATTGTGTCCGTTTGTCTTCACCAACCCTTTAACATTTGACAAGCTTCTAAAAAGTGGCTTCTAAAACTTTTTCTAAAACCATAAAAATAAAAAGGAACTATAAGGATAAAACGTTTGCAAAGAGTGAATAACCTATTTAGAGATTTTCAAACTGTCTCATAAGGAAAAACCGTTTCTGCTGAGGCCATAGGCTTACTTAGTACAGCAAAGCAAGGTGTTTTTGGAAAGAAAAAGAATAATTTTAACTATTTTTTATCAGACGTAAATCCACGACCGAAAAGATAATATCGTAAAGGAAGTCGATAATGTTGATGAAGCATATAACGTTATTGAAGAAAATGACGTTGATGAAGAAGATAATTTTGTTGAAGTTGTTATTATCGATGAACAAATGGAAAATGGAAAAAAAGTACTAAACAAGGAAGTATTGCAAGAGGCCATAAACTGCTCTGTTATACATATACCAGAAATATAATGGCAAAAATAAAATATGGATCTAATAGAAAACTTTCTCTCTTTTGAAAGCTGATCATAATTTGGGGATCTTACAGTTACAGCATTCTTTTGGCGATACCTCTTTGAGATAATATGGAGTTATGTGTTGACGTAGAAAAATAGGAAAATAAACAGTAAAAAGAAGAGTACTGCCGTTGGCTAAATCAAGCTCTGTTAAATGTAGCAAAAATATAACTGCGGGAAGAGGAAGAAAAAAATGCAATTTAACAGGTAATGTCTTAGTTACTTTTTTGTAGTGAAATATTGGATGAAAATTTGTCAAATATTGTTCAATACAGAAAAACAATTGAGTAAACAAAGAAAAAAAGAGAAATACATTAAAATAACAAACAAATAAGCGCAATTTAGATAGTGATTCGTTTTTACTAATCCAGAATAACAGCTCTATGATCAAAACTGGAATATTTGTATCTACAGTCAGCAGGTCGGTGCAGGATAACAAACAAATTGTAAGGTGACAAACTTTCTTTCGTCACTTCCGGCAAAATGGTGCGCTTTGATTGGCTCAGAAATCTCTTTGCCAGTCCATTATTTTCCCATAATCGACCATGGTCCGAAACGCGTAATTTTACAGTCAAATGCAAATAAACTTCATAATGCAAAAAGCAAAACGCAAAATAAATGAAAAAAAAATCATTTACGAATGTGATTCAAAGGAAAAACTCTTGGAAAACAGTTTACTTATCCAGACAATACAATTTGAAACGATATATTTTTTATGGACGAAAAGTAGAAAGGTGAGCCGACCGGTAAAAACAGCAAGGACGGGAAAGAAAGCAAGCTTCGTTTCAGGTCAAATAATGCCATATAATAAACATTTTAATAACCTCGCTTTCTCGGCCTTTACTGAGAAATATCGGGTTCGGTCGGTAAAAAAAAAAATTCAATCCGAAATTTCTCAGTGAAGACCTCGCGCTCGGTTATCAAAGGCTTATTATAAGCTGGCTTTCCCTATAATTTTCCTCTCCACTCTCCAGTGATGTATACCCACATTGTCGACAGTAGATACTTTCACGTGTATTCCATGAACTTTGATCACGTATTCGTTTATCTTGGTATTTCAGTCATATTTTATTTGGTCTTAACAATTTTGCGCTGGTATTAATAGTTTGTGTTGGTCTTAATAAATTTGAGTTAGACCTAAAAATACTGTGTTGGTTTTAAAAATTTGTGCTGGGCTAAATTATTTTGTGTTGAGCTTATTAATGTGTGTTGAGCCTAATTATTTTGTGTTGGCTTTAATAATTTTCGTTAGGCCAGTTACTTGTTTTCTTTGTCGTACAGCAAAATTGAAAAATAAAGGAAAAAATTTCGAATATAAAGGACATTTTGAGATTGCAGAATACGAACTAATAAAAGGCGCTATATAATCATCATTTTCGACCTTATTTCAAAGCCATCCTAATTTACATTTATTTTCTTAAATTTTGTGTTGTAAAGTGTATTACATATGTTATTTAGCTAGGTTTTAATTAAAAATCAATTGCGATAAAAATTAGAAAATATTTCGAGTGTATTATATGTACGCTTCATGATTTTTCCTTCGTTGTGTAGCATTGTCTGTACGTTTTTGATATTTTTAAGTTTAAAATCATATATGATAATACTATTTCATAATATATAAAAGAATAAAGTCGAACAGTCGATGAGCTGTGTTATTAAATAACTTTGTCTGTAGCTTAATCCACCACTCACTTTGGTTTATATTCTTGCCTTAACATCTTACAATGTTAAAACCCAAGAAAAATTACGGGAAAAAGTATGATAGAGTTGATGGGACAAAATTTAACTCCTGAACCATCAAAATATACAGTTTGTGTTTTTAACATTTTACTTCCCTATCGTTCTTAAGTCCTTCAAGTTTTAGATGCTCGATCTAAATGCTGGGTGCTACCAAACGAATCTGTCGTAGATTATCTCTCTCTCCAGAGAACTGATTCATATAGCTTCAAACAGTGCTAAAATGCACGAAATTTATTCGCCGTTATGGTTTAAGCTCAATGCAATATTTCAATTCATGTTCGATCATACAGGTAATTCTTACAGATCATGGGCCTTTGCATGCGTGATGTCTTATACGTGTGAATCAAACCCAACAATTTAAAAAATTCTTTGTAGCTGCAATTGAATAATCAAAAATTCAAAATTGCTCATAAAATTACAAAAATGAGACAAGTGGGTTTAGCGTTTTGCGTTGGTTGGATGAAAAAATTTATTCATTCGTCTATTACGTCTAAAGTTGAAAGAAAATTCTACAAGAACTGCCAATAAATGCTCTTATTTAAGTCATAACATAATGTGTTACCTACATCATGCAGTAGCAAATTTTGAACCCTTTTTTCATTTTAACATCACAAACTGAATTAAAGAATAAATAAGTTTGAGACATCCAGAGTGATTTTTATATTGATATACATTAATTACATGCTCTATAAATGCATCAAATTCTACTACTGTCTTCCTTAGATTACAAAATTTTATATTCAACTTACTATATTGTAAAAGTTTGATTGGGTGTTAAGACACTACCAGTTAGGTCCAAAACATTAATACGCTGTACTAGAATTCTTGAAACGAATAAATGCTTGAAATTCAATACTGCAACAATTAATATACTCCGCACAAAAAGAATCAGTCCAAATATTAATCTTATTGCCAATTTTGCTTAGAGTGACATATATTGTGCTACGAAAAGCTTCTATGAATCATAACTTTTATTTTAGTAAACATCGTGTGGAATACCGTTTGTGCAAACAGAATATAGTTTGTCATTGTCGCTATTCTTCATTCCACTCAATTAAACAAAGCACTTGAAATTCTCCTGTAATCAAAGAGCACAAAAAAGTGGATAAGAAAATATAAGCAAACAGCGTGCGGGGAAAGGCTTAGTTTAGTTTCACACAATTCTGTCCTATAAGCTTTAAATATTTGTTGAGTATCCGCGAATTCTAAGATAAGCAAGCTATCAATAATAATAGAGCTTGTTGTACAATAACATACAAGTGGCAATATTACAGCCGATTACTCATATCTTATTGAATTACACATTTGTTATTACAATCTTATAGTTTAAGTTGTTTGTCATGAAACGAAGTCAGCTCTCAAAAGGTCTGTATTAAATCAAAATGAAGTTAACTTATTTCTTAATTGTTTTATTAGTTTCATAGCGTTTGAACAAAGGTTTTTATTACGCCAAAATATCACTAAGCAGTTAGTTGTGCTGTTAATACACTAAAATGTTTTCATCCAAACATAGCTGACAAGTAGTGCAGTCTCTTTTTTAAGTGCCCAGATGATAAAACTTATGATTGATGGCATATAACAAATGGAGACACAAGCTACCAGAAGAAGACATGTTGATACGGATCTAAGAGACAACTTTTTCTTTTTTAAAAGCTGATCATGATTTTGCGATCTTTTAGCGTTCTTTTTGCGATACTTCTTTGAGATAATATGGAGCTTCGTGTTGACGTAGAGAAATGGGAAAATAAACAGTAAAAAGAAGAGTACTGCCGTGGCTAAATTATGCTCTGTTAAATAAAGCAGAAATATAATGACGGAAATAGAAAGAAGAAAAAATGCAACTTAATGACCAATGTCTTCGTCACTTTTGTGCGGTGGAATATTGGATGAAAAATTGCCAAATATCGTTCAATGCTAACGAGTAACAAGGTAAACAAAGAGAAGAGGAGAAAACAATTAAAATATTGAGTAATAAAGCGCACTTTAGATAGTGATTTGTTTTCACTAATCCAAAATATCGATTCTGTGATCAAAACTGGAGAATTTGTTGCTACCGTCAGCAGATTGACGTAGGATAGCAAACAAATTGTGAAGTCAAAAACTTTCATTCGAAGATGCTGTGACTTTAACCAACATAAAACCACAAGAAAGTTCAAAATAAACCCGCCAATAAGAACGATAACGTTGATCGCTAGTACTATAGCCAATTGTATAAAGACTTTGACGTCCATTTCATATATCGGATGTTGAAAGATGCACAACTACTCTCAGACAGATATTGTCGAGTATTTAATGGCATGTTTATTTATTCATAATTGCCTAAGGCTGAAACATTCAATCAAGCCATTTCGAAAATCATTACTCTTCCTCTACCAAAATTTTTTAAGACATTTCTTCATATCATAGAAATAAAAATGGCAATTTTGTACGTATATTTTTGTAAATTTTTTGTTGTTATAAGTATATCACATATGTTAATTTGTTTTATTAAAATAGCAATTACGACAACAAATACCAAAAATTATACGTAAATAAGCAATTCCAGTCGCTTTCTTGCGTTTTACAAGGTTTTAAGAAATTTCTATAGCATATGCTAGAGCCATTGGATAAATATTTTGATTTTTTAAAGTGTTTTTGATTTCTAAAATGATTTTTAATTAGTCTACTGATCTCAATTACTTAAGTCTCTTTACGAAATGTGTTGAAAGCAAAATAACACATTAAGACTCTCAAAAATATAAATTATCATATGCTTTGATTACAGATATCGTTTGTTCTAAGTACATTTTTAATTAATTATACCTTTTTTTTTGGTTTTCTACCGAAATTCATTGCTTTCATAAAAAATATAATCTTGACCATCTAAAGTTGAAAAAAAAAACTCTAAAATAAATGCAAATGCTCTTAAGTAAGTCATAAAGCACGATAAAACACACCTGCTTCTTTTATTAAAGAAATCAACTAGAATGGGCCATGATCCCGGCATTTGAAGGATCTTGCCTGTTTTTAACGGACATATTCTATGTAAATATCTAGCACTTCAGTAATCTGTAAATATTGAAGTATATTGTGTCCGTTTGTCTTGAAGAACCATTTAGCATTAAACAAGCTTCTAAAAAGTGGCTTCTAAAACTTTTTCTAAATGATAAATGTAAAAAGGAAATATAAGGATAAAACGTTTGCAAAGAATGGATAGCTGATTTAGAAAGTTTTAAGTTTTCTATTGAGGAAAAATCTTTTTGGCTGAAACCATAGGCTTACATATAGTACAACATAATTGGTATCGTTGGCAAGAAAAAGGATAATTTTGACTATTTTTCTATTGGACGTAAACCAACGACGGGAAAGAAAGCGTTCATATAGGAGATAATGTTGATGAAGCAGATAATGCTAATGAAAAATTATGTTAATGAAAGAAATATGCTAATGGGTTATGTTAATGAAAAGATAGTTTTGTTGAAGCTCATAATATCGATGAACAAAGAGAAGAAAAATTCTTCACTTTTTTCATCAACCTTAACATCAATTTTCTTAGTTATACCAAACAAAAAAGACGTCATTTTTCTGAACGAAAAATGATAAATTTCCGGAATTTTCCAAGGCCAGTGTAATATGCAAATTTAAATGTCCTGGTTGTTGCCCAGCAACGGCAAAACAGAACGAAACCTACACACATAACTAATCTAACATGCCACTAATCACAACAATTCTAGTGCCTATATCTCAGCATCTACTCAACTGATTCAGATGATGCCATCTTCACTATAACATATGATAAAGGTTTATTGTTGTAATATCATACAATGATGTTGTATATAAATATGACTAAATTAAAATTAAAATTATAACGACAATGAGAAAATGAGGTGAATTAATGAGGATTTTATTTAGAAACAATATATTGTCAAACAGTGGGCCATAAACGTTACGCTCAGGGTTAGTTGATAAGCTGCTTGTTTGATTTATAGTAGAATGCAGTGACTCCAGTGTCAATGATTTTGAAACAGGAGGATGAATAGTTAGCTTTATGTGAATGCGATTTAAGAAGGAGTTGGTATAACACCTAAACGAATAAACCTAATGAAACATCTACGAAGGCTTCCGTTTAAGCAACTTGCTCAAAAGAAACGAATATGACTTGCTGTTTTTAAATTATAAATGCATTCTTTGTTTTGCACGCTCGTTACTAGCAAAACAAGCTCCATAGGTATACAGAGCTTAAACTGGAAGGCGATTAAGAAGAAAACACTAAATCAAATAAAACACAAGTTAGTATGTGCTACATATAACTAATTTTGCCATAAAGTCTTTCATTGCAGTGATGTTTTTATAGATATGGATATATAAAATTTTATCTCTCCATTCAGACACATGCGAATGCGATGCCTAAACGTGAATCACTGATTTTTTTCCCTCCAGATTAGTCCCCAAAATACTTTATCGATCCAATGCCAAAGATTGCTATGTGATTATTTTTTTCCAATATTTTATTGTATTAAATAGTAAGTGCGTTTTGCTTCAAATTTGCATCTATATTCAGTTATTTACACCAATTTAACTGAATTGGTCTCCCATCATCAAAATCTTTACAATAAAAAGGGTTTAAATTTGCCTCGTCAATTCGATGCCGTTACTATAACCTTTTTGACGTCAAAGACACTATATGTTTCAATTTGATAAAACACGCAATAAAGTGACTATACGATCTGTTGCTTCATTGTGAATTTCATCCTGTATATGAAACTGTTTACAAAAAAATACACAGCCGGCATAAATCAATTCGCTGTACGCATATAAGTGAAATAAAATGGACACGCGGTTATAGAATTATTTGTTCTGCATCAAAAATACAACGATTTTAAGGAAGGGGTTCAATAAATCACAGAGAATATATTCTCAAAAGAACACTATGTGTGATATTAAATGATGTTCATGCAATTATTGCAATTATTTGTTTTTGTTTTGCACAACTACTTGATATTGCATGAGTAATTGTTCGAAGTCATATATATGACGCATTAGCATGAACTTGCTGAATTAAACTTCTCGTTCTTCAGTAATGGGGGAGCAAGGAGAAAGTGATATTTCGCTTCGTAAACGTATATGATGTTTTGAAAAAGGCGCGGATTCATACCGATGTTTTAAAAAGACAAAACATTTGATTAAGCATTCATAAATCATAAGGAATGTTTTAACACAGCGGCGGATCTAGGAGAGGTCAAAATAAATTATAGAAGCTCATTTTAAATTTAAGACTTTTTAAACAATGCTGTTGGTTAAAAATTTCTGAAGAATATTTAATAATAAAAAGCATTCTTTAATAGAAATATATTTTCAGTATTATATTTTGACGGACCCTGAATCTGCTACTCTTATAGCACATAAGGTTCAACCATCAGGTTATCAAACAAATCAAATTGACATCAACTTAAGATAAGTCACACAGCATACTCTATGTGCGTTATGACTTACGGGTTATCTTGAAGCTTCAAACTTTCAGAATTGATTAATTTTTTATCAGATATATTTATATTGTACTGTCACTGTAAAATTGTACAAATACTTGTGATTGATGATTCAGATTTATTCAAACTTTCATAAAACTAATAGGATTTGCGTGATGTATTGATTTTTATCTTATAAAAATATTACTAAAATTTTTTTAATTTATAAGGTTTTCTTTTGTCAAAAACAGACTAATAGTACACTTAATTGTTTTTGCGTTCTTTATTCGTCAAGAAATAAGAAGTAAAGATGTAATCAGGCTAATCAGCTAATGTGCTTTATCAATGCAAGCGAATTCCTTGTTTAACTTTGTGTAGTTTAAAGGTTTTCACGTATTTAATATATGATAAATTAAATGCGATATGTCAATATTTGCCTCTAAATTGAAATGAATTAAAGTATGCGATTTTTTTACCTAGAGTTAGCTATTCATAGCCTAACAAAGTTGACATTTTCTTTTTTAGACATGGTTTTACTGAAATCTTTCGCATTAACGGCACTCCTGTTGCATTTAACAATGTCAACATCAACTGCACTCTCCTATGACGTCAAAGGATGTTTTTCATCCCTTCAGGGAAGAATTACCATCAGAAACTTTGGACGCTACAATTCCAACTACAAATGTCAATTTTGGTGCAAATCTCAGGGATTCATAATTGCAGCAGCAAAAGGAAATCTGTGCTCTTGTGGAAATGTCTATCCTGAAGGGAAAAACGTCAATGATTCTTTCTGCAAAACTTCATGCCGATCATGGTCGACTTGTCACAGTCCTAGAAGTTGCTGTGGTGGTCGTAATGCGTATTCTGTTGGCGTTGTTGGAGACGTTGATGTGGCAAAACATGTTCTTCAAAGATTGGCTATGAAATGGCAGAATAACGATGCTTATAGAACAGATATGGAAGGTCTCGTTCAAAAGCCTACTCGTCAACATCATTACGATAACTGGGGAAGAAGTTTTGATTCAAAAGGATGGTCAACATGTGAACATGGAAGATACATGACTGGAATGTACAGAAATAAACTGACCAATTCTGATCCAATCTATCTAATAGAAGAAGTAGACTGTTATGATGCTCCTGGATATCTATATTCCTCTTCAAAAGATCGCGATTGTTATCATCATGATTGGGGTGTAAAATTTGACAGGAGGGGTTGGGTGTATTGTAATAATGGGTACTACATGGCTGGACTCTACAGATCATCTGGACATAAATTGTACAATATTGAAAAAGCTTTATGCTGTCGGCCTAAAACTCAAGTAAAACAGTGGGGACACTGCCAGCGAAAGGACGTAGGACGATCGTTTGACAATAGAGGATGGAATCGTTGTCCATCAAATTATTACATGACTGGTTTGTATAGAAGTACATGTAATAAATTGTACTGCTTGGAAGAGTTTTACTGCTGTAAAATGGGTAAATACGTTGGCCCAACGCTGGTGGTAAGATTGAAAGATAAAAAAGGGAACTTAAAAAAATGCTCTATGAATCCAATGGACAAATCACAGACAGCCAGCACTTTTAAATGCACAACTTTATTAAAAAATTTGAATTCCAAAATTTTGATTTTAAACGCAAAGAAGTTGATCCTCAATGATGATGAAAAACCATTCAAAAGTTTGAAACTTTATCCAATTGCGAATTTTCGTCCTGTTGTTTGCTCAGAATTTAAAACCAGATATGTTTGTACAAGAAAACTTTCAGCATTTGTTTCTGAATCATCTACCTTAACCACGACTATGGGAATTTCTTCAGCTATAACATTAGGCTCAAATTTGGAGGTGTCTGGAGAAGGATCTCTACTGCCAGAGATAAAAAATATATTTTCCACACAAATAAGTAAATCAGGTTCTTTAAGTACGGGAGATACAAAAACAACAACAAAAACAATAACTGATACAATTGACGTCATAGTCCACGTTCCACCAAAGAAGGAAATCTCAATTAATCTCATAAAATCTGTTCAGGATCTAACATACCATTGGAAAACAGAGTTTGAACTTGATGGATGGTATTCCATCGAGTGGAACAAGTCTGATCTTGAATCATTTCAAGCAGTGAATGCTGTATTATCAGGCCCCAAAGAAAGAATAAGTGCATTTGGTACTTGGAATTATCCACGCATTGGTTTCATTAAAGTGGTGATCAGTGATAGTAATGGGAAAAAGAAAAACGTTGTCTGTGTACACAAACTAGGCAAAGGAAAGAAGTGTCAGTTATGAGAAAGATGTTTATTTTTTATACTTTTTACTTCTTTTTACAAAATTAGAATAAACATTAGCCTTACATTAGTTTAGCAAATGAGACATTTGATAGAATGAAAGAACAAAGGGTTTGTAAATTTGCCTATGAAGTATATTTCAAATACCTGTTTCATGACATAGCCACGAAATATCAGCATTCACATATGAAATTATCTTAACGTTGATTGATTTTTATTTTTACAATACTCTTGGTCAATACTAAATATGTTTATCTCGCTTAATTAAGACATACACTTTTACGTCAACTGGAATAACAGAAAAAATTAAGTCATCCTCCTGGGGGATATGATCAAGGCGTACGTCTGGTGCACGAGCTGGGGGAGCAGGGGGGCGGTCCCTCAAAATATTGACGAATATAGCATTGATTAAACTATGGAGGTCGTTAGGCTCTCGATTTGGAAGTCTGAATTTCCAGATTTTGTGGGCACAGTTTCAAGGCTCTTCCAACAGTGAAAATGGAAAGTTCCACAATTAGAAACCACGCAGTCAGATGGACTGAAACTACAAGGTTACGATACTAAATTTTGAACTACAAAGACTATATAAACCCCTAAAAACAGAACATAGCTACTTATTCCATACACTGTGAGTGAGTTCATTTTGCATGCATCAGTTATCTCCATGCCATAACATTGCAAGAGGTTTGACTCAGTTGACTGCACTCAACTGCGTTGAGATGTTCGAAGATTCGCCGCTCTCCCTCCCTATTCCCACCCCCACCACACCAATATGATGATGAAAAGCCGTAGCCATGGAACTAGAATTCTTAATGTCACAAGTTGAAACGAAACATTACAGTGCTAGAGTTCGATCAATATACCTTTTTTGTATGACTATTGTTAAACAAGCGGTGTGTATACATCATACAAAAATGTGAAAGTCAAGTTTCTCCTTCCTCGATTGCATAAGTGCCGTGAGACGATATTCAATAACTAAAAGTATATTCTTTTAGAAATACATCAGTGATCTGAAATAATTTTCAAATCTGTAAGAATAATCTCTCCTTATTCATTGAAATGACGAAAGTTATATTAATGAAAACTGTTGCGTAATTATTTAGGCGATGTAATTATTTAAATCTGTCTATTTTTATCAGCCTTGTCGGTGTATTTTATTAGTACAGTCACAAAGACAAATGTTCATCAAGTTTAAAAAGCGTAAAATTTTTGCCAAAGCTTCGTTCGGAGCAATTCACTGAACTAAACCCTGGAAAATGATATTTGTTACAACGTCAGCAATTGCACTATATATGATTGCGGCCTGGGAGCCTTATTTATAATCAAATGAAAATTCTAATTTTTTTCTCCAATATTCTCCGTGATATGAAAGTTTTAGTTCAAGAGCAGTGACTCGACAGTAATTTTTTGAGTAGCTAATTAAACCAAAATAAACTCTCGCTATCGTCATTGAAACGATTGGCGCGACCGGCACGGTAGAGACTGTTTGGACTTTTAAGGTAGAACGTGGAGTGAATGTTTAGCTAACATACCTTATCGTTAAGAAACAGTGACTTACACAGAGCAATTTAAAATTTTTATCTTCTCAGTTTAGTAAAAAAGTCACTATCACAAAAATACGTACGATAACATTCCATTCAATTTGTCAACACACTGTAAATAACTCATCGGGGGTAAACTTTTAAAAATTCCCCCAGAATAAAATGAGCTTTACAGGTTAACTGTAACTGAAACAAACCTCAAATTGAACATTTAAATGCAAAATTTACTATTAACAAGATGCGTATAAGCAGCTGAGATCTCATGATTAAAATTGCTTTTCTTTGTAATTGAAATTCAACCACACATTAACATGTTACTATGGAATTGTAAACAAATAAGATTCAAGTTGTCTCTCAGTCAACGTTTTGTAGAAACATATCGTTGTCAGTAAAGAAATGTTTTCATTAAATATATTAAGAAGGCGCCATGAAGAAGTCGAAACGGTAACAAAAAGGAAATGTTGATACACACTCACACTGCAATTTCACGGTTAATAACAATTGCGTTTGGTGTTGATAATGGTCGCTAGGTAATAGTAAACAAAATCTCTATTTACAGCGCAACAGCTGAGATCCTCTTCGCAATCAACCAATCAGGTATCGATTTCACAAAGCACAAGCACGTTGCCTTGGATGTAATTAAAATCAATATGGACACGTATTATTCTAATCGTGATAATAATACTTCAAACAGTTCTTTGTCTTTCCATGTCGCTAATAAACATGTATATGCAATGTTCTAGCGATACAATAAGGCACATGTCAACGCGTCAAATCTACCAGCAAAACCAACTTCCTCTAAGTGTGTTGTTCATTCTACCTTACAGTGAAGACCTTTTTGGTTTGCCTTTGGTAGCACTTATAGGTTGACGTAAAAACAGAAGAATCGTTTTAAGTTTACAGTTCTCATTTAATAAAAGCATAATTGTGAAAATGATCGAGGTACTTGGTGCACAGAACGGCCGTCAGGAGGCCAAGAACTATTCATCGCTGACTTTGTCGACCAATTCTTCTCAAGAAGACATAATAACTGAATGGAGTGAATCTAGTTGGGACGATGAAAGTGATTATGAAAATGACGAGCTCAAGAAAAGTTTTCGTGATGGGCTGAAACGAACCGCATCTGAGGAGTTTTACAATGATTTGAAACGGATTAAGTTTGACAATAATGTGAGAGATATCACAAATACTTTATCAGTTCATCTCGACTTTACTATTAACGAAGGTAAAAGCAGAGTAGAAAGCCGAGCAAGAAGTAAAAGTAACAATATTCTGTTGCCTGAAAAATCAAGAAGTGGTGAAATCAAAACAACAGATGAAAAATAATGTGGCTCGTTAGAGATGTAGTGACGAGCGCTTAAAATTCACTTGAATTGCCACCAGCTTCCGGATGATACCACCAACGATATTCAGAGTTGGCAATGATGTTTATTCAATGGATACTGTGCGTTGCAACTTGCGTGCACCAAACTAAATAAAATGAATTGAAGTATTGAAGAACTTATATAAATAGTTGTATATATTTGTGTAAATATAAAGATATCATGTGTGTTCATTTGGAGTAGACACATAGCTAAACATGAATTGAAACCATTCTATATTTCTCTTGTTGAAATAGCTATATTTAAGATTTAAGATGCAGAGATAAATTTTTCACCGCGTTTGGCTGAATTATAATAAATTATAACTAACATAAAAAAGTGCATTAAACGATTTTTTGATGATTACGAATTAACTAGAAGTTGTGTTATAATCCAAAAGAAGAAAGCTAGGATTCACATTCGTAACCTAAAGTAAACCGTTCTCATATTTAGCTACAGGTATTCTCAAAAGAGGTGATAAATTTGGTTAAGTTAGGTTGAACACATTTGGGTGTAGTTCAGCATTACATATCGTAAGCAAAATTAACCCATCAATTTGTAAATGTAAACGCAAAAAGATTTTATGAACGGTTTTAACTACCATTTCCCCTTGTTTAACTTGTATCATCACCTTATACCTTTTTTGTAAAGTCAAAATTTATTTTTAATAAATTGCCATCATATTATTGCATATAAGAACGACGTGATGCTAAAAATGTATTGAAAACTGAAGTCATTTTTTGAATTTTTTCCATGAATAGCACCAGCCGCCAGATTGTTAGATACTTGGCTACGAACTAGTGATCTCGCTATTAGCCGACTAACCACAAAAAGAACAAAAAAACATGACTGAACTACGATCTCGCTATTAGCCAACTAACCACAAAAAGCACAAAAAAACATGGCTGAACTACGATCTTGCCATTAGCCAACTAACCACGAAAAGCACAAATAAACATAACTGAACTACGGCTTTTATCCACATGACTGCAATGACAGCCGAGCTCCTTTGACGAGTTGGGTTACAAGGAGGTTTCAGCGAGACGTTTTCACTAACTATTCAGTATGAAATTGAAGTTACCTCTATCGCAACACTTCCATTTTTTTAAATCTTTTTATACCAAATATAAATGCTTCTCGTGTAGTATGACAGTTCTGATCTAAGTGATTAACAAACACAAAGAATTGCAGTATAAATGCATCAGCTATAGATGGGCGCTATAACCGTTGTTCTTAGTTATTCACGGTACTTTTTTTATAGTTGCTGATAACAGTGTGACGGTGTTGGTTTAAACAACCTACTGATACTGTTTTCGGCGGTAATGTATAGGATATACCTGTGAATCATGGCTATCGATCATTATAAAATTAATTTTACGTTTAGAATTGGTCATGCAGAAACAACGATCGTTAAATAGCAAACTTTTCGAATTTTTGAATTTGCCTTAGTTATGGGTGTTAACTGTATTAACAGTACATCGATAAAAATCATCATTTATTTCCATAAAAGATTTAAACCATATGCCATTATAACGCGGTATTTTTTAATAATGTAATGTGGTTTTACCTTTAGTTTTAGGACTTAAAATGATAATTAGACAAACAACAACTGTTCAACCGTTACGGCGGATAAACTGACAGAAAAAATCTGTCTGGGCTTCGTGGAATCGGCCGAAGTTTAATACGCTATGGCCAACTTTGTATCTAGGCGCGGTAGGCCACTTGCAATCTGTCCAAAACAAACAATCAAAACTGTTCTTTTATTCAATAAGTTTTATGATATAGGAATGCTAATCAATATAATTAGCCGTATTCTTTGAAACAAAATGATTTTAGCTATTTTACCGTGTACAAAGGAAAAGGCATAACTGAATGAAAAGTGAAAAAAGAGAAGAAAGGAACTAGGAAATGATTAAAATAATTATCAAATATAATGGGAATATATAATATAGATAATTCATTGCTAGGGGAGCAGACAGACATTTGTATTTCCGTCTGTATCAACCCGGGTTAATGGTTCCCGGCACACATTCCGGGTGTTCCCGGGTTATTACACCCAATATGGCGGCGTCACAATGTCAGTGACAGTCGAACAAAATGAGAAAGTTTGTGTTGAATGTGGGAAAGAGTCTGGAGAAATTTTTAAAGAATTCAAAGGACGAAGCTTTAAACTCTGCATTTGTGTATGTAATTTATTGTATTACTTAAACACTTAAAACGTTCTTAAAACTTTCTTAATAAACACTTGACAATTTACTCTGGATACTGAATTCTCCCCAATGACAGCAGAGTGATTTGCAAAGTACGATTTTCCATCACAGATTTCAGATTTCACATTTAAATGATGGAATGTAAATCAAAATACCATCAAAATCTCGAAAGTTTGACGTCGAATAACGCAATCAAAAATATGTGTTGTTTGTATCAATAATTGAATAGATGCACTTTGAAATGCTTTTGCATTATATACTTTGAGAAAATCGCAAAGATTAATTACATGATTTTCTCTATAATGAAATAATGCGTTCAACATTCTTGCTTTATAAAAATACTGCAATGGCTCATGGGCCATCTAACACAAACCAATCAGTGTCATGTTGTCAAAGTTAATCTTTCTTACCAAGATTGTTTCAAAGAGTAAAAACATGGTGCAAAAAATTATACGAAAATCTCAGGCTTATAATTTTAAATGCTTTGCTTTGTTAGCTTGAGGAAACAATTTCTCCCCTACTATATTGAAAATGGGAATAATGCTGCTCCTCTTATGAACAATTAGACTTGGGGAGTGTAAACTACTTTGGGACTAGTAAATATCAGTTATATGGAATTGTATGAATATATGAATTTATGGCCCCTCACCTCCTCCCTCATCAGCTAGTATTATTGAAGCTAGCTAAGGCACTGTCAATATTTGCAAGAATTACAACCTGCATATAAATCTATTTCAACATGGGTTGGGTTAACAATCTTGTGTATTTGCATGCTTTCAAATCATTTAAATATCCATTTTATTTGTAGAAATATTGCAATAGCAGAGTTGACAAATATGTTGAATTTGACACAGTTCTTGTGTTTCTGGATATAATTCTACATAAAGTTGCAGCATATCGACATGTTGTGTTCAATATAACTCCAAAGGTAAGTAACATTGTATATCAACTGTTCTATTGAAGCAAATTTGCTAAAGCATCAATGAATGATTATTGATTGACTTTATTGTGGAAATTAGTTATGCAGGGTTGAATTAGAAGTTGGCAACTGATGATTTTTACTACATACTTTTAATATCACTACCAGTTTCTTTGTGTAAATACAAAAATTGTAGTATAATCAAGATTTCAAGAAATGCATTAAAGGTCTTTTATTTTTGTGAAAAGTATTTTATTTTTTATTTTGCTAAACCTAACTTTATTTTATAAATTTCCATATATTTTATGTAACAATCTGGAAGGTCATTGAATAAATCAATGTGAATATCAAACCCAAATTCAAACCATTCAAAAAGTAAACATAGATTCTTAATTCATAACTTGTCACCAATCGCCCTTTTGCTGGTAATTGTTGCATTCAACCAAACACCAATCGTCCTCTCTTCTCATTGTTACATTCAACCACCAATCATCCTCTGTGCTCATTGTTACATTCAACCACCATTCGTCCTGTCTGCTCATTGTTACATTCAACCACCAATCAACCTGTCTGCTCATTGCTACATTCAACCACCAATCGTCCTCTCTGCTCATTGATACTTTCAACCACCAATCGTCCTGTCTGCTCATTGCTACATTCAACCACCAATTGCCCTGTCTGCTCATTTAATCACTAATCACATTTCCTGCTTGTTGTTATACTTTCAAAAACATGAGTGATGACACCATCAAACGTCTTGTTGATATTGATGAAGAAACACGTGAATTTAGGTATTTTTATTTCTTTTTTTTAGATACACTGGCAACTTGGAATCATCTATCTTCTCTGCGATACTTGTATCCTGTTTAAATTTTGTGCTTTGAGTCAAATGACATGATTTTATAACTGTTGCCATAAATTCCATACTATAACATACTTATAATTAGGAGTCTTAGATGTTTCTTTACAAGTTTATGAAAAAACTGGTGGCATTGTCTTTGTAGTTTCTTATACATCATAAATTTTCTCTAAAAGGCGCATATATATAACTTCAGTGGCGGTTCTGTTTTGTGGTCAAGCTCATCATCATAGAAATTAGAAAACTAGAAAGAGTGCATATTTTGTAATTGTGATTTTTACTATTGGAGATTTTTCCTCAAACAGACAGGAAAGCCAGAGTTATCCTTACATTTATCATCTCTCTTCTGAAAATCGAGCAAGCGAGGTTCATAAAGCATTTATGGCATGGCATTCATTTATACTTAAGCTGTTTGCTTTAGGAAGTTTCGAGTTTGTTTACTTTCTGTTTTGATGAGAAAGTATTTGACCGACAATGGGCAAAAATGATTATTAACCAATCAATTCGCGGCTAACTTAATGTGTGATATAATTTTCATCTTATCAAGTTTCAAGACATCAAATGGTACAACATAAAGCATAAAAAATCACGTGACTTTGGCACAATCACCGATTTCTCTGTCCTTGAAATGCAGTTTTACTTCATGTTTATTTTGTCATGTTCTGGTAAGTATATATTAATTCAATTTGTTGCAAGTTGTGTGACTATTGGTGGTCTTTAAGCGATTATACCAGAAACGATCAAAAGAAATCACTCAGGCAGTGCTTAATGTCTGAATATTCATAAAACCCCTTCCTTCAAGTAGGGGGTGAAGGACTGATCCGAAAATAGACTGGATAACGCACTCCGCTATTCCTGTGAAACGCCATATTGGAAGGTCTTACTTGATAGGAAAAAGTATTGATATTAATAATAATCATGTTGCCACAAAATCTGCTATGTTTATAAGTGGCGTTAAGTTCCAAAAATAACAGAAATACGTGGTCATTAAAGCTCTGTCGTATATTATAAAGTTGCATTACATATATATAGTGATGTTGAAAAAAGTCTCGAAAACTACAGATTCATCCCGACAAGCATGTTTCGTGATTGCTCACTCTTCACGATTAAATCCCCTGGATTAAATTTATATATATATATATATAGTGTGAAAATTGGTAATCCAGGCATTTGATACATAAAAAATGAAAGTTTCTCCGGATTGTTTAAAAATTATTTTACACAGCAACATCGTTGCATTTTACTGCTCGGTGCCTTATTATTTAATTAGGTGGAATTTAGCGCTAAAACTATCGCACTTCACACAAATATGAACTTCACATATGTGTCAGAAGAATAAAAAAATACAACATAACCGAAGTCATGCTTTGCGCGCATGGTTAAGCATTTTAAGGTATCCCGAAAATGGCGGCGATGAAATGTTTGATTTGCCTACATTAGTACAGCATAAAAATACGGCGTGAATATCGTAGCAACAGTCAAATTAGCAATCTTAAATGCTTCCTATAAATAAATATGATCACATAAATCAATAAACGAAACAAAACCTGTACTGAATACGCTTCGGATTGCTTATACTACGAAACTGCACGAAAGTTCCTGTATATGACAACATAAACATTAAGCGCGCAAAACATAACCCTGATACTCATTCTTTAACGTTTATTTACTCAATCTTTGAGCAAGTTGTAGCTATTCGTCAAAAAAACGAACTGCTTAGCCTTTGATAAGCACTTCTCGAAATGAACTTCAGTTTAGAATTTTTTGAAACGCCAAGGTTCGATACTAAGCTTTCTTATTTTATTTGTCATGATTAGGAACATTTTTTCTAAGAAACTTTGCACTATTCTTGGATCCCTAGTTAATTTTTGTAACGAAAATTGCGAAAAACTGCAAAACGTTCTGCCAAGAAGTAAGTATTTCAAAGAATGGCAAATTTACTGTAATATAGCAAGTTTTCATAGCAGTTTTTATATTGACATAAAGTGCTTCGCAACATGCTAAAAATACATGTAGTTTGTTTAGAGACTGATAAGAATTGGAATTTTGCATCATCTTTATAACACTTATGGGTAAATTAGTAAAAACACATGTAGTTTGTTTGGAGACTGATAAGAATTGGAATTTTGCATCATCTTTATAACACTTTGGGTGAATTAGAAAACAAAAACACTATTTCCTGTAGAAAAATTACTGAGGTTTATGGTTTTTTTTCATTTTTTAAGTTCATGTTTCAAGAATTTTCTATTTTTGCCGCCTGTTATAGGAGCACCTAAGAATTTGTAAAACGCTTTCACGCTGTACTCTTATTAAAATGTGGGACTTATTTTTCCTTTTGTAGAGGCAATTGTATTTTTGTCAGCGATTTTTGCTGAATTGTGGATATACGCCGCGCTAAAAGAAACATCAGGACCAAGGTAGGGTATGATAACGGTAATGTCAGACTAGTAGAAACATCAGGACCAAGTTACGGTATATAGAGTGTGATGTCAGACTAGTAGAAACATCAGGACCAAGTTACGGTATATAGAGTGTGATGTCAGACTAGTAGAAACATCAAGATCAAGGTAGGGTATATAGAGTGTGATGTCACACTAGTAAAAACATCAGGACAAAGGTACGGTATATAGAGTGTGATGTCAGACTAGTAGAAACATCAAGATCAAGGTACGGTATATAGAGTGTGATGTCAGACTAGTAGAAACATCAGGTCAAAGGTACGGTATATCGAGTGTGATGTCAGACTAGTAGAAACATCAGGACAAAGCTACGGTATACAGAGTGTGATGTCAGACTAGTAGAAACATCAGGACAAAAGTACGGTATATAAAGTTTGATGTCAGATTAGTAGAAACATCAAGACAAAGGTACGGTATATCGAGTGTGATGTCAGACTAGTAAAAACATCAGGACAAAGCTACGGTATACAGAGTGTGATGTCAGACTAGTAGAAACATCAGGTCAAAAGTACGGTATATAAAGTTTGATGTCAGATTAGTAGAAACATCAGGACAAAGGTACGGTATATAGACTTTGGTGTCAGACTAGTAGAAACATCAGGACCAAGGTACGGTATATAGACTTTGGTGTCAGACTAGTAGAAACATCAGGACCAAGGTACGGTATATAGAGTTTGATGTCAGACTAGTAGAAACATCAGGACCAAGGTACGGTATATAGAGTTTGGTGTCAGACTAGTAGAAACATCGGGACCAAGGTACGGTATATAGAGTTTGATGTCAGACTAGTAGAAACATCAGGTCAAAGGTACGGTATATAGAGTTTGATGTCAGACTAGTAGAAACATCAGGACCAAGGTACGGTATATAGAGTTTGATGTCAGACTAGTAGAAACATCAGGTCAAAGGTACGGTATATAGAGTTTGATGTCAGACTAGTAGAAACATCAGGACCAAGGTACGGTATATAGAGTTTGATGTCAGACTAGTAGAAACATCAGGTCAAAGGTACGGTATATAGAGTTTGATGTCAGACTAGTAGAAACATCAGGACCAAGGTACGGTATATAGAGTTTGATGTCAGACTAGTAGAAACATCAGGACCAAGGTACGGTAAATAGAGTTTGGTGTCAGACTAGTAGAAACGTCAAGATCAAGGTACGGTATATAGAAGGTGACGGTAGCCATCGTGAAAATGTTATTGAGTAGGATATGCATCCAAAACATACAGTGCTTCTTTATCCCCTCGTGAAACTACTCAATTTTACATGTTCAGAGAGATGCACATTTATTACGATGCTGATCTGCTTTTACAGTTTGCTATTTTCGCCTTCCAAAACGTATTTTCTCGCGACCAATTTCATCTTTCTGTGGTCCTTTTATTGATGCTAATGTTTATGACAAACTTGAAATTATAAACATGCCTTAAATCGGTCTGAAATTCTGAATACTATTAAGTTTTTGCCTAAATAGCTAGCTTTCCGTGTCATCACTAGGCAACCTTAAAAACATGTTTTGCTATATATATATATTGCAACGTGCTTCGTGTGCTGTTTTTGTCAAGTTTTGACCGAAATTTTTTCCGTGTCATCACTAGGCAACACTTACAACAACATGTTTCTCAGTAGATTTCGTGACGTACTTCGTGTGCTGTTGTTGTCAAGTTTTGGTAAATTGCTGGCGTTTCCTGCCGTAGTGTGGAGTCAAACTCACAATGCCATATATCTTAGCGTCGCCAGACTTTTTATAGTAACGTCAAATATCGTCGCCTTGAATGGTATGACTATGTTTTATGTAATATTTGATCGATTGACAATGATAAAATTACAACAATAAAAACCCGTGCGCTGATTGATCTTTAGGTGATTTGGCATTAGCCTGTACAAACCGATCTGAGCACAACTATTACGAAATAAAAGATGTTTAGAAGAGAAACCGAGGAGACCTTTGGGAGAGCTCGAGAGCAAATCAATGCAAGCCGAAGACCGAAGGTCGAGAATTCTCACAAACGTCTCCGAGGTTTGCATAAGCCTGTGCAAACACAAAAAACATCTTTTATTTCTATTATCAAATAATAACAATGCTAAGCAGACAAGTTTAAAACAAAGTTTCAATTTTTTTCAAAGCAAATTGATGATTGATTTGCGAATTCTCATTGATTGATTGATTGATTGATTTGATTGGTTCTGATCAGATCGATTTGCTCAGGCTAATTCAAACCCAGCCATCGACCAATCAGCGGACGGGTTTTTTTGTTTTGATTATAAGACAATCTATCAAAAAGATTTGCCAATCACAATTATAATACATGTCAGAGAAAAATTAAAAAAAATTTTTTTTAAATTTATCTCTTTCGCATCATGGTTATTTTGTAAAAGAACTTAAAGATAAATGAGAAAACACACTCCAAAAAACACCATCGGACTGAGGACCCATTTGTTTGAAGTCCTGATACTTCGAGTATTTTCAAAAAAATATGCAGCATTATCTACCCATGATAATGACACTTTTCCCTTCATTCTGAAGATGACTACCGCTAAGGTCTATACCAACACCAACAGTCCTAAGGACTGCACTAACCTGGACAATCAACATCTACTATCATGTAATTTTTCGTTTCAGTTATTTTGAAAGAAATGTTGGCAGCTGTAATTATTGTTTTGGTCGGTAATGCCGTATTGTACTCTTTCATATCTCTTTATGAAACATTTCATATTCACGAGTATCTAATATGAATTGTATATTTATGAAATGACCAAATGACTCGTACTAAAATAACAATGTAGTTATGCCCGAATAGCATTAAAGGAATTTTCTTCTTTTCAAACCATTTTTTTCATTAAATCACGTTGTTGGTAATCATTGAATATTTGTTTGTTAACTTTCGAATTTGTATAAATAATAGAAAAAAAAATGATTTCGGACAATAAGTTGAATGATGTGAGTAAAGTCAATATTGTAATGAGGTGACATTGTAACTAAGGTTAATATAGGAGGAAGCAGTGGCGGCCTGGGACCGAGTAAGATAAGAAGGTAAAAAAACAACAACAACACTTGGGCTAGTTTGCTAAATCTTACACCTACTTCACAGTATTATGAATATACAGAAGAGCCACTTCATTGAATCTTATTACGCATGTGATTACCATAGTGACAGCAAGTCAATTGCTTTTTTTTCTTACTAATAGGAATGATAAAATTAAGAACGGCAGCCAGTAATCTAATTAAATGTGTAGCAGGTAATTGCAAAAGAAGAGGACCTACTGTGTACTCCCTGTAATGTGCAAACATAAGTATCTGCTAGCGACAGATTAAGGATAAAAGATATGCAAGAAACAAATTCTTTTTTCAAGATGATCTGATTTTAGAATACAAGTTAAATCGTTTCTTAATAGTCTATACGTGAAAATTGTTTACTTCTATCACCTCTTCAATGTTTGTGTTCAATTTTAATGAGACTCGGCAGGTTTGTTCTTGTCGTCATCATGATGTTCGCGTTTTTCTTCTTCCTTTAAGTTGGCCAATGGTACCTGAGGAGCTGCGGGTTCATGTTTCTCATCCTTCACAGGGACTTCTTCGTGAGTTTCATCCTGATTTGGATGATGCTGGAAGAAGCATTGTAACATTTATGAACAGTAATCATGTGAAGGGACGGTGTTTTCAAGCGACGGCAAATTTGAGATTTAGTATAACGTCACCATCTCACCATAAATACCAACTGATTTGTAGTTTGTACAGTACTGTGCGATAGACAAATTACGTCGACTGAAGAGGGTGACGACATGTAAAGCACATTTGTCATGTGAGTATTTTTGCCATAAAGTGTTCCAAGTAAATTTTTGTCCATCAATACACGGGCACAACCTCCGACCCCCCCCCCCCTTACAATTAAACCAACCTTTGAGGATAACTTAGACCGCGAGTGGCTATGTGTTTAGAACTCGCACTTAACAAAATCTGTTTAAGGATACGTATAATTCATGCAGGCAGAGAGGGAATGCTGGGATAAAATTCATGCAGGGAAGGAAAGGAGGCTAGAACGTACTTCAGACAGTGGTTATGTCATGACATTGACAGATTATCAACATTACGTAAATTGAACTTCATTGATCACATCACATATTTTACAGCATTTAACTAAGTAAACATACCACTTCGTCCTCTTCATCGTCGTCATCATCATCGTCCATGAACTGTTTTTCATAATCTGCAAATTCTTCATCGGTAAATTCATTTTCATCATCAATTGGTTTCCAGGATTCTTTCTTGGGCTTTTCATACTCTGCATTTTGTGTAGCGCCGACAAATTCATCGTACGAAACAAATCCGTCATTGTTCTTGTCAATCTGAAATATAATGGACCCTTACATCATTCTAGTTTATAATCATAAATTTTATTCAGTAAAACATTTGGTAAAAGTATCCCAAGAAGCTGGAGATACTGTTCTGAAATTTGTTCTACAGCAACGCTTGGGCAACCCAAAAGCGCTTTGTAAAAGTCAAAAATCCCCTCCACCATAATTTTCTTCATTGCCACGTACTTGTGACGTACGTGTGTGTTATTTTGAAGCCGTACTACTTGCCACTATCGTAAATCCATCATATATAGCTGTATGGGGAACATGTGATACGAAATTTATACTGCCTTTTGTTTTGATAAAAAGATCTCATAAAAACTCAAAATTGGACGATTGTGTCTTTCACTCCATTTTCATGTACCTTTTTCTCATTTAAGACTGAATACGTGCATGAGTGATTGTTCGAAAGTAACTAACAATAAATTTGATTAAACAACAAGTTTGGCGAGAATGGAGAAACGGAAAAACGTCAATTAACACACAATGCGCGTTTAACTAAAATTGAGGCTTTTAAAAACTGCTCTCCCGGTTTTCGAGATTATTTTTTTGATTTTTTTTTAGACAAACTAGACGATGCCAAAATACACAGACGTTGACACATTTTTCTATTTTCTGCTGTAATCAGTGCCGCGCGTAGCCAGTCTGCAAGTTTGGTCCTGCTATGTATATTTTTTCGTGTTCACTCACTGTGAAAACAATAGATTTCTAAAGAAATGAATAATGATAGCTAATGATCTGAAATTTACGTAGCAAGAACAAATTTGCGGGCTGACTACGCCACTGGCTAAAATGATAGTTTTCTGGACATTTTTTAAGTGTGTATTTTTTTGATACTCCTTGTAGTCATTTGAAGAATGAAGTGAAAGTTTATACAACACCTCTTTAACAACATGTTCTCTCATTCTCTGAACTTCTTCATCCAAAGCACGCCGATCAAAATCGGGATCAGAGGCGTTGTGAATTTTACTCGCCTAAACGTAAAAAACAAAAGAGAAATTCCAGCTAGAAATTCTATGGTCGAAAGACCTTTGCAAGTTAAGATGAGTTACCAAGAAAAGTTTGATTTCAACGTTTTAATGACGTTTGCATGATAGAAATAAGATACGTTTTCCTAGTAATAATCTTCCATTCGTTGTACGTATTCCGGTATTCATTTACTCGATTATTTTATATTCATCGCAATACATCAAATAAAGTTTCACTTCACAGTAATCACGCCATTAAAGTGATTAAACATGTAAGCCTACTGCGTGACGTCACACAATTGTTGCTGAGAGCATTACAGCTTCGTAGAAATATAAGACGTTGCTACAGTGTGACCAAACATATGGTAATTTTTTACTAGATTCAGGTCGGATGAGCAAAACACCCCCTGATCTAAAATTTGGAAATATATAAAGCAGGAGGATGAGTCTAAGCTCGTCACACCAAATCTATTTAAAAAATATGCATACGTATAAGGCAACACTGCGCGATAACTCAACTTCTTATACCTCTCCATAGAAAAGACTTTCTAATTCGTATGGATCCAAATGTCCATCACCATCATTATCTGCAAACAAATTTGAAACATTATCGTACAAAATTATCCAATTCGGGAAGGAGTAAGGAAGGATTGGTTTATTTGTTTTCGGCGAAATTGTTTATTTGTTCATTTACAGATATTAAGATTATCGCTCAAAAACATGCAGAGCTAGTATTACACTTCATTTAAAGACAATTACTGCAAACTGAACGCGACGCAAAATTCATTTTAACATGTTATCGCTGCGGAAGTGTGCATACGGTAATTTTTTTACGATAAAATAGACATGTGATTGTAAAAGATAGTCACTGCAAGTTTGTATATTGCAGTTCTTCAGCTTTCAAATAGTTTCATTGCAAGTAGCAAGACAGCTTGTCGCGTCCGAACTAAACCTTCCAGATAACGTCATACACACATTGTACAATTGTTAGAATAGTTTTATTGGAATAGACCTGACCTCTTGTCGCATAAGGAATACATACGTATATTGTATACGGTAGTACAACTCCAAATTGGGGTTACGTACTCACTACTTACTAATGATTGTCCTCATTAGTTCCATTGGAAGTAGCCACAGAACTTGTCGCCTCTGAACTACACTTTCCAGCTAGCGTCATGCACTCATTGTACGTTTGGTAGAATAGTTTTATTGCAATAGACCTGATCTCTTGTCACGTAGGGAATACATATATTGCACACGGTAGTATAACTCCAAAC
This sequence comes from Xenia sp. Carnegie-2017, assembly GCF_021976095.1. Taxonomy (NCBI): domain Eukaryota; kingdom Metazoa; phylum Cnidaria; class Anthozoa; order Malacalcyonacea; family Xeniidae; genus Xenia; species Xenia sp. Carnegie-2017. The sequence continues at coordinate 9,448,722 of NW_025813493.1, forward strand.
TGGAGCTACGTACTGACTAATGATTGTCCTCATACGTCTACTTATTTAGCGTAAGTTTGGCATTTGACAATTGTCCGTCTCGAAAGTACTTCTCTTCAGTTTGGAGCTACTTAAAAGGTTCACTAACTTCACTCACTTAACTACCGTATACGTAGTAGTGCAAGTTTAACTTTACGAAATGTAAACTTCATTCGCGTTCGACTTTCACGTGTTGTTCATCTTTAATCATCATTGGTCATATAAAACGGTCTCATTTTTCAGCCATTAGCTTGATATTTTGGTCATTGAACATCGTATTAAGACGATTGGAAAACTTACCATGAAGGCTAAAGAAAGTCTTCGGATTAAATTGATCTTTGTCCATTCCATCTTCTTCTTCCCAAACTTCCTCCAACTGAGGCTTACTTCCCTTGATAAAATCATAATAGAGAGTTTATAAAATAGTTATTTGTATAGATCTCGCAAACTCAAATAAGTAATGTATCTAGGTCGTGTAATGAATAACTACGCTGTATGAATGATATGCATAATTGTATGGAACAAGGCAACGTCCCCAGAATGTGTTTATTAATTGAGAATGTCATGCTTAAGGCGAAACATTTCAAAAGAAGCCATCTTGTATTATCAAATACAAGTTTTTCAGCCATATTTAAAAGAAGGAAAAAAGCAGAACCACAAATGAACAGAAAAAGTAAAGCAGAATCATAGTCGCAAGAGTATTGGGAAAATAACTTCAACAAAGCTGAAAGAGGAACAAAACAGTGTCATATTTTTATGTCAGGGTTAAATGGAAATATCTTTCAAGCCTATTTTACTTGTGTGAAATAATTGTTTTCTTAGTGAACTTTGGTGAATTTATGTGTTTGATGGTGATGGTGATATGCTGAAGTATAAAGTGATCTTTAATAGTGATGCTATCACTCGTGCACATTGAATGGCAAAACAATGTCTTTAAAGTTGCATTATGCATCATATACGCAACACAAATTTCACAAAATCTACATTGCCAATTAAGCTTTCAACTTTCTACTCAAGATATCATATACTATAGGCAGACCAGTACAAACACACACAGACATATTCATACCAGTAATTGTAGTAAAGAAAAAGCAACCAATTTTTAACTAAAAATCGTCTTTATGAAATATACGAAAAAGTAGATTATTATATCAAGGAAAAATTTCTTGTACTAACTGGATGGTTTACTCTTCTTGCATCTTCTAAATGCTTCTGTCTCAGTCTTTCTCTCTCTTCCTCAGCTCTCGCTTTTGTTTTTCATCAAATCCTTTTTCCTGAATCTTTCGTTTATGCTTCTTGTCCATCTCATGTTCCCGAAATTCATCTTTTCTTCTTTTGTCAATCTCTTCCATCTGCTCATGGTGCTAAAAACATATGCAATCTTAATGATTCAGTGGCGCTCAGGTTTAGACTGCTGTAAAACATCACCATATACCATACAGATATGTATCTTCATTTGTGTATGATGACAAAAATTTTGTAGTATTGCTCAAAAGTATATTTGCCTCAAAGTTGTTGGTGAAGTTGCCTTACTTCAAGGACAAAGTTTTCGTATTATATCACTTAGAGATGTGGCAGTTTTCATGCGGTTTTATTTAGTTGACAGGAGTATTTTAGGGGGGAGTGGGTGACAGAAGAAACTTTGTGACAGAAAAAAGAACATCTAGTTTGATTGTACATGGTATGTTTAGGTTATCACATGTACATATACCAGAATTTGAGGCATGCAAATATTTTCATAAGAGTTTAAAAAAGATATGAAAAATGTAGTCATCAATGACAATATTTATCTTCAAACATCCAACTTCAAAATGTAAAATATGTAAAGTCTATGCAAGAAAGATCAACTTGCATAAATGATCATCCAGAATGTAAGAACAACAAATACACTTGTTATTGATTACATCATACATGACTTAATTGACGTTAGTTGCAACTTTCACTACTCTTTCGGTTATTCGAACGAATTCAGGTAAAAATTTATCATAATTAGAAGCGAAGTTATTCTAATATTTAAGTATAATGACAAAATACAGGTATAATATAACATGATTTTCATATTCAATGATTGATCAATGATCACTAACCTTAGCAAGTAACCTCTTTAAATCTCCAACTTCAAATGTGTGTGGATTTTCGCGGTCGTTAAGAGGATTCCAATATTCTCTATGGATACCACGACTAGCATCCATTTGCTGTCTCAATAACTGTCTCTGTGATTCAATCTCTTTGCGTTTCAATTCGTCAAGTTTTGTCCGAACACTATGACTAGCAAAGTCTATTTCTTCCGCAATTTTCCCAGTACGTATATCTTCCTCGGTGACATTTTCAAGTCTCTTGGAGAAATTTTCGTCCTCTTCGAGAATTTCAATAACTTGTTTCAGATACTTAACATAGGCTGGATCCTCTTCCTTTCGCCATTCGTCTTTCTTCTCCTCGGCTTTGTCCTTAGGCTTTTGTACAGGTTTACTATTAACGTTGAATATCAAACTAACGAGGAAGATAGAAATGATCTCCTTTCCTACAAGCATCATGCTTGGCAAAGCAAACGGTTGCCTTCGATAAAGGCTCAGAAAAACAACAATTTACTCGAATACGATTTTACCAAACTTGTAAACAAATGCTCGAACACAAGATCAGATGGTGGAAAACTGACTGCTTCAGGCTCCTGTAGAAACGTGGCATAACCACGTTGGCTCGGATCATTCCGATGAAAGACAGAGGTCAAGGTCAAGGTGAAATTCTTCTTTTCGCGGATGGAAACTGAAAAGGTACTGATTATTCTTCCCAAACAGCCATATATGGAGTATATAAATCCCAAAGTGGTCTTTTTGTTATTTTGTTTGAGTCTTCTCACTAGACCAGTTCAGTTATTCAGTAGGTCTTTAAAAGTATTTGAAGTGTTTTACGTGGTTTTGGCAAACATTTTGAAAACATATTCTTGTTCGAGATTAGTGTGAAGGAATGATCATGGTGAATTTTGTAAAAAGGACGATGATGCTGTCGTTGTCACTAAATCACCCAACACCAACTTTGCTAAGAGACAACTGGAAAAACATGGCTGGACTGAAGGTTTTTGTTACACTTAATGTTTATTGAATAGTTTTGATACATTAATATTGTTACATTTAAGTGAATCGATAAAATTGGCCGGTAAGTGTTACATTTTAACTTAGGTAGATCAGTGTAACATATGGTATGGGCTTCAGGTGAGGCACAAGACAGAAATGTGTGATTTGTCATATCTGGGAACCTGAAAATTTTGGTCTTGCTACATAAATTTCAGAGCATTTTTAGCATTCATTTCTTTAGAAATCTATTGTTTTTACTTAAGAGTTATCTTTTACAAATATTTTTTAGGGAAAGGTCTTGGAAGAGATGAAAATGGAAGAGCCAATGCAATCAAAGTTTCAAAGAAGAATAATACTTTAGGAGTAAATGTTCATTAATACTACATTATATATGGCAGTTCCAGGACCCAAGCAGGAGGGGGATTACCCTCCCTTTTTTCATGACAGTTTACAATCGAGAACTATATGTTATGCTTCTTAGCACATCTTACATCACTCCCCCCCTTTTCTTAAATCCTATCTATGCCCTATGTTTTAGTGTTATATTATACTTTAGCATCTATCATGATGTCTCAATAATCAAACAGCTTTTAATTTTATTTTCATATTTCAATGTTTCTTACCACAATATGCTTTATAGCTTCATTTTGAAAAATCCCCATGGAAGATTTGATACCAAAGAATAAATTTTGAAGGACAATTTGTTGCTCCCAAGCTTTGCTGCATGTTTCTATAACCCTACAGAAATGCAAAAATAATGTTTCCAATTTCTTCTATAAAATAATGTTTCCAGTTTCTTTGATAAAATAATGTTTCCAATTTCTTCTATAAAATAACGTTTCCAATTTCCTCTATAAAATAGTGTTTCCAATTTCTTCTATAAAATAATGTTTCAAATTTCCTCTATAAAATAATGTTTCCAGTTTCTTCAATAAAATAATGTTTCCAATTTCTTCTATAAAATAACGTTTCCAATTTCCTCTGTAAAATAGTGTTTCCAATTTCTTCTATAAAATAACGTTTCCAATTTCTTCTATAAAATAATGTTTCCAGTTTCATTGATAAAATAATGTTTCCAATTTCTTCTATAAAATAATTTTTCCATTTTCAATTTCTCAAATGATGCTTACACATATCATTTTTTTATTATGAAGATTGGTTATGATGTTGGTGCAGAATTCACAAATAATTGGTGGGATCATCTTTTTAACAAAGCAGCCAGTAAGATTGTTGTTGAGGAATCTCAGGTAGCCTGTGTTTTGTAGTAAAGTAATAGTAAAAGTTGTATTTTTGAACCACTTCTTGGGGCTACATAAAATATCTTATTTTCTGTGACCAGAAGACCTGCATTAATATTTGCTGCCAAAAAAACGCCTGGTGGAAATTTTCTCACAACCAATATAAATAAAATCATTTGCATCTCCGTCATTTCTGTTAAATGCAGTAGATGAAGTAATGACATGTAAGAACTGCAAAAGTGATTTTTCGTACAATCTTCTGACTTTCTCAATGCCCAGACTGCTGCTAGGCAGGCAGTTTACCTGTTATATCTAAAGCTTATTCTTTCTTTCTATTTTCCCTTTCTATGTCAATCCAGTTTTTTCTCTGAGAATTCAAACTATTTGTAGCCAATTTTTTTTGCGGATGTCAAAAGTTTTTTGAGTTCAATGGTCCTGCTGTCCACGCAGCCTTTCCACTTTTTTTCTCAGCAGAAGTAGTTCAAAGAATTTGTTGCAGTTTCTTCATTATTTGTGCATTTGATATCTAGAATGCATTCATTGCACGTGTGAAACTTAAAACTTAACACGTAGAATGGATTCATTGCACGTGTGAAACTTAAAACTTAACACGTAGAATGCATTCATTGCACGTGTGAAACTTAAAACTTAACACGTAGAATGCATTCATTGCACGTGTGAAACTTAAAACTTAACACGTAGAATGCATTCATTGCACGTGTGAAACTTAAAACTTAACACGTAGAATGCATTCATTGCACGTGTGAAACTTAAAACTTAACACATTAAATTAGTCGTATTTTAAAGTTTGATTGTTGTCACGCAAAAAGCGTTGTGTGCAGCAGTTTTAGCTATATAGCCTTTGATTAACAACTAGAGTGACTAGAGTGGTAGGAAAGACCAATGTGTACAATGGGATTGCATAATCCAATTACATTGTATTTATTGATGATTTAGGACGGTATACATGTTTCCAAGAAGGAAGTTAAAAATGAGCGTCGGAATAACTTTTGGAAAGTAAAGGGAAAAGACATGTACTATGGCCGATTTGTTAAGGTTAAACAAAAAGTGTTACCAATTACATATTCGTTTATTTATTTGAAATTTGAATGAATTACGGACAATCACCAGGCCTGTCATGAAGAAATCACTCCAGTGGAAGGGAGGTCAGAAGCATCAACAGTCACAAAAAAGTAAGTGAAAATTCTTGAACGGCTTTTGGAAGACGGAGTGTTTTGATATTTACAATTGAAACAAAGCGATGATCTGTTAGGTACTATCTGTTAGGGAATGACAGGGATGGATTTATGGCGGGGGGGGGGTGTATAGAGGTGAGGACACTGTCTAGCCTTAGCTACCGAAATAAAATACGAATTACTCGGAATTAGACCACTCCCCTATCATCCATGACATAACTATCATATGTGCAAACACTAGCAAATTTGCATGGCAAAATTCTTATTTGGGCTTTAGGCGATTTTCTACAAGTTATCTGTAGTGCAAACTGGAACGCTAACTTGGCCGCCATCTTAAAAGTCGAAATTAAAGTCAGTAAAAGTCGTTCGAAGTACAACATAAAATGCAATAATACAAATTGCCACGATAAGTTTTGCCACAAAGCTGTGGTAATTAAAGAATGGGTGGCAACCAAGATGCATTTCGCGCTTTTGTTTATGGTTATATCGTTGTTTTTTAACTTGTGGCAGACTAGGTTCGATTTTGTCGCTGCGTCGTCTAATTTATCTGAAAAGTTAGCAAAAAGACATTGACTAAAATCTCTATTTTACATTAATCATTATCGATTGTCTAAATTGCTCGGAATACAATAACAAAATCCATTATTTTCCGTCTCACAAAATGGCCGTCACGCTGTGATGAACGCGCAAGGCATTTTGGTTTTAACCCATAAAATTCCTTTAGCGGGCTTCAAAATGACTTATAGTACTGGTATTGTAGTTAGCGTTCTTATTTATATTATTGGTCAATGGTTCGCTTAGAATCATCCGTGGAAGATGTTTCCACATCTTCAGACCATATCCCAACTTTTTTGACGCTTACCGCTAGACCTTGCGTCACATGGAGCGTATTATTGTGGTCCAATGTGGTCGCTGATATTGAAAATATATGATTGATATCATCAATGCACGGTTTTTGACAATTTTTAGATTCACTGATGAAGAACTGTTCAACGCCTGTGGTGGAAGGACAGGTCACAAGTAAGGACAATAACTCGTCAATTTTGATATCCAGTTACACGATAGCGTTCAGGAGGCTTTGGGACAATAACTGTCCCAGTACTTTTCACACCTTGTATGGACTCAGCCCTAGTTATGCCCATTCAGTTTAATCCCATTATAACATCTTTGGATATTATTGGTTATTATTATGAATGCATTGATAAACTTGATAATACTTGTCTGGAAATAAGATCTCATAATTTATTTTGTAATTCAAAGCGACGAAAAAAGCCATTGGCTTTATATATTCTAATCTTATATCAATGTACGTAATTAATTGTATTACATGAAGTCTCGTGGGTCTATACCAATAATAACCTCGTTATATTCTTTTCGTAGATCCGCTCGACATGGCCACAAATTGAGTGGAAAATTGAAAAGAATTGCTGAGCAAGATCTCGAGTAAGTATCAGTTACATGAGTAACTACGTATCCTGCATGTCTAGATATCAATTTCCAAAGACAATTCGCAGCAAGTTCAATTAGTTTTGACCTTGCAACTTTTTGTTTAGCTTGGTCTTAGTTCACGCTAGCGCCAATAACTAAACCCAGTGGCTTAACCAGCTGTGTTGATTGGTTTGGCGTGATCACTCTTCCTTATTTACATATCCCTTATTAAAATCTGCGAAGTACGTAGACGTTTCTTTTACATTTTAAAATTGTGTTGTTTAGCGACGCGCTCGGTCATGATTCTTTTAGGAAAATTGCTAACAATGTTTAAAATGATCTGAATTTGATTATGTCATAGACACTTTGTATGAAAGTTTCTTGCAACTGTTTTAGCTGCCTTAAAGGTGTTTTATTCAACATTTGTTTGAGTGATTTGTGCTCAACCGTGCCAAAATTCTTTTAACGTTACCTACGCAACTTACATATTTTTTATTCCATTATATATTTTTAGATGTATCGAAGATGGACCTTTGAAGAAGAAAACAAAGAAAGACAAGAAAAAGAAGAAAAGAATGAAGACGCAACTGGAAAGTTTCATAGACAAACAAGACACTGGTAGTAGTAAGCAAAAGAACGAACAATATGGCGTTTTTAATGAAACTGCCAAAATAGTTGACTCATCAAATGAAAGTATTTTCACTGAAAAAATACGATGTGGATCTGAACGCGCTATCGAAAAACGTTCTAAGAAGAAAAAACTAAAGAAAAAAAAGACTGACGACGTATAATAGAACGCCATTCATATTTCATATTTACGTACATGATGGTATTTTATAAAGAAAAAATATCTACTCTTATTTTTGTTTATATACGTCTTATATGAAGTACGTAAACAAGAAGTCGTTTTGTTGTTTTGTCGCTCTTGCTGAACTTGTAGTTTAGCCATGCAGTGTCGTCGTTAGCCCGCAATTTTTGTCCTGATTTGTGAATTTCAATGTTTTACCATTGGAAATCCAATGTTCCTGCAGCTACTGAATTTAACGACGGCAAAACGCTGTGCGAAAATGCTGTTAAAACATGTTTGTTTAGTTTTATAATTTGTTTTATTTAACAATTAGGTAATGAATTTCTATGAGGTAGCTAAGAGTTGATAAGGTGGAAGACCAAAACAAAGTATGCCATCATGGAAATCGAGAGCGAGTAATCTAATTATTTTAGCAGAATCTGGTGGCTAGAATCCGCTGGCTATCTACGTACTTTTTTAGTAGATCAGGTGCCGATTGCACGAAGCCTGGATAGCGTTATCTATTGGATAGTAAAAGTTTTCAAACTTGTAAAAAAGGTGTTTATGTTTTTCTTACGACAAAGAAATTTCGTAACCTTCGAAACAATATTTTATTTCAATTATTGCTCTGTTCAAATCTTATATTTTTCTTTTAAAAGGTTTTATAAAAGATTAAAAAAGTCCCTATCCAATGGATAAAGCTATCAGGCTTCGTGCAACTGACCCAGGCTGCGTCCGTATCAACTATCACCTTCTAGAAATCTTGAGTGTATAATCTGATTGTTTTAGTAGAATCATACTTGTATTGTATTTCAAATCCTTTCATTTGACTGGCTACTCCACTGGCTATCTATTTTCGATAGATCAGGCTGCGCCCGCATCAACTATTACTTCATAGAAATCTTGAGAGTGTAATCTAATTGTAAAAATTGTTTTCAAGATAGCATGCGCCATGGTGGCCATCAATCGCAGTTGTCATCTTAAAAAATATTAAAAAAAGTTTGATTTCCAACACGACTAGGTCTATTTTATTAATCTAATTGTTTTAATAGAATCATACTAAAAGCTGATCATAAAGAAAAGGGTTGTTATAGTTTTTGTTATTTTTTTTTGCTTTGTTGTTTTTAATATTGTTGTTTTGCGTTCATATTAAAAAGCAAACGACTCGTCCTCAATGCATCTTTAGATATTTCAATCTAGTTTTTTTCACTATTAAATATTTTAACGTATTTATATCAACAAATTAGTGAAAACTACATCAATCCTTTTATGAATATCAGTAAGATTCTACCAAAACAATTACAGTTGCGTAGTTATATTTTGCCTTCATTAATTATCGCTTCATGAAAGTCACGATCACGAGCTCGTTATCAAATTGTTAATTAAATATATTAGGTCATAAATTATTATATGATTTCCTATGATATTTATATTTAATTATGAATCCCCTAACAATTGAGCAATCTCAAACCAGGGCTATGGGAAGAAAAAAAGTCTTCTAGTTTTTACATTTCTGTGTGAAAACATGTATTTCTGTGTACTTATACATAGGTATTGAGCACTCTATTAAAAAACACCCAGTCATGATCAAAACTTATCCTAAACACTCTACTTAAGAATAGATTAAGCTGATATTTAACATACATTTCTGCATACTTATACGTAGGTATTGAGCACTCTATTAAAAAACACCCAGCCATGATCATAAACTTATCCTCAACACTCTACTTAAGGATAGATTAAGCTGATACATAACATCTACAGACTTCATCAACATGACAACACCCAGGAAATGCCATACATGGAAACCAGTATGAGAGGAAACCATAAAATCCAAAATTTATCATTGTGTTTCTATCGTCGTAATTCATTATTATTCGCGTGATGGAAGAATTCATGGCGCCATGTGATATAGCTACGCGTGATTCTGACGCAGTGACGCTTGTATTCTAAAAACTCACTCACACGTATACTAACTGTGTGTGACACAGAAATAGCGCTCCCACTAATGAATGGCAAAACCCAACATTCTACACGGAATGGCGTTTATACACGGATATATTTCATTAGTTGTGAGTTGATTTATTAAGTGCCACTCAGTGAGTGAGTGAGTGTGGTTGAGCTTTTAGAATAAAGGCTTGAGAGTTGTATCAAAGGAACAAAAGAGACTTCTTGATGGAGAACAGAGGAAAAAACGATAAACAAAAACTAACGACAAAACGCGAAGCACTATGTGTACAATTGATAGTTTTTAAGTGTTCAACTAATTCAATAGTAACAAGTTTATACTGTACCTAAGTTACATTTTGACAAGACATCATTAGAACATACAGCTCATCGTTCATATTAAAACACAAATTTAAGGCAATGAAGCATTTGATATGAACTTGTGATTCGCCTTTTCATGAAAACCAACTTGTTTTATATCAATATACGTTTATAGATTGGCGATGGTATCGGATTGTTTTACATATGATTCTTAATTAAGATTGAAATATTTTAATTTATTGAATATTGTATAGGATACTCACAGATTGACTTGCTTTGTAATTTGTGTTGTATGTTTGCTGTTGGCATTTTTATGAATCAAAATGAAATCAATTTTAACCAATTTTCTTGCTCAATGAGGAATTGTTTCAACACAAACGTGCACTATTTTGCATTGTTTTTGTTGTTTGACTTACGTATAAAATATTAATGTGTACATATTGTGCTTTTATACGTGCTGTCTTTCAAACATAACTCTCTCAAAACATCGGGTCTAGCAGTTGCTGGCTTATGTATTTTTGAAACCAAGAACGTCAGCGCTGGCAGTTTCAATTAAATATTGAAAATAAGTAAGTTGTTTTTCCATGCAATTTTATCACTCTTCTCAGATGCTCATTTGTATACAATGAGAATAAATAGGTCTTCATACGATGCATTTTTTGTTGGTTACAATTGATATTCGAAAGATTCCTAAAAGTTTCATAAATCGACAGAAAAATAACTACAGTATAAGTCAAAGATAATTAAAACTGCAGTATACATTTTACACGTTAAGTGTTCTTTTATAATACAGCAACGTGTTAACTCGCCCTTTAAGCTAAATTTATCTACTAGAAGCCTATGTTGGCGGTACAACCATTTTGAAACTAAACTTTCATCATTTGATAAATACATTCTGTTTATAGCAAAATAGTTGAAATGATTTGGAAATGGTGTGGTTACTTTCGTCGGCACAAACTTTTTAAAGTCATCTTTTAAAAATATGATGAAACAAACTGTTTCCGTAGCAATTAAATATTAAGTGTCAAATATGCTGTATTCTCTTTATTGTTTTAAGTATACAATCAAAGGTCAATATTACTTATTATTTAAAATTGTTCTGGATAATAGTCTTGCCTCACGCATTTCTCAAAGATTGCATTTGTGCAAGATTTTGATATGATTTGATGCATTGGAAAATATTTTCAATGTTATACTAGCTCCCAATAATATCAACTTTTATCAAAAGTTTTTCAACGTAATGAAACTATTTTCATTATTATCTATTCCATTGCCAGTCATTGCTGTTTTTACCTGTCATTGAATAGCAACAAGCCGAGTCAGCCGACAATGCGAGACAAATGTACTTTAGGAAACTCTATCTGACATATTTCGCTATATATATACTCCTATTACAGTTTATAGTCCTCTTTTACCAAACCTGAAATGCTTCTGACGTTCTTTCATGGAGAACACGAGAAAATAAATTTTGTCCTTAGATTATTATAAGTCCATTTATTATGATTACGATAATTAACGGCGCCATAATACGAATTGAAATTATGGAGGTTGAATAAATTTTGATTTACCATGATAGCCTGACGATATTTTTATCAAATTAAGTTGTTATGAATAGAATTTTTTTTAGTTGAATTCTTATATGTTTTAATAAAATACTCAGTGGTTTCCGAAAAGATTTATAGAACGATAACACAAGGAAAACTTTTTCAAGCCCTCATATATAGCTAATTTTAACTGGGTGTTTTGATTTTTGAGATTGCACATAAAATCATTAAATTTTTCTAATATCTGCTGCACAAATTCTGTATGTTGTTAGAACATGCAAACAACTATAATGGCCTCACTGATCAAATGAATGTACGATGTATTATCAATGCAGTACATATACATGATGTATATGTTCTGCATTGATTATTAGCGAATGAGGTATAAATATTAAATAATTTAATCTTCATGTTTCGTTATGCTCTAAGCACTCAGTAAAATGTGATAGGAATTTTAAAAGTTACATTGTCAAGAAAAGTAAAGCCCATACTTACGAAATTAATCAAATTATGATATTATTTTTGGTAGAATATACACTGCCAAGATTGGACATTTTTTTAGAAATTGTTCAATATAGAAACTATAGCTTGAAAGTCACGGAAATAAATGAAGTTAAGTCAGGAAGACTTGTTTTCGTTTTATCTGGCAAAAAAATAATGTTTAGATGATGTTTATGCGAAGGGTAGCCGTGATTGCTGCATGTCGCCGACTGAATACTCGTACTTCATACATATTTCCGAGTGTAGAACAGAGAACTCAGATGAAAAAGATTTTTTAGCACATGTGGTAAACATGTTTGTTTTGTTCTCCATATATGTTGTCGAAGAATTATATTCAAAAAAATTTCAAACAAAAATTAGCTACTCAATTAAGTTTACAATTGAGTGTGTTCAAAACTAAATTTATTTATTTTACTTTGAGCTATACTTTGGCAGCACTCCAAGAGATAGTAATTTTCGTCTTTGCTATAATCAAAATTGTTAGTTGAAAACTTACTGTACATTTATGCTGTACTCTAAAGCTCAATTAAATGTGCTTTAACTACAAGTGCACGCGACAATTAACAAATCGCTTTAATTTTTCCCTCTAATTAAGGACATATTATAAAGATATAATTATTTCCGAAGACATAGATTCAGTTGTAAAGAGTTTTGTTACAAGCTGGCCAAACAATTGGTAAAGAAATTACAGAAATTTTTCAATTAAAACGATTTATTGGCTTCCTTTAATTGCTGTCCAAAGTATTTCATACAAAGAATCTCTTCTTGCTCAAAAGCGTGAGAAGATGTAATTTTTTAACAGGAATTCCCGTGTATTACCTTGAATGTGTTCACTGCATGTAATATTTGACATAGCATAAAACCGATGAATGACTACAGTTATCCCATTTTGTTTTGCTTTTTCTAAAATATATTCGGTGAAATTTTGTGTTGGAAATTTGAATGTAGCAAAACGCGCATTTATTTGGACAAATGCCACAAAAAACTTGGCTATGGCTCAAATATTCTCATGACAAATTGCTTGCAAAGAAGTATATACTTCAAAAAAGAAATTTAAAAGAAATCAACGCTTTTGGAAAAAGAGATTTTTACCATTGACGGCGAGGTGTTGAAATTTTATGTCAGGCAAACAAATTGCGTCGTCATCTGAAGATCAACCCCTAACAAGGGTGGAGTGCAAATCAACGCCCACTGTCGCATTTTTATGAAGTATCAAGTAGTGTGAAACGTCATGTTTAAAAAACTTCCTACACAAAACTCTTCACCTGATGATAAACCATCTTTCATCGAGAAGCGTCTAGCGTGATTTCTGGACGTTTTCGTAGCATTTTTTATGACGTTTTAATCAACGTAGTGCATATTTTGACGATGGCTTTTGATTACTAGGAGTCTAGGAAGCCCGCTGTGGTAGCAGGATACAACAATAGGAAATTTAGTTTATTCGGCATGTGCGATTGTTCTACATAAACGCGTGTGTCTGTACGAATGCCAAGCATACCCTTAATTGCATTTTAAGTGTGTTTTCCGTTATATTTTACCCCTTCACAAGTGCCTCACGCCATTTTAGCAACTCCTAATGACGTAGGTAAGCTCTGCGTGTTTCTTATATAAAGAAGGGTTAGTCTCTTATTTCTGTGTCTCACATCCGTGAACAGTTTATGCTATACGATACTGCTTAAGATTGATAACGCGTCGAAAAGAATTATTCTATTGAACTATATACAGTTACACTGCATCAAGGTGAGTTGGTTATTTCAACAATTCTGTTTAGCGTAGAAAACGTCTGGCTTTGATATCGGATGTACAATTATATATTATATTTATCATCTCTTTGAGTGTGTGTTGGTCTTTTCGTACTGGCGTTTCAATTTCGAGCATTTCTAACCAGCATTGGGACATGTATCATTTTGTTGCTTAAAGCTTTTATTTTAAGTGTACCATAAAGAATCTACGTACATTCAATTAAAACATTGAAAAATATCCAAGTATTTGTGTCGGTTGTATGAAGAAAGCGTTAATGAAAGATTTTTGCAAAAGAGATAAATAATGAAATTGTTGTACTCTCCAGTCAGAACACGTTATAATGTAAACTTTAATTTATGTCTTACCAAAATGACAGTGAAATGTATATCTTGTTTTTACGCGTTGCCATTAAAACGTGCAGCTGTGCGGATGCGCTTAAAGATATGATATCCGGCAAAACAATTCACTTATCTCGAATTACTAAGCTCAATGTTGTATTTCTAAGCAATATGCATAGCTCTAATAATATCTCTATATATAGTTTAATATAAACAAGGAGCATCTCTCGATTAATATACTTTCGGAATTCGGAATGTCCCATACATATTTTTCTTTGACGTGTGCGCCATCTAGTGTCTTCGTTATTCACCAGGAACTTGATAGGAAGTTCCTGCGAGAACAAACGTAGCAATATTGTGAATCGCATAAAGTCAGGAGGGATTGAGCATAGGAGTGGCAATTATGTATAATGATAGTTAATTGAGGATCCATATTATTCGTAGTTTGATCCTGTCATTAAATGGTTCAAAAATTATGTTGCTATCATTGTTGCTGTATTTTATTCTTACCTGGATTATAATTTTTAACTACTAAAGGCAATATCATGTTCTTGATACAAACTGTGCGTTAAGTATAAACTACCCCATTCTTTATAAGGGAATTGCGCATTTTTGCTCTTCTAAAGAAGTTTGATAATTTGCCTTTAAAGTTTATGTCAGCGTGAAAATCAATTTGAGTGTTGAATTTAAGAGGCTGATTACATGAGCCCGGGTAGCCGGGTTTCAGCCAAGCGTTAAATGATTTTGGTAAATGGAAAAGATTTAATACTTATCATCAAATATATCTTCTTCAGCAATTTCACAATATTCTGATTTAATAACTATACGCATAACATTCAAAATTAAATAACAAATTTGGCCTAATTTGAGAATTACAACAGGATTTATTTGTGGCGCTTAACAAACAGTTGTAATTTATAAGCTATTGTATCATGTTTCTCAAAACAGTTGTTTTCGTCTTTGGTATCGTTAAAGTGTTTTCTTCGATGACTTTCATCTTTTCTAATATACTTTGCTTGAACATAACATATATCTAACTTTTTATATCTACCAATGAATGAAATACATTTTAAAAACGTTTGGGTATTGAAACACAGAACAAGTTTAATTGTTAATTTTTCTTATGCCCTCTTACTACCAAGTACTTTGATGGTGTATTGAACACATTCAAAAATAAATGCTTGCAGATGTATGATATAACACGCCTACAAGACAAAAACCATTATAAATAATTACTTCTTCAATTCTGATCAAAATTCGAAGCACCGACTTGAAAGCTCGATAAAAATATTAATCACAAAACTAGCTATAAATTATCCCAGAATTGTATTTATTTCGCAGTTATTTTTTAGCAAAATATACAAATGTATCGTTCTTTTGAAAAAAACAACTTAAAGATCGATAACTTGGACAAATACAATTGACGAATACGTTAATTTATGGTAAATTATTCTGAATTGTTCAAAAAAATGCCTTGGTCCAGCATGTGAATTTTTTTCACTGGTTTAAAAACCTTCCTAATTTGTTGTTGATTAAACATGGCTCTGTTGCTAAGGAGAACATTCTTTTTATTTTTTTCTGAATAAAGTGAGGTTTCCTCATATTTAGCCTGAATTAACTTTAAGTTTTTTCCGCAACTCCTCGGCTGTTTTTTTTTTGTTGTGTATCTAATATGAGTGGGCTAAGAGACCCTAGCACCAAGCATTGTAGCTATCAACATATATAGCTACCTATTAAGGTTTTTTAATGCTCAATAGGAACGAAACCTAAACACACTCTTTGTTTTTTGTTGGTGAGCGACTATTTAAGACAAGATTCTTTACGAATTACATGTGCATAGAATTTCCATACAATGATACTACCAAACCCCGCAATTTTAGTAGTTTGGGTGTTCTCATAAGGAGATCCGTCAATTTAGCTTCTTACTTGAACGTTTGTGATAGGTGTACCAAATTTTCAAATTATTGAACAGGCACCAAGAACTAGGAAATTATAAATAGTTTGAAAATTGAGGAAATGTGCGAGTCATTTAATTGTATTTAATGTAACACAATATCGGGATTTTGCGAAATTTTTCTAGTGTTTGCTCGAAAAAAACTGATTGAGAATGACTAATATGAAACAATTTCATTATTATTCTAAGTTCTTTACGTTATATGACATGGCGAATATGGAACACCCACAACTTTTGAATGCTTTAAAGCCTCTGGATGATACACGATAGCATTGTCGTAGTTACTTTATTGAATCATGAGCAACAGTCATGCGACTGAAAAAATACATTTTGACTTTCAACTGTTCGACTGCAAAAATTTTAAATTAGATATTTAAATTATGAACATACTTTTATTTTTTACTTATTTTCTATGCTTGTCTTTAGATTTTTAAATGTTTTATTGTAGTTGAATTGTAGTTTTAGTTTTGTATAAAAACAGGTCCTTATACCAGCAATTTATATCGCTAAAACTAGTTTAACGTGTACAAACATAAAATTGCTATATGTATGACCTGTATTAAACATAAAATTTCAGATTTCTCATTCAACATGGCTGCATTTCAAGTGATTTTTATTATTGCCTTGCTGTTTGTCTTTGACATAATGAGCGTTCCACTTCAGTTAAAAGATAACGGGTAAGTTTTTAGCAAATCTTCAGTCTACCATATACCGACAATAAACCATATTTTAGTAAGTAAATTTTATTTGAATCCAGGTTGTATTCGTATTATTCTAAACTTTTTGTAGTTTTTTATTTTTTAATGCATATAACCTAAAAAAAATCACCCCAACAGCTAACTTAATTCATCTTCAACGAATCTGGGATTATCGAGCATTGCCCATATAACTCTTTTGTTGATTCTGTACAAGACTGAAACTTGCACAAGAATTGTCATGGGGCAACTTCAGGCAATTTAGCAAACATTGCGAAATTTGGGCAGATTTGATAGGTCAAATTAAGTTCCACTCACTCTCCCCTTCCTGTTTCTTTTACTTTGTGTTTATGAGTATAGCCTTTTGCCATAGTAAAATATTGTACAATCTTCTACAGTTCCACTAATAGACCGGTTCTTTTAAGTCTCATATTATTTGTATGTTTTTCTTTAGACCAAGTAATAAAATCCGTGTACGACGAAGCTCAGTTACGGTTCCACCTGAATGTAAAAATGGCGCAAAGTTTTATTTTCAAACAAGAATGCATTGTCATATCAAGAATTCAAATTACAACGAGGAGTTACAGTTGTGCTTGGTTGATATTTGCCCTGGTAGGTTGTTTTTAAGCACGTAGCTGGCTGAACACAGTGTGGTAGCCAACTAGATTTTTTGGTAAGGAAGGGGAGGGGAATACTCATGGTCCGCCGGCCTTCAATACATTCTTTATATGAGTATAGATCCATAAACTAATTTATGGGCCAATGATATGAAACGAGTGTGGAAAGAGCACTAGATGAATAAAATGATACAATTTTGTAAATGCCCACTGGCACAACGCACCTCTCCACGAGATTTAAAATACCGCTGTTGAATAATGATTGATATCAACGGCTCATATACGATACGATGTTAATATTCTTTTTGAATTACATGAAAAGTAAACCAAATAGCCAGTCATGAAGTTTAAACTGTACTCATCTCTATTAATTGCCAAAATTGATTGCATTTTTTTAATTACAGAAAAATTATTTTGCCCTAAGTCTCTCGTACGCCGCCATGTTGTTTTTCATGTAAATGTTTTTCAAGTGGTGGAGTGTAATGCGCATGAACCAACTCAAGTGCACTTTGCTTTAAAAAGACAATAGATATCAAATATTTTAAATGAACAAAACTTATTTAAAAGAGAACATGTTTTGGCCTGCAATACAGAGAAATGAGAGAATAATTCTTTTTACAGATTACAGATTAAACTGATTATCTTATCGTCAAATTCTATTTTCAACAAGGATAGCCGACACTTTTTGTTTCCATTCGATCAAGTGTTTCCTTAGCTACAACTTTCACTCATTGCTAGTTCTTCTTCTTCTTTTCTAGTTCCTGGTATGCCAGATGGAAAAAAAGGTTTTATCTATATTGCACATAAACAATTCCTTTATCAGTTCTACTCCGCCACCACCAGCAGGGATATCGTTGTATGCCCGACTGTTATAACTCAGGCGACAACCATGCGACAACCAACTACCTCAAATAGCACAACCCCTACACCAACCCCTACACCAACCACTGGACCAACCCCTGTGTCAACAAAAGGAAGCTAAAAATGACTGGAAAAAAGGATCATGCTCTTCGAAATATTATTCAAATAAATATATATATATATATATATACATACTAATATAAAGCAGGAAAAGAATTGAAAGGCATTTATAGAACGTGTCTTGAAAACTTTACTTTGATCTTTGAAAATAGATCGCAGTATTTACAGAACAATTCATTGACCTTCTTTTACTGTTAAAAAGGACGTACAAAACTGAAATGGAAATGATAAACTTGACAGCGAGAGTAGAACTTCATGTAAAGAGTGATGTAGGCAACCTGCTTATTTAATCTTGCTATAAATTTTTTACTGTACAAATACTCAATGTAAATATAATAGATTTTTATACTGAAATGAAGAATAATGTTGCTCAGAAATTTTTTATAGCGAGATAAAAATATGCGGGTTGGTAACGTTGCTGGCTTCTCCCTAGGAAGTTAATATAATTTTATAATGTAATAATTTTATGACTAAAGTATAATGTATCAAGTCAGACAGAGCATCTGTGAGTATATATTTTTATATATTACTCATCTCATCAACATCCTATGACATTGCAATAATCAGGGACCCGTGTGCAGGAAAGGAACTAATTCAATGGAAGGAACAAGCAAATAATTTTGCTTCCTTTCTTAATTTTGAATTTCACCCAACGAACAGGATTCTCTTTATCGACCCAGCTTCAGCAGTCAATACTCGATAGTCGATACCCTCTCCCCTACGCTCAACACACAATAAAAAATTTGCTTTGCAATCCCTAATATCATCTATCGTTTAATTAAGTCAATAATGGTGCTTAAATCAAAGTTTTAAAATCAAACAATGTAAAATAGCAATATAAAACATTGAAATAACATTCAATAAAACACATCAACTCAAACTGTTCATGAAGTATTGATCAATACTTTTATACCAAGCAGAAAAGCTTTCGTATGTAGTGCAGCTGACAAATTTGCACCTCTAGATTTAACAATGAAATGATGAAATCAAAAAATTGGCTAATATCAAAGGTCTTTTTCTGATACATTGATGTACGCAATGTATATTTTCAATGCTAGATCCGCCATTGAGTATCCCCACAATAAAAGTGACAGTCAATCTTATTAAAGCTTACAATCAGTACTGTAGAACTAAATTTATCAGATGAGGTGCTCTCTTGACGTTTTCGTCAATAGTGCCCTTTAAAACTACCCATTTCAAAGTTAGAATGGGGGCTCCTCCCCAAGCGCCCTCCCCACTTCTACAGCACTGCTTACAATATATCATTTAATGTCAGTCATAAGTCATGATATTATTTCTATTCATTATCACAAGACCTGTCAGGTGTAATGCATTTGACGTATGCGCGTACTTCTCACGTTTTACTAAAGCCGAACCTGGCTATTATGCAAATGATGTTCTAAAAACATTTTATGTGCAAGAAAAAAGACCTATAGAATTTTTCCATATCAAATGAAAAGTCGAGCTAAGTTTACGCCACTCAAATGTCAATATGTTTTTACAACCTTGACAGGTCTGCACAACGTGTCTACATCACAGAAATCATTTTGTTCTGCATAATATTATCAATTTATCACTCATGACTCATGAGAAGTGTCATGCCAGCACGCGATAAACACCCCTCAATAAAAGCAAAGAAATATCATGGAAAACAGTTGGACTTTAGTCATTGAAATATATATGGATTTATTTATAGTTGGACTCTACCCGAGTTGAACCGAGTTGAGCTCGACGAATTTGAAATATTCGTCACATTGATTTGTCAATAGTTTTTGGCCACATTACAAATGGTTCTACACAGTCTCCAGCGCGGTTGTCCTTTTAATGAATGGAAATGAGGGAATATAATATTCACTTCATTCTTCAATTATGGTGTTGTGATCCAATTTATGATATTCTTGATGCAGTACTCATGACTACTGTCTTCATGTCAAAATCTAGGTTGTCTTGATGTTCAGTTTATGCGATCTTGCCGCCATAAAATGAGGATTTCGTGCCATTTTTTGGTAATATTCAAGATAAGTCATATTCAAGATAAAATCGTACGTATATTGAAGATAAATCGTCAAGATCAACGTGTTTAATAAAGACTTACTACGGGTTAATCGGCTAGCTTTGCTGAGGAGATTTTCTACAAAATAAATCGTGTTCAAAGTGCAACTCAAAGCTAAAGCACAAGATGGGTGAGTAAAACACATTTTCTTCATTAGTGCCATTCAAAATATCCAATTCCTGCGTTTGGTAATGTTTGTTAAAAAATGTTTTGTGTTAATTGTCATTTGTCAATAGTTCAATACTTAATAATGAATGTTCTTTTAACTTGAAATTTATATGCTATCTTGCTTTGTTTGTGGTCAAATATGAAACACTGCTTTTGTCTTTGTGCCAAGGTGGCTTCATATGAGAAATGTTTGTGTGATTAGTTTACAATGGCTGCCTTATTTTGTATTCTATTTTTGAAGAGGCGAAGTTGACGGTTTGTCAACAAATAGCAAAATTTGTACTGGAACTTTCCACAAAAAATTTTTGTTCATTTTACTGATATTGTAGTGTTTGTAGTTTGTACAGCAAAATTTATAACAACCTGACAAGTTACATGTTCGTAAATGATGATCATCCAGGTTAAAAAAGTCCTGAGAAGGACTGTTTTTGTTGTTGTTGACTGACGTTTCAACAACCTTAGCGGTAGTCATCTTCAGAGTCATTTTGACAACAAAAACAGTCCTTCTC
The DNA here is from genome assembly GCF_021976095.1 of Xenia sp. Carnegie-2017. Classification (NCBI taxonomy): domain Eukaryota; kingdom Metazoa; phylum Cnidaria; class Anthozoa; order Malacalcyonacea; family Xeniidae; genus Xenia; species Xenia sp. Carnegie-2017. The sequence continues at coordinate 9,469,831 of NW_025813493.1, forward strand.
AGGACTTTATTAACCTGGACGATCATCATTTACAAACATGTAACGATACTCCGGTTCAAACCATTTACTTTAACCTGACAAGTACTGTTGATTTGTTATAATATGTTATGCAAATCATTTTCAAAAAATCTAAGCACACAGAATAGTTATTTCTTCATTAAAAGCCCCATTAGCTATTTATTGCTCATATTGAGAGTGTGGAAGCTAAGTTCCGTTTCAACGACTAAGGCATTTCATTTTGAAAAAGTTTGAGTAACATGATCATAGACATAGAGGCTAACCAAATTATTCCTAAAGTTTGCTATGCTACTAATAAACTTGTAAATTACAGCTTGATATGTAGCTTGTCCTTTAAACTCTGAATAAACAACAATGAGATTTAAGTCATGGGGCGTTGCTTTATAAAGCTACTTTATAATTTTGTTGAACATCAATCCTTATTGAATAATGATACTTTCTGTTAAAGTTTCTTAAGACAAACATTGTATTTCATTGCTCTAAATTGAGAGACGATGTGGTTTCTCTCCATGTGGTCTCCAATGTGATTTACAGCAAGTTCAAAGAATACCATTTCTTTTTGTCATTTGCTGTTGTGAGATGACAATGACTGGTAAAATGAGGAATAACCAAAAGCAAATAAAGGCCATCAATGGACTTTAGTGGCTGCGAAAATGGGGAAAAATGAATTCTAAGTTTTGATTCTGTTTTGTGAACAAATGGATTTTGTCTGTTCATCTTTATAGCAAGTTGCCAAAGAGTTTCTAAGTTCAGCCTTACTGGCACCACAAAAACTTTTTTGAATTGCAATGTCTGAAAAATTTGTCGAAAATATTTCGTAGAATTAACTAATAAACCATTCTAACAAATCGAAAACGCAGCCCTTTCCAGGGTTGTTGACTGTTTTACTTATTGATATAATTTATAATTGGAGCGTTCATTGTAGTCCTATAGCCATGTTTCGTTTAAATTTTTATGAACTGTCTCTGTTACAAATGGCACAATCATCCAGAGCATAATCGCAGTATTAGAAATTTAAATCACAGATTTAATATAATATAGATTTTATACAGCACGTTTTTGGCAGTGTTGCGTAATATTATATAGCTCCTACACTGTTTAACGTTCATAGCTAAATGTTTCCTTTGATTTATTATACAGTGGCGGATCTAGGGCACGTAAGTCAAAATAAAATACTGCTACACATTTTGGCATATATTTTCATTTCTAAGAACCTTAAGAAGCAAGCTCGATACTATCCATACCAGGGTGATGGCCGATATCGATACCAAGTATCCGTTACTATCCATACCAAGGCGATATTTCTGCGCCTGCGATATTTTTCTATTTTGGTCAGCGAAATCATGAAAATAATCAAAATATGACTTACATAAGATTCGTGAATTTCAAAATTTTCTTATATCTAAATAAAACTGGCTAGTTGCCTAATTGAAAGGCTAAAAAGTACGTTAGAAGTTAAATTTATTTATGTTTTAGTGTTATTAAACATTGAAAATTGGCATTGTTAAGTATATAACTAAAGTATAATCGTATTGTTTACCGTTGTTGCCTCTACTAATCATTACAAAATATTTTTTTGTTATGGTTGTATAAGTTGGGAAAATATCAATATCGATAAAAACGAGCAAAAGTCGATAAAATATCGTATCAAATGAAAAAGCCGGTTTGGCCTTTCCTAGTCCTCAGCAGAATATTTTTACACATGCTCGCTATTTTGTTTTTGTATTTTGCTTTTGTGCGCATGCGTTGTTACTATTTCAATCATTGGTTTGCACTGACGCCGGTTTCAAAGTGGGATCGGTCCAGCAGCAGAAAGTACGACTTTAGGCCTCTCTGAGTTAAGTTCTTCTCTGTTAAGCATCTACTATACATTATACTATATCCGACACGAGCTGGTACCAGTTTTACTTCGTATCGGAATCGTGTAATCGGAGCCTGACAAAATCTTATGCGCATGCGCGTCACAAGATACATATGAAAATACTTAACGAGCCGCTTGCCGGACACAGCATGACTCTTACTAGTTTCAAATGTTGCTATTAGAAGAGAACTACTTCGAACGATACAAACATTTTATCATGATCATATGGAATGAATAATTGTACGTAAAATGGCGAATGGACTACCACGTTTCTCTCTTCCTTTGTCATTCAAAAATAGTGTATCTAGGAGAAGACAGTCATTATATGTTCATGGTACGCTTTGTGAGCATTTATGTATTTGAACAAGACACATGTTTGTTTTTGTTGTTTTATTAATGAAAGACGCCATTTACGTACGCTATGTTGCATTTTATTCTCGTAATTCTATGTAATTGTATGTAACAATTAAGTTGTATATAACAATTAAGTAATTTATATTTTGGTAAGATCGCCGTGTTTAGTTAAAGCTAGTAATACAGTAAAACGCCTGCTTTAAATACGTCAGATGAAATTGCGAAAGTATTTCTTATTCAAATATCATCAGCTGCCGGAATGATGTAGCTAACAACTGTAATTGTACTTAGCAAAATTTCCTCGATTCTTATTTTTACGGTGTACGTTTTCATGATTTCCCATAGTTCCCGTTATAATACCGTTCCCCTTTTGCTAAAGTAGTGTGGTAAATGTGGTTTAAGTGTTTATGCATCTGGTTGATTGATTATATAAACATCACACACGCATGCATTACTTTTGTAGTTTATGTGCTTTTCCACTGACATGTAATCGTTACTATTGCTATGTAAGAAATGTTACGAGACATTACGAGAGTTCAATTCCAATTTAAGGAAGGAAAACATTTAAAATTTACTGGAAAGGAATTCTGTGAATGATTGGGAAGTAGTGCAAAGCACTTATCAACTGACTAAAATATTGGGGTAGGCTATGCGCAGCACAATATTCGCAAAGACAAAAACATGTTCTATGTTCTGTGCTATGGTCGTAATTGAATGATACTATTTCATGTCGTTGTGTTACAATTCCATCCATATCTTTCAGCTTTATCTGATTCGTCGAAATATGAAGAGGATATAAGTGATTTGACCAACACCCCATCAACACCTTCGACACCAGGTTAGTTTTCGTAAGAAGCCGTAACACGACGTGAGCCATATATTGCCGAGGGTCTGGAAATACCCTTCCCCGCGGTCAGTGAAGTTTAAAAAACTACAATTTCGTAAATCCTATTTTATGCATTTGCAGAGAAATTTAATAACAACGTAAAAGATGTGTTATGAAACAAACGAGATGTATATCATCCGCAATAGAATATTTAAAATAGCACCTATTGAAAACGCCAAAAGGGCCCAAGAAGTCGGGGGAGGGGCGGGATTTTTTGTTTGAGTTTGGTGCCAACAGCATGGCCTGGGAGGCCAAATTACCCCCACCCAAGTAAATATGTTAATATATGCCTTGATCATTCCTTCCATTAAATATGCCCACTATCCTCCTCAACACATGACCATCATCCCTCTCCATGAAGTATGTCCACTATCCCTCCTCAACACATGACCATCATCCCTCCCCATAAATTATGCCCACTATGTCTCCTCAACATATGATCATCATCCCTCCCCATAAAGTATGTCCACTATCCCTCCTCAACACATGATCATCATCCCTCCCCATGAATTATGCCCACTATCCCTCCTCAACACATGACCATTATCCCTCCCCATGAATTATGCCCACTATCCTTCCTCAACACACGACGATCATCCCTTCACAAAACATGGCCATCATCTCTTCCCAACAATGACCATTTTTCTTTCACCTTGAACAATTTACCTGGCTTTTAAATCAATTTTAAGAAATAAATTTTCTTTCGCAAACTTTTGGGCCACGGTAAAGATATCGTAAAAAGCCTCCCACTGCTGCAGCCAATCAGATTTCAAGAAAACATAAAAATAACACCGGGCACGTAAGAAATGTGTAGTTTTACTAACTTGGATTCATGCATATTTAAATTCCGCCTTTAGAATATAATACTGCATTATAGTTGGTTAAATATATTTTGTTCATTTTCTTGCGATTTTTATTCAACGTCAACTTTATGAAAAATAATAATTTAATCACGTTTTTACAACGCAAGCTGTGAATTTACAATTTTCACAAAATAATGACACTCTGTTTTGTATACACGTAGCTAAATTAAAATCCAGGAGAGGAGAAACTTTATGCTTATGATAAATAAGTTTCTTTTCAATCATTATATAAGTTTGTGATTGAATTTTTTGGCTTAGTATTTTTTTATAAATATTTGCCATGGATTCATTGTTGGCTGTTTAAAAACACGAGCTGTTTGTTTTGATAAGCATTCGCATTTAAAGATGCTAAATGCGGTCAAGAAGATTTGAGACGCTATACTTTCATTTGTTTGCTTTCTGTTGTAATTTGTTAATAAATCATTTCGCGTTAACCGCTGACAGCTGTGTGTCACATTTCCATTTGCAGAAAAGCTCATTTTCACGGTAGTATTTTGTTCTTTGAACTCTAAATATGCGCGAACCTTGCACACGGTTTTCTCGGCAAAAAGTGAATGAATTGTATCCTCACGTTTCAATGATTTCACTTCTGTTGCGATGAAATTGAACAGCAATTTAAAAGCACTTTAAGGTAACAAGTGACAAGTGTTTCTACGTCGTTATGTTTTGTATGAGTTTTAATCAATCGCCTTCGTTGTTTCTTTTGCCGTGCAGTGTCAGTTGATAAATAGAATGAAGAGATTGTATCGTCATTTTTCGTCTATGTGAACAACATAACTCGTTACAAATATTTTGTTGTTGTTTGCTTGCTATCAATCGTATTAGAAGACAATATATTTAGCTATACGTCTCTCTCATGTAGCTTTGTTGAATCAACTAACTTCAAAGCTGTCTGGAGAAAATTAAGGGGAGGGGGGTTAGTTAGATGGCTTAAAATCTTAAAATCCATATGTATGTTTAGTTTTTACGAGAATCGAGAAAGTGAACATGTAAAATTTTTCCAAATTTATTCAGTAAATTTTTTTTGGATTGGGGTCTGCAGCTGCTACACCGAACTACAATTTAATCCAACAGAAATTCTCTGAACCGTTTTTTTGTAGTGACTTTGAATTTAAGACCCGATGTTCTCGCACAAATGATGCAACTTTCATTTTGTGTGTTCTTTACTCCTTCCACTTTTTATAATCTCGAGATTTTATTTATTGCACCTGTTATGACAATGGAAAACTATAAAACTTTCTATGTAACTCACGGACACAATTAACAATTTTCTTTTGCCTTCTCTCTTTATTTATTGGATCTCTTATGCAGTGCCTTATGGCAGGCAATTTCTCCCTCTCTCTGAACGTCCCTGTATGAAAGAACGTGTTTTTTTGTTGATATGTTTGCAACCTATTTTCAGGTGACGAAAACATGGAGAAAAAACATCCTTTAAACGATTCGTTGTTGAAAGGAAAAAGAGCATTGCAAATGGTGAGTGTATGTAGAATATCATTCGGCGTATCTTGATTATTATATAGAGAAATGATTTATTTGAGTTCAGCTAAAGATATGCGATCTTGTCTTGCTCTGCAAAAGGTTGCTCTAATCCCAAAATAAAAACAGAATAAATGTTTCTATAGCAAATTTCTCTTATTGAAATGCTCATTTTTTACAAATTTGTTTGATTGCTTTGGATAGAACATATAAAACGACTTTATAACTTCTTCAGTAAAATTGCCTTACTGTACTTTTTTCTAGCAATATTTAATTTATTTTCTTTATGCAAACGACAAAAACTAGTTTTTTCTAATGCTAACTGTGCAAAATGATGCCATAACGATGTCATTTGCATATCGAAGAAAAATTACATATCTCAAAAGTAAATAAAATAACACAATCCTGATAAAGAAGTTATTAAGTCATTTTATTATATGGCAAGCGTCACTTCCAGCTAAATGGCGCGCTTTGATAAGCTCAGAAACATTTTTGTCGGTCGATTATTTTCCCGTAATCGACCACGGTCCAAAACGCGTAATTTTACAGTCAAATGTAAACAGCAAAACTAAAGAAAAACGAAACAAAAATCATTTACGAATGTGATTCGAAGGAAAAACACTTGGAAAACAGTTTAACTATCCAGACGATACAATTTGAAACGATTTAATTTTTACTGACGAAAGCTATAAAAGTGAACGCTAACCCGTACAAAACAGCAAAGACGAGAAAGAAAGCAAGCTTCGTTTCAGGTCGAATAATGCCATATAATAAACCTTTTAATAACCTCGCTTTCTCGGTCTTTACTGAGAAATATCGGACCTCTGTCTTTTTGTACAAACCTCGCCCTACTGGCTCAGTCTGTACAAAAAAACCTCGGTCCGTTATTTCTCCGTAAAGACCGAGAAAGCTCGGTTATTAAGGGCTTATTAAATTGCCGTTACAATGAAACAAAAAACACTGGTAAAATTTGGTGTCACAAACACTTAAATAGTTATTACGTTCAGCTTTCCTTGTTTAGTCGTTACTACCTAAGTTCTTGTCTTGTGTTTATGTGTATAAGACCGTGTAAGCCTATTGTGATGTTTTTCATTAAATAGTTATTACGTTCAGCTTTCCTTGTTTAGTCGTTACTACCTAAGTTCTTGTCTTGTGTTTATGTGTATAAGACCGTGTAAGCCTATTGTGATGTTTTCATTAAATAGTTATTACGTTCAGCTTTCCTTGTTTAGTCGTTACTACTTACGTAAGTACTTGTCGTGTGTATATGTGAGACCACGTAAGCCTATTGGGATGTTTTCCATAAATACTTGTCCAACACGTGTTTTCTAGACAGAAAACAATTCCTTAGAACTTCTTATACTTTTCAGACATTTCGGTATTTTTGGAAATTTTCTAAATTCTAAATGCTCTATGTGTGATTCTTGCTCTACGTGTAACTTTTTCTCTAAAAATAAATCTTGCTACGTAAATGTGTCATTCTTGCTCTATGTGTAATTCTTGCTCATGTGTAATTCTTACTTTACGTGTAATTCTTGCTCCACGTGTAATTCTTGCTCTATGTGCAATTCTTGCTTTATGTGTAATTCTTGCTGTATTTATGATTTTGAAATTTTTATGTTGTCCCTTTTCAATAGCCCGATCGATCTCCTAAATCAGAGCGAAAGATTTCATTAAAGGTAAGTTAAAATCAGATTATTTCGATCTATAGTGCTCTTTCCCTCACATTTTGACGTATATGATTTAGTGGCGGATCTAAGGTAAGTCAAAATAAATTACTGCAGCACATTTTGTCAAAAATTTACATTTTTTATATACCTTAGAGGCAAATCGATTGGTAAAATTATAATATTTAAAATTCCAAACCAGTAGCGTTTTTCTGAAAGTAGTTTGAACTTAAAATTGAGCAGCTATAATTTATTTTGGCGAACGCTGGATCCGCTACTGTATGTTACAGAAATGTTCGTATTTGACGATAATGCATGAATCATCCGAGGTCAAGCATTTTTTATCTGCACCATTTTAAGTACTAACTATGAATACTGCGTAGCCAACCCGCAAATTTGTTTTCTGCAATGCAAATATTTTGGTTTACTCGCTGCAATGCAATAAATTTGCAAAGACACAAATAATGATGACGAAGAGCATGAAATTGCTTTGAACTTTAAACGGCAGGACAAAAACTTGCGTGTTGGCTATGCCACAGTATAGAGAACATACAGTAGGGTCACTCCATTGAATTTTTCGTGCACGCATATCTTATTACGCATGTGATTACAATATTGGCAGCCAGTAAATTGCATTTTGTGACCAATTGGATTGACGATATGGCAAACGGCAGCCAGTAAACTAATTAAATATACAGCAGCCAGTTGAACAGCAAAGTGGCCCTACTGTATATTCCTATATTGTGGCTATGCCATTGCCTAATAAACGTGTATTATATAAAATTTTAAGCGCCCGTTCACACGATCCGATTTGTCGGATCCGATTGTTTCGGTTCCGACTTTTGGATGCTTGTTCTGACGGTCCGATAGTTTTGTCGATATTTATATTCGTTTGGTGAGATATTTAAAGTCGTGGAAGCAGACATTTGTGTTATTCAGTACATTTATCCATATATTTTCATCGTATTTTTGTTCTTGTTTCCAAGTCTTTTTCGCATCTAATGTTTTGCGCCAATTGAAACTTGGAAAGTATGTAGAGTGAGAGGTCTGGGACTAGTCGACTTTCTTTGATCTTGTTGGATGAAAATAGAGCATGTTCCATTTCCATCCGATTTGTGAGACTGACGGTCCGACTGTCGGAAGCTCACTTTATACGTGCTCTCACGATCCGTTTTTTAAGATCCGTCAAAATCGGATCTGACAAGATTTATTTTCATTGTTATGTTTTAGGAAATGAAGAGAAGTTACAGACATGAAAAACGACGAATGACGGAAAAAGTGACGAGCACTTTGTTAGATCCTGCCGTGGTTATTTTATCGTCTTGGTTGAAGGTAGGATGACGTAATGAAGTAAAAATATTAAGCAATTATCGGATGAGGTTGAGTATGATATCAAGAATCATTCATACCACCAACGTCAATGTTATCTACCGAAGCGAAGCTGATGTGGATGACATTGACCGATGTCTAAATAATTCTTGATATCATGTGAAAATGTTTTTCTTCGAACACCGCATTAATCAATAAAGTTTTTTTCAAAATAAAATTTTGATATTTTCATGACATGCTTACGTAACTTTTTCTGATAAGAGGAACCCTAAAATTTTGATGTTTTCATGACATGCTTACGTAACTTTTTCAGAAATGAGGAACCCTAAAAATTTTGATGTTTTCATGACATGCTTACGTAACTTTTTCAGATAAGAGGAACCCTAAAATTTTGATATTTTCATGACATGCTGACGTAACTTTTTCAGATAAGAGGAACCCTAAAAAACTGGGCACGATTTTGGTGTGTCGTCAAACCTGGTGCTTTGGTTATTTACAAGAACAATAAGGTAATGATATGATCGACATCATGGTGGAAATTTGAAAGGATACAAAAGGAGTATAAGATTTTCTTAAACGTAAGACGTGCAAGCTAGAAAACCTCGAACCAGGTTAATCAGAATAATTTACATGTGAAACATGGCATTATTGCTCTTTAGAAATAATTGCTCAATCAATGCTGTGTGCCTAACAAAAAACTACCAAGTGTCTGCTTTTTCACACCATAATCCTCAGTTTTTGCACTATAAAGGCAAAGTGGACCTTCCACAGTGCACCTTCCCACGATTTACAATATCGCTATTGAGCGATGACTTTATCAACAGCTCATATACCATCGTTGTCGTTAATAAAAAGGTTTTAAATTACACGAGGTGTAAATCAAACAGTTAATCATGAACTTCAAACTGTTTTCATCTTTTTACTAGCCAAAATTGGTTGTATTTGCTAAATACTCGAAATTTACATTGCCCAATGTCTTCAGAACACCGCCATGTTGTTTTTTAAAACTTGATTTCCGTCATAAGTTTCTTAAGTGTAATACGTATGGTGAACTTTAAGTACACTTCTAATGCGCATGTCGAACTTTAAGTACACTTTTAATGCGCATGTCGAACCATGGAACTAAAATACATGGAACGCCACCTGTAATAGAAAAGCCTAGAAATTTTTTGAAGCTAAATCATTTACCCAGACACGCGTGTGCAGTTCAATCAATTATCACTCCACGAGAGAATCTCGAAACACTACGCACGCGTGTATGGGTGTAAGATTTGGCTTTAATTATTTGCTTCAGGTGGCGTTCCATGTATTTTTGTTCAATGACGAACTTTAAGTACACTTTAATAAGCATGTCGAACTTTAAGTACACTTTAATGCGCATGCCATACTTCAAGTACACTTTTCATGCGCATGTCAAACTTTAGGTGTACTTTTAATGCGCATGTCGAACTTACGCCTTGCCTTTAAGATTTTCATCTGTTTTGTTTTTTTTATTTTATGGAAGGAAGAACAGTGGGTCGGTACAGTTATTCTAAATGGTTGTGAGTTTATCGAGAGGCCATCAAAGAAAGAGGGATTTTGTTTCAAGATATATCATCCTTTACAAAATTACATTTGGTCGACAAAAGTTAGTAATTTCCTAAAGGATTTGATTGTATTGAGTTTATTGAGCGTGGGAAGCTCCAATATTTTATATCGTCACGTCGAACTAACTTTTGTGCCTAAGTCATTTTGGGCGGGTAAGAGAATACGAGAAAAGTATTAATATAATTTTCAAAAACAGTCAAACTTTTTATTCAACATCCTGAATTTAGCAATAAATAAAGAACACAACAGTGGCAAAATAGCAGTTTTAGACAAAAATCAAAAAAATGAAAAAGATTGACTTCTAAGTGCAAAAAGTTAGTAACGCGACGACATAAATATAAAATGCAAGAATCTCCACCTAACTGAAATTATGATCACGTGACATAGGGACCACGTGGTGAGATTGCCGGTGCGTTAGTTGGTATTCCTTTACCAAAGGATCATTTGATATTACGATCTGCCTCGGAAACTGATGGTAAGTCTTAGATCGTGAATATTTAAGCTTATAAAATAAACACAATGAAACGCGTGCGCTGATTGGTCTAGAGCTGTGTTTGCATTAGCCTGTGCAAAGCACATCAGAGCTCAACCAATCAAATCAATTAAAACGATCAATCAGTCAAAGAGAATTTGCAAATCGATCATGAATACATTTTAGAGGAAAAATTAAAATGTTTGTCTTTTTTGCATTACTTTTATTTCATAAAAGAAATAAAAGATGTTTTTCGTGTTTCCACTGGCTTGTGCCAACCTCGGACACGTTTGTGAGAACTCTCGAGCATGTGCAATCTTCGAGTTCTGTCCCGGGCTTACACTGATCTACTCTCGAGTTCTCCCAAAGGTTGACTCGGTTTGCATTAGCCTGTGCAAACACAGTAAACATCTTTTATTTCTTAAATACTATTTTTTGTCAAAAGTCGAGGATTCCTCACATGTTTTGATAAACGTTTCATGTCGATTTTCTCAAGCATTGCAATATGATAAAATTAAACGTCGAACATGAAATAATATGGGAAAATGGATCTTTTGATTCTGCTCAAGTCCATTGAGGATTTCTTGCATTTTCTCAGCTCATTGATCTTGATTTTTCCATTTATGACATGGAAAGAAAGTTTTGTACGTATATCCATGATATGCTTGTAGTAATAGCTTGTGATTTGACAAAAGATTTGTAGCTACTTAAATCCTTTACATATTGGTAGTTGGGCACGTGATTTAATCCACGATATGTACTTTTAATCCTTACAATAGGTAGATGCTTGTGGTTATGTAAATGATTTGACGAAAGTCTTGTATTTATATCCATAGGTAGGTGCTGGCTAGATGCATTGGAAGTTTCTCACAAACAAGCTTACAACATGCATCGAGACAATAAAGGAATGTGAGTTCAAATTGTTATGTACATGCTATGTATGTGAAATGTGATTGGTTCATTCCTAGTCACATGACTTCAAATAAATGGAATGCTTCCCTGGCGGGCAAACAAGGAAGCACTTGTTGTTCGCTTATTTTCATAACAAGCAAAACAGAAATGAAGCCAAAAACTAAAAACAACGCTACTCGAAGTTATGATTTAACACATATAAAAAAGAGAACACTCGTAAGTTGGCAAAAAATGCTGTGATTTATAGCAGTTTTGCAACGAAATTGTTTACCTTGAAAAGCAGTTAAATGTTTACGATCTCTTTGCTAGATAACAAAACAAAAAACTGTAACAAAAACATTTTTCTCGTGAAAAAACTTGTTAAAATTCCAACTTATTGTATCCAATCTGATTTCAAACGAAACCTGTGTACAGGAACACCCGCAATTGAGTTTGACATATGTATTTTCATTTGCACAAGAGGCGACCATCTGATGATGGAATAATTTTTCGATGCGCAATTAGTCACCCATTAGAGAGAGGGAATTATTTCCACAAGAAAAAGTTTTTTTTGTTTATAACGGTACCTTCTTCGTTCAAGGGTTAGCGATCTTTATGGTAAGCCCACTTCAACGGAAGATCGAGAAGAAGAGACTGCACAAGGTAACGCTGGATATCATGGTGAACATGGGGTGTAAAGGGGGTATCATTTCAACTTTTTATCTTTAACCTTTAAGAACTATTCTCTTTGAATTTTTTATGGCATTTGCTATCAATCTTTTTATTAAATTTTATAAAAACAAGAACATATGGTTTTTTTGGATCTCATATATACTTAGGAGAACTTGTGCTATTTAAGGAGATTTCGAAATATTGTAGAAAAAACGTTCATAGCAACAGTTTTGTTTTGCCATTGTCTGAAGTCGTGTGAAAACTGTTTTATAAAAACATTTCAAAATACACTAGAACAAAAGAGTCAATGCTCGTTCCTTAAACTTTGGTACATAACATGTGATGTTTTTGATCACTACCAGTTCTTTTAAACTTTGGTACATAACATTTGATGTTTTTGATCACTACCAGTTCTTAAACTTTGACTTTGTACATAACATTTGATGTTTTTGATCACTACCAGTTCTTTTAAACTTTGGTACATAACATTTGATGTTTTTGATCACTACCAGTTCTTTTAAACTTTGGTACATAACATTTGATGTTTTTGATCACTACCAGTTCTTAGTTTTTGTGCAAAGATGTCATAATGGTTTGTTTTCATGTACTGGTAAAATATAAGCTAATATAAGTCATTGTATTGTGGGTATATTTCTATATAGCTACTTATTAATCAATTTTTCTACAGCTATGGGTCACTTAAGCGCAGCTGGCGGAGTGGAGATCGATGAAGTGAGCACAGATGCCATGGTAGCTATACTGTGTGATTGCTTTGCAATTAACGGCTCATTGTTTTTGCTATAAGTTTTAAGGAACAAGTGGAAATGTCAGAATAAAAGATTTGGAAAATGCATCAGACAAGGGGTGCGTGCGTGAGAGGGAAGATTGATAATTTAGGAGAGCCATATTCATATATTAATTAGTTTCTATGGACTCCAATTATTATTACGGAGTATATGCAATATGAACATATTATTATTGCCCCCCCCCTACGTCTTTCTTGCCCATTATTTTTCAATGTTCCGCCCCCCTTGGCATTTTTTACTCCTTTGTATTTTCTTTTAAATTATTGCATGAGTTTTGAACCGAAAATTTGACTCGGGATACATTATAAAAAGCAAAACATAAATTCTGTTGTTGTGTTATTAGATAATTATCTAATAAATTCCTAAGTAAAAATATCAAACTCTTTCAGAAGCTCATTAGTTTCGCCTTTATTTTTTTCATTTTCATTTGACCTAAAGTTTCTTCAAGTTTAATTTACTCAATGCATGCTTGTTTTTTGCAGGATAAATCTGATTCGGAGGATGAGAATGCAGATAATGGAATTATAGGTACATCATAAGTTTACTGAAATGTTTTTCCTACAGTAACAATGATTAATCTTCTATTTTTTCGCTTTATTTTAAATGTAGAGTAAAACTGTGTGAATACATTCATTAGAATGCAAAACATTCATTTAGTTCAACGTATTACAATTGTGGATTTCTAATTTAGATTGCTCTTTAACATAAATGACTAGCTATATATATGATTGCCTCTTTTTCAACACTATATTTTAATGTTACATTACTTATACGTAGCTGAATAGAATTGACTGACCAAAAATATCTTTAATTTTATGACACCAGCGTAGATTATATATATTGTAAAGTTAAAATCGAAGATTTTTGCCTTTGAAGACTTGTTATTTTCATAAAATACGAGTAGAATGTTTTTGTGATCCTTCTTTAGACTATGCAGACAGTGGTTCGATCGTTGAAACAACGTACACTGAAGAAAAGGAACCTGAATATCTTGGAGAGGTATACATTTGTGTTTTTCTCATTTCGTAGTTGGATGCATATTTTAGAAACGGAAAAGATTTTTGGTGTTTCTATTGAGTTATATGTAGAAACACACGGGAAAAGTTTGTTTCTATAACTCAATAGAAAATAAATGTATTTTCTGCTTTGATATTAAAGGTATCTTTTTAAAAACAGTATTTAAGAATATAAATATTTTTCATATGAATGACTTATTGTTTATATTTTTGCATTAAAAATTTCCCGTGCAATTACGGGTTTTCGAACATTCCACCAATCAGCGTTTAAAAAGGCTATTTTATAAAATATTTTAGATATTAAGTAGGATGGAGGGTCAAGTTACCACATAAAATCAACGGGTTTTCTTTGCTTTAATTGAAGTGATAATTTGATTTCATTCAGTGCGGAGAAGCTAGGGAAGATATGGAGGATGAAGGAAAAAGTATATTATGGAGCTTGATGAAACAGGTAAGTTCAGTATTGCGATGTTTGTGTGTTTCTTGTTTCTCTAAGAAAATGGAGCATCATTGTTTAACTGGGGATTCAAAAAGCCAATACTGTTTACACTGTTCATTATAAATCACCTGCATAAGCCTCTCAGTTTTCCTTAACGAGCTTAAGAACACGTGACGCGCCCTCGCGACGACGCTGATAGGAAGTGCATTCTCTCGATTTCGATAACTGCGCATGCGTCTGTTGGAAAATCTGCGCGTTTTGTCACGACGACGCTTCGACTTTTATCAAATTCACGGCGTCGTCAACGTTGTTTAGTTTTTTTCTGTACACTGAAATATGGCTCAAGAAACTGTTTACATCCCACAATAACAACATCTCTTTAATGTTTGCATCATATGCAACAGCAAGTAGTTCCCTAGTTTTTCTACAGCTAGTCATCGCTTTACAAACACATATGGCGTTGGTGATCAATTTTCTTAATCAGGTCTGTTGCTACGACAACGCCGTTGTTTTTAGCTTCGGCGAAGTCGTCGTGCTAAAGGTGCATCCTGGGATATTATGCTCATTATAAATCTGTAATAAGGCCAAACATTCATCCTGCTACAATTTACCTGTACGCTATTTGAAATATAAACTCAACAGATCGTCAATATTGTCAAATGTCGATTAGATGTTTCCTTGGAAATATTTATATCAATATTCGCTGCCGTTTTCATAACTCCGATGGTCTCGTCATGCGCTAATTTGACTGTTGAGAATTTCTCATGCACATATGCCGAGACGATTTCAAGATTTAAAATAAATATATATATGCATATATATAAAAAATGAAAGTTTCTCCGGATTGTTTTAAAACTTATTTTATTGAGCTTTCGACTCGTTGCTTCGAGCCTTCATCAGAATGAGGAAGTTATCTATTTACACGTGCTTTTAGCTTGTAGACGCTTAGAGCGTCGAATTGGATTAGCGGGTGGATTGATGTTATTGGATGGGGTGAAATGCGTGTTTTGAAAACAATCCGGAGAAACTTTCATTTTTTATGTATTAAATGCCTGGATTACCAATTTTCAAACTTATATGCATTTACATATACATATAGTATGAAAATGTCACTGCAGAGAATTTCCGCGTCTTTAATAAAAATCTTTGACTGACGATTATATTGATGGTGTTAAGTTTTTGGGTGCGTCGCCCGAAATTTTTCCCATTCAAAAAGCATAGTTTGCGATTCCAGTAAATACGACAAAAACAAAAAGCATAGTAAGAGAACTCCTTTACTGTTTTGCGACAGGTGAAACCCGGCATGGATCTATCAAAAGTAGTTCTACCAACTTTTATTCTGGAGCCAAGGTCGTTTCTCGATAAATTATCCGATTTCTACTTTCACGCCGACATTATTTCCAAGTAAGTTATCATATAACAAATTTGTTTGCCGAAAATTGATTACTTGCATTTAAATGCTTAACATTTGTTATCCACATCTAAAAGAAACTTAATTTCATTCACATCTATAGCTGGTTTAGCCCTTGTTAATTCCTTATCTTCTCCTTTCGGCTTCTTCCTTTACCGGAATTGCCACAGTGCGTTTTTTTCTCAATATACTCTTTCCATCTCATCCTCTTATCTCTCTGTACACGTATATGCCCTTTGTACCTCAATGCCTTATGTACCTATGTACCCTTTTTACCCAAGTATCCTTTGTACCCATGTACCCTCTGTACCTATGTACCCTTTGTATCTATATACCCTTTGTATCTACACACCTTTGCATTTATATATCCTTTGTATCTACTCACCCTTTGTACCTCAATGCCTTATGTACCTGTGTACCCTTTTTACCCATGTATCCTTTGTACCCATGTAACCTTTGTACCTATGTACCCTTTTTATCTCTATACCTTTTGTACTTGTATATCCTATCTTTACCGGTATTCTTGTATCACCTGTTCCACACCCATAGCTATTTTCAACTAAAAAGATTTTTAAGAAAATGTGGCCTGAATATTGGGTACAAAAACCTGAACACCTCCACTTTCCATTATACTCTATCGTGTGATTTATATTTGAAATGAAAATGTCGTATATAGGGCTGTGAAACACGAGAGTCCGTACGACAGAATGAAAAATGTTGTTAAGTGGTACCTATCTGGATTTTACAAGAAACCGAAGGTAAAAATAATATATTTCATTGAAAAGTTGTCATGGTAGCGATATGTTGATGTCACTGCTTCTTTGACGTTTATTGGTTTGACGATGTCATGTGACAGTAAAGACAAAATATCCTCTACTTTGTCTCTAAACTTTTGTTTATCTTGCATATCAATGGAAACATTTTTTGACAAAACTATGGAAAATATAGCAACACATGGTCAAATTATGCTTTAAGATAACGCCGAAGATAAAAAACAACCTTTATGGCGATATTAAAGCGAGTCAGAAAGAATAATCGCATATAAAACAAAACGCACACAGGTTTCACTCCGAATCACTCGTAAAAAAAGCTTGTAATTTTAAAGGATTGATCAGTTTACGATCGTATATGAGATCATTTAATGAGTTTGTACTTCTGAACTACGATTCCAACATCTCTAGGTATTTCCATGCAGTTGTGTACAATTTTCCACAGTTTTTCCATACCACAGTAGAGTTACCGATGACAAAAATCGCTGCATTTTGATCATATTTCATCATATTTCATTGTATTTTTTGCTTATCTATAAACTGATTTATCTCTTAGTTATTCTCGTATAAATTCACAATATATTTGCTCCTTATTTTCGACAGTAATAGCGGCGCTCCTTATTTTTGTTTTCAACTTTTGTACTAGATGCTTGACCCAGTCTTATTTCGAGATCAGTGATATTATATCATAGGTAGCTAGTATGTTACGTGCAATTGATGGTCAAATGTCAAAGAATGTTGTATCATTGCTATTGTGGGCACGAGCCGTTGTTGGTTCGCCACGTTTTTTGATAATTCCCTGGAAGCTAGCTGCAATCCAGTTGTCGAAACTTAAAAAATTCCATATCGAAATATATTTCGTCTTTAAAAACTCGATTTTTGCGTCAATGCTTACAAGTTACATACAAACTAACTATAATCACGGTTCTCATTCAATTTGCAAAAATGTTTCAAATTACGGCGGAACAATTCTTCACGTGATGCTCCATGATAGTAATCTGCATTGCCTTGAACCATTGTGACCATATGTGCAAAATTCTTTACCAGATCTGATCGGGTGAGATTAAAAAACGCCCCCCTCCTTCTTTTTCTGTAAACTGTTACTATACAACGTAGGTGGGAGAGTGTACATTCTCACCAAGCCAGATTCAGTAAAAAATTTTCGTGTTTGACCCATCGAAGTGAATATAACTGGAAGGCTCCTTCCCGCCAAATTTGATGCCATTAATTCAACCAGTCCCAATCTTTCCATGCACGCACGTCCCAACGAAAGTTTATTCACGACTATAGGCTAGAATGCGGGATTTTACCCCCAGACACGCGTGTCTTGGGCGAAAATTTGTCATCATGCTAGTACAGACTACAGACATGTTTATAAAAAATGGAGCATTCCACTTATATATTTAGTTCAATCGTCTGGTCACATTGTTTTAACACTCTTTTACTCCTGTATCTTTAGTCCTGTATCTTTTGTCCTGTATTTTTAGTTCTGTATCTTTTGTAGCTATCTTTAGTCCTGTATCTTTTGTCCTGTATTTTTAGTTCTGTATCTTTTGTAGCTATCTTTAGTCCTGTATCTTTTGTCCTGTATTTTTAGTTCTGTATCTTTTGTAGCTATCTTTAGTCCTGTATCTTTTCCTGTATTTTTAGTTCTGTATCTTTTGTAGCTATCTTTAGTCCTGTATCTTTTGTCCTGTATTTTTAGTTCTGTATCTTTTGTAGCTATCTTTAGTCCTGTATCTTTTCCTGTATTTTTAGTTCTGTATCTTTTGTAGCTATCTTTAGTCCTGTATCTTTTCCTGTATTTTTACTTCTGTATCTTTTGTAGCTATCTTTAGTCCTGTATCTTTTTTTGTATTTTTAGTTCTGTATCTTTAGTCATCTACTTTTGCATGCAAGCGTGCATTCAGTCTACCGTAGCGTGTTATATCGACTCGTGAATAGTCGACTTTCTTTACATGTTATAAAGCAATTTTATTGAAAAAGCATTAGGAAAGTCTTGTAAAAAATGTAAAAACCACGTTTAATGCAATAAACATAGTCTTATCTGAGCAAAAACATCGAAACTAACAAAGCACATTTATTTTCAATAACGATGTCAAAATACACGTTTTGTTTAGTCTCGTGTAGTATAAAAAAAGTTATATGTTTGGCCAAGTCGAATTTGCTCGATTTTATCATGAAAACATGCACTAATAAACTTAAAGTAATATTTGTGATACAAACTAAACTAGGATTGTTAACTGTAGGGTTTAAAAAAGCCGTATAATCCAATCATCGGAGAAAGATTCCGATGTTATTGGAAGCACGAGGAAACTGGTTCCCGGACGTTTTTTGTTGCTGAACAAATATCCCATCATCCTCCTATATCCGGTTTCTATGTTGCAAACCGACAAGATGGATTTGTTGTAAATGGTTGCATCTTAGCGAAATCGAAGTTTTATGGTAAAGAATGAACATTTTTCTATTGTTAATGTTAATATGCAGTAACCAAAGATGGGAAAAGATACTCTTCACTCTACAAATAGAGCGTCAATCTTATAGTTGTCGCAGGGTGAAATTTTGTTTGGTAAAAAGTTTTTTTAAATCATCACGGTATAGTGATGAGTGGTGACCCTTGTCTTAGTTTTATTAACGATATTTCTCCCTAATATCGATTCTTCGAAGTTTATTGGACTTCAATTGACCTGGAAGCCATTTATTTTATAAGATTTGTCTACCTGAGAATTACCGTGATGATCCACAATCGTTTATTAGACTAAACAGTTAAAGCAATTAAATGGTATGAACTTGGGAGTATCGTTATATGTTTGTACATGTAGATCGTTAAGGTTAGTAGAGTCCTGAGAAGGACAGTTTGTGTTGATATTGACTGACGTTTCAGACTCTGAAGATGACTACCACTAAGGTTGTCGAAACGTCAATCAACATCAACACTAACAGTCATTCTTGGGGCTCTACTAACCTGGACGATGTACATCTACAAACGTGTAACTAGACTATTAAGTCCGAAAAGTTTTGTATAAGTTATATTTATGACATATATCATATAGCAATTTCCTTTCCATGTCTTTTCAAGGTAACTCGACCTCAGCCATAATGGATGGTTTAGCGACATTGACATTGTTACCTCATGGTGAAGACTATGTAATATCTATGCCGTACGCACATTGCAAAGGTATAGAAATGATCACTGTACGTATGGTGTAGACTGACCGCTTATTTAATTTACTTTGCTCACTTGATGAACACAATAGATTTCTTTCCTTGGGTGTTCAAAAGAAAAAGGGGACCCGTATAAATTAATTATGACTTAAGTGAAATGATTATGCACTTATACTATCACCAGCATTCAAAACAATTTGATGAACTTGACTTTTCTGCACCTCTGGGATTCCTTAGGGTTAGTTAAGTATTTAAAGCAAAACAAGTTAAAAGTACTTTATACTCTGATTTTCATATCAAATTTCTTACGCAAAAGTTGGATTTTCATATCAAATTGGCTGAGTTCTAAAGGCCACAAAAACGTAATCATATTTTCCATAAGTTGAAACGAAAATGGACAAACTTGTAACTAAATTAACCAAGCTGAAGAAACAGCTTTTGCTGACTAAATTATCTTATGCAGATTTCATTTAATGCATTCATAATTATTTGTGCGTGTTCCTTTTTTGGGGAGGATCCTGTTGAAGTAAAAAATGATAATATTGCTGAAATTTACAATACTGAGGCTGGTTGCAGGAAGAGCGAATAGCGTTCTATTAATTATCTCTCTGTTAACAATCTCTCTGTTAATTATCAACTACAGGATTGCTTATTGGAACTCTTACGATGGAGTATGGTGGTGCGGTCAAAATTGAATGCGAAAAGACTGGGTACCACACCGAGATTGAATTTAAACTGAAAGTAAGTGCACTTTCAATGTACATATCTTGTAATCTTTGATTTGATTTTATTGAATAAGAGTTGATCTTATTCTAATATTTCATATTACATTTTGATTTTATAAATATTTTTGTGTTGCGTTTTAGCCGTTTTGGAAAAAGATCGGTGAAAGTAACCGTATTTCAGGAAAAATTAAAATGGGAAAACAAACTCTTTGTAAACTGGAGGGAAAATGGGTAATTAATCGCATTAAAGTGCCCCTTTCAGCAAAGTTTTTTATTTGAGATATTGAATTTAGGTATGATTTCCAACGTATCAGTTAAAAAAACAAAAGTTTGTCGAATCTTTCCATTTTTATGGTTGTTTAAAGTTGGCAAAAATGCTCCTGTTAATGGACCTTGTCCGTCGTTCGAAAAGTTTGGAACAACTTACTTTTTGACGTCATATTATGGACTCCTCAATACAAAACATATATACCAACTACCTTGGATGACGTCAGAATTTAGCTAGACCCAGACTCCATGTCACGACGGACAAGGTCCATTGAAAAGTAACTTTAAACCGCCATAACAAGAAGACGATTTTACCAAATTGAGAAATTTTTTCACCGATACATTAGACATTACACCTAGTTTTGATACTTTGCCAATAAAAGTTTTTGCTGATTGGGCACTTTAACTATTTTATCATGATTATGAAAAACCAACCAGCTTTATGAAGATTTTAAGAAAATCTCTCACTGGACATTCTTTAATTTCTTGTTTACGGTATATGACATACATATGTTCATGGTATTTAAAACTGACAGTGTAGGACCATTGGACTACAATATAACACGAAATTATTATTCATAAGTGAATTTCTGCTATTATGTTTTGAGTCATGTAATTTGTGTATGGGTGTAATAAATTAGCTGGGAATTATTTATCATTGCAAATGATATTTCTTTCAGTATAAAATGACCAGAAAATAGTTTTTTTCATATGCTCGATTTGCCAAAAACAGCGTTAAAATTCATTAGGTTTCACCTTTGTTTTTCTCAAACATACAATAGCTCGGAAATGGCAAGACGATTCGGTCCAAATTTCCCATTTTTTATTTTTACAGACAATGTTACTAGTTATTATCGCAGATTTTTACTGCAACAAATGCTGAAATTTCAAACGAGTCATCAAATGTGTAAACTTTCCCGAGGGTTAAATGCTATTTCCGTTTGTTGTCATTTAATGTATCAATGTATCAACTGTCCAGAATTCGCCTCCGCTTTTAGATCGTAGTCCTCGACAACTTTACAGATATATGTTTGTTCATATTGTTGCCACTGAAGTGCCAGGCGGGAAACGGATTCTCAAAATAAATATTAGAGCCCGACAAATAATTTTGAACATAGTCATATACAATTTGGTTATATGAAATTTATTAAAATAGTGACGTTTCGTCTTGACTCAAGACATCTTCAGACTAATAAGGAAGTTGACAAGAACTATAGAACGTTTCGACAGCCTTAGCGGTAGTCATCAATCTAGTCAACAACAACAAAAACAGTCCTTCTCAGGACTATACCAACCTGGACGATCTACATTTACAAACACGTTACGATACTCCCGGGTTCAAACCATTTTCTTTATTGCAATCATCTGGACGACAGAGCGAACAACTTGCTAACAAGCTGTATTTGATAACATAAACGTTTATAACCTTTACAACATAAACATGATGATGACGATGTACTTATAAAGATTTGGACTAATTACAAATTTAAAAGATGTTTGAGGCTAGCTGAAATTGCAAGTCGAAAAAACTGTTGTTTAAAAGTTTGCATTATTCATGGAGCCTGCCGAGTTATAGTTTCTGGTCATTTTAGGATTGAACTCTCGCAGTTGTTTGTTTTGTATTGTAAAGCTTTTTTATTCTATTCCTAGGATGGCGAGGTGTTGATGACTGATCTTCGTAATGTGGGAAAATCACGTGTGAGTATTTGTTCTTGTGTAAAATTGAGTTGGTTTATTTTTGTCACCAATGTAATTTTACGTGCTTGTAAATGTAGATCGTCCAGGTTGGTATAGTCCTGAGAAGGACTGTTTTTATTGTTGTTGACTGACGTTTCGACAACCTTAGCGGTAGTCATCTTCAGAGTCAAATGAGGAGTAAACGTCTGGTTAGCCGTATTTGTTCCTCATTTGACACTGAAGATGACTACCGCTAAGGTTGTCGAAACGTCAGTCAACAACAACAAAAACAGTCCTTCTCAGGACTATATCAAGCTGGACGATCTACATTTGCAAACATGTAACGATACTCCCGGGTTCAAACCATTTACTTTAATGTAATTTTGAATGAATTATTTTTCTCTGCAAGAAGTGCATCCTCTTGTGTTCTACAACGTCTAATAAACAAATTTTGCTTACAGACAGAGGAAGATGTGCTGCCAGACTTATTTTGGGAGCCTAGTTTGAGCATACGCAATGCTAGGTTGAAACGTCATGTTGTTGACATTGATGACCAGGAAGAGTTTGAATCACAAAAGTAAGTTGTATTCTTAAAAACTTGACGATGCTGCAATGGAATTATCGCTTTTGAATTTTTATGCAAACGAATCTTCATCGTTTTGCCCATGAAAGAAACTGATTTCAAGCACAATAATTTTAAATTGTTAATGTTGTATGTATAGTTTGAGCTCATGAAATATGTGTTACATTTTTTGCAAGCATCAGATTGGCAGAAAACGTACAATAATTATCAAATGTTTGCTAAAAAATACAGATTGTTTACAGTCTATTGGTCTTATACATTTTTTAACGTTGAGCTTAAACTGCTCCATGTAAATTGCTTTATGTGAACAGCCTCGTGTGAAATACTTCATGTAATCAGCCTTATGTGCATTACTCCATGTAAACCACTCGTGTACACTACTCTATATAAACTACTCCATGTAAACAGCCTTATGGAAACTGCTCCCTGTAACCAGGCTTGTGTATGCTACTCGTTCACAAAAACTTTATTTTGATGTGTTTTCACATTTTGTATCAATTTTTGGTTTTTCCATTTAGGTTGTGGCGTTATGTAAGTGATGCAATCCGTGCCAGCGACCAGGTGATCATACATTTTTATTGAAAAGGGTTTCTCAAAGGTCTTTCATTAGAATAGTGTATAGATGTAGTTTTGAACTTGGGTCAATTTAAGTTTTAATGATGAGGAAAATCAATAGCTGTTGATTTTTCAGGTTTTCTACGAAATATGACCTTAACTAATGTTTTAAGCGACTAAAAACCTAACATATGCTCACATATACCTGAAATATTCTTTATCTATAAGTTATGGCCGTCACTGTGCATTCATTGAGTATTTTTATAAAGATGTTTTTTTCATTGACCAGGTGAAGGCGACTGAAGAGAAATTTAAACTCGAAGAAGAACAACGCAGAGGACATCGCGAACGGAAAGAACAGGGGGTGGACTGGGTTCCAACGTTCTTTGAAAGGGATCCTTATCATCCGGGGGCCCTTAACAGATACATTTATAAATATAAAAAGTAAGTCGATGTCTTTGTAATTTTATTTACGTCTCACATCTTCGACGTGTTAGGATGAAGCCACTAAATTTATGCATTCAAACACTGATGTCTTGTTGGCAATATTACTTGGAATGGAAAGTTCAGTTGGCGCGCAACACAAAAAATGGCCGCAAAATCATATTTAAACTAAAACACAAACTTGGCCCAACCTAGCTATATAAGAATTGTCTTTCTTTTACAGTTCATAGAATTGGAAGAGAATTTGTGAACATGTTGTCATTGTTTGTAGTTTTCTGTCTTTTAATTTACATACCTGCCCACAGTCTTTGGGGTTCCCGCAACATGGCTACAGGTGTCTGCTAAACGTCACTGTGACATTAGTGCTTTTGAAGACTTCAGATGAAAATAAGGAATTCTCTACTATAAGTATCAAGTATGATGATTGTTTTTTTTTCCAAACATTTTTGTCCATCTTACAGCGTCCGTCCTTGGGATCCGATCACTGATGTAAGGGAATATGAAAACGAATTCAAGATAAAAACACAAACTCGCATTCGGGCACCCATGGTAAAGCAACAAAGTCTTGTTGCGATAAAAGTCAGCTCGACATCTGGCGACGATGATAATTCACATTTTTTTCATGAGCGTGCCTCGTCTTTCAGGCAGCACGAACGTTTAAGCAGTTTGGAAGACGATGATGTTGCGTCATTTGCTCAAACTCTAAAACCTTTGCTCGAAGCCCAAACAGAACTTAAGGAACAGATTCGATCAATCCGTAGCGATATGAGGCGTTATCATACGGCTAATAGTGATCAATTTACTCAACTACAGACTAAAGATTGGATATTGTTTTGTTTATTAACCTTAGCGTTCATATGGCAATGGTATTTTTCACGAATGAAGATCAACTAGGCTGTAGATGGAATTATTTTACCCTTCTAACAAAAAATTGCATATATACATATATAGTAGGTATAAGACATAAATTTTTTCGCACATGGCTAACGGGTTTCTTGGATGATTTTTTGTGCATTAAAGTGCCGATTATAACTAATTGTCATATGATTTCTTTTGAATTACAACTACAATTTGACCTTTGAATATGTTCTCAAAACTTTGCACTGGTAATTTTTTCGGTGCATGTGCACCTTTTCAGAGAAATATTTGGTCCACACCCTGCGTTTCCTAGAATCTTGTCAAAGCAAACTTTAGTACCCATTCCTTTTCGTCTACCAGCGATAGATTTCTGTGTTTTACCATGCATACTTTGACATCACACGATACAACAAGTCCTACTAAATTTCGTCTTTTCCTTTTTAGCAAATACCACAGCTTCGTGCTCATATGGCTTGATTCTTTCGAGTCTATGTCTCCTGCACGTTTTCCAGGGTAGTATTCTAATCCCTAGGTCATATGTTATTGATAGATTTGATAAAATACGCCCGGGTTAAGTGTATGTGACAAGCTTTCTCCATAGCAAGGTTTGATCAAAGGATTTTGATCATTTATAGTAAAAGAAATCAAGAGAAAAGATGAATTGCCCTCGCCGATAAGCGTTCACATATAAATTTCTTAAGTCGGCGACTGTTGTAATAGTTGGACAAGTTCAACTTCTACAACATCTCCCGATTTGTCTGCGATTAAATTACAACAACTACAACGCGCGTTCCCATATAGTTGTAATTGCTGTAAACCTTTATCGCCGATAGAATTACAACAATTACAACTATATGTGAACAAGGCTTAATAAAGCCAATGGTCAATACTCAATAGTCAACAGTCCATAGTCCACAGATAACAAGTCTAAGACCACATGATTCACATCCATAGTCCACAGCTCAGTCAAGGTTTTAGAACATGCCTCTCATACGGAGCTTTGACCATTGAACTGAAATACATGGAACGCCAGCTGAAGCAAATAATTGAAGCCAAATCTTACACCCAAACACGCGAGGGAAAAGTTTCGAGATTCTCTCGCGGAGTGACAATTGATTTAACTACCCACGCTTGTCTGGGTGTAATCTCGCGTCTCTGGGTGTGAAATTTGACTTAAAAATTTTTTTAGGCTTTTCTTTTACAGGTAGCGTTCCATGTATTTTAGTTCAATGGCTTAGACAAAACTGCTACTTATTAGCTTGTACGAAACAGTTGTATTATTAAGAAAGGATTTATTTCAAATTTGTGTTTCACCATTTGTGAGATAATGTAGCAAGAGAATACTTCTAGCATCACGTTGAAGTATTTTTTAGGGTTTATTACTACAATGCGCTAAAAATTCATTGCCATCGTGGTTCTTTACTATAGATTATTCTTATGAGTGGTACTGTTAAATATGGCGGCGCATCTAATTATAGTTGTCTACTTCCGGCTTCAAATTTTGGCAAACACTATATTGGTAATGCACAACCATGTAATATACATATCAATGCACGGACCGGCACGCTATCACTAAAAATCCTCAAACGTGTAATGCCTCCTTTGCAGGCAGTTTTACACTTGCCAGCTATTTTGTTTTTGTATTTTGCTTTTGTGCGCATGCGTTGATGCCATTTCAAACCGATCTGAACGTTGATTTGAGTTTACATTCATGCCGGTTTCAATTCAGACCGCTCTTCACTCAGTCGGATCGGTTCAGCAAACAGCACGACTTCACAGATCGCTCTGAGTTATTTACTTACCAGTTTCATGTTAACATCTTCTATAAGTAATACTGTAACTGACACGAGCTGGTACCGGTTTGACTTCGTTCAGGTCTACTGTAAGCAGGGCTTACGATTTACGATTTCGTTTATTTACGTTGTTGTCAGTTTTCTCTGCGAAAATTGGTCAACAAGAAAAACTTGTTTTCTGAAATACCGTGAAACAATGTGTTTCCCTCGATCTTGTTTTGGGTGGTGTTTCCCTCGATCTCAAACAATACGTGCATAATTGTACTTTGAAACTTCCGTTCTGCTGAACACATTGAATACGAGTTCGACGTTTCTGAGACATGTGGCAAAGAAATAGAATTGTATCGTGTACTTATGGTTTTTTCTCACTTGGTGGACGATTATTTTCAAGTCTACCAACTAAAAGTATCAATGTGAAACCGCGCCGTGAGATACCGGGCTCCAGCATGCTCAGAAATATGATTAAATACAGTGGTCGTCAAAGTTTGGATAAATTTCAGGAAGATATTCAACAGCTATTTGACAAATATGGTCCTATATTCCAATTCAATATGCCTGGTCTGAAAATGGTTTTTGTTTCGCATCCCGAGGACATCGAACATGTGTTCAGAAATGAAGATCAATTTCCATTGCGTGGTGTTCATAGTTCTTTCGCAACATATTTTAAATCAAAGGGATTGAAGGAGGGTATATCTGGAGATGATGATAGTTGGAAACATCATCGATCATGTACAGCTCCTAATATGATGCTACCACGTCAAAATCAAGGATACATGTCAGGTATTTATAAAGTATTTTGTTCAAAAGAAGTTTTTTCAAATTATTTTGCAATTCAGCAGCTGCCAGCTGTTGTAGTCTTTACTTACACTAAGCAATCAAAAAGTAAGGGTTAGGATTAGGGTTAGGATTTGGGTTACGGTTAAGGTTACGGTTAGGATCATGGTTCGAAAGAAATGTTAAAGATTGAAAACTTGGCCAAACTTTAAACCGTTCTTACTGAAATGGAGCGGAACTTTCATTGTGAGTTTGTGAAAATTATTTTATTGAGCTTTCGACTAGGTGCTTCGCATAGGATAAACATATGATTCTCCCAATCATCGATCGTCGATTCCTACGGCCTTTGTGTCTTTGTTACTCATGTATTGATAACTTTTACCGCTAAAAATATATATTTTGGATACAACAGTAGCGTGCTTGCATGCTATTTGCTATGGTGAATTATTCGGTTATTAATAATGATTTTAAATCACTCACTTGTTATAAAGCAAATTAAATAATTAAAGGTTGAATTGATTACATAATGGCTTACTTTTACTAAAGCAACGTGACATCACTCTTGTGTGTACTCAGTACTGCTTCGCGATACAGTTTTCAGAACTCTGATATTTTTTGAAATGGCTTGCAACAGTTACATTTGCAATATGATGAAAATATTGTTATATGTAGTCCAATAAAAGCTGTAAGACATTTGGAAATAACTAAATGTTATCAGAAAAATATCGCCAACATTACATAATTGTTATGTAGTATTACAAAAATAACTATCCCTTACTATCCCAATTGTATCCCTGATCCTTCATATTAACTACTTGTTTCTTCTTTCATACATATGATTAGATGAAAATGTACAATGGGGTACAATATGTTTGTGGAAATTTTTCACAGGTCTCAACGAAATTGCTGTTGACAGTGTTTCCACTTTAAATGAAGGAAGAAATACAAATTTACTGCCATTGTTACAGCTTTGGGCTGCAGAAAGTGTGTTGTATGTGATGTTTGGTCATCGAACATATATCAATCTTGAAAACTGTGATGAAGATGCTTTGGCGCTTAGTAAAGCAGCGTTTAACGCATTTGAAAGCGAATCAAAACTGATCTTCAGTTTCCCATGGTACAAATACTTTAAAACTCCTGAACTTCAAAGATTTTTCAAAGCTTGCGACACTCTCTCGATCTTTACGCGGAATTTCATGAGCAAAGTAAGAAACAAACCAACCGCTTTGCCAGATGGATTCGAGAGCGTGTTTCAGAAAATTTGCAAAGAAAAGAAATTATCTGATGAAGAGATTATTCAAGTCACAGCAACATTACTTACAGGTGGTGTTGATACAACTTCTACGATGGTGCTTTCAACTTTGCACATGTTATCAAAGCATCAAAATTGCCAGGAGAAGTTATACGCAGAGATAAGGAACAGTCTGCAAAACGACGAAGTTCCCACGTACGAGCACTTTACCAAAATGCCATACCTCAAAGCCACGATACATGAAGTATTTCGTACAAACTTGTTAGTATTGGGAACAAGTCGCAAGTTATCTAAATCGATTGTTCTAAGTGGGTACGAAGTTCCTCCGGGTACGATAATTACTTTGTCGTCGGCGAAACCTAAACAACTTCATCAGAAGTTATATGGTGATGATGAAAAATTTAAACCTGAAAGGTGGTTACGAGAAAACAAAGATTTTCATCCATTTTCACTGCTTCCGTTCGGTTTTGGTCGCCGGATGTGCGTTGGTCGACGTATTGCAATCATGGAAATTTCTTTGTTTCTAATTTGCTTTTTACAAAAATATAAAATAGAAGAAAATTTAAAACCAGGTGATCAGTTGGATTGGAATTATGGCATCGTTCTACGTCCAGATAAACCATTCAATGTATATTTAACTAAAAGATGCCAGTGACCTATAGTCGGGCTGTTTATATAGATCAGCTTTGGTAATTTTCTGTCGGCATTTGTCTATAAAAACATCCTATTTCTAATGAAATGCGAAATTATAGTGTTCTTAAATTATAAAGAATGTCTGTCAACCAAGCTCATGGCGGATTTTGCAATTGTTTTGAAGTTGTAAAAGTTCTCTCAGCGTTCTTGACTGACGTTTCGACAACCTTAGCGGTAGTCATCTTCAGAGTCAAAAGGCGTAAGAGCCAAATAACAAATACGGCTAACCCGGCGTTTACTCCTCATTTGACTCTGAAGATGACTATCGCTAAGGTTGTCGAAACATCACTCAACAACAACAAAGACAGTCCTTCTCGGAACTATAACAACCTGGACGATATACATCTACAAATAGTTAGCTATATCATAAAAACGACATTAACATATTTCATAACGTTGGATTTAGACTTTTCCTTATATTGCGCTTCAATAAAATTATTTTACGTAAGTAAAAACAATACAACTATTTAAAGGCCAAGAAATAGCGTTATTTATATTTAGCTAACGACTTGTATGGTAAGATCATTCAATAAATTTGACAAAGATCTCAAAGCTTTTAAAGCAACGTTTACTTTCTGTACTTCGAATTAAGTTGCATAGGCGATTTGCATTTGGATCGTGACTAAAACACCACACGAGTACATACGAGTGACATACGAGTACATACGAGTGACATACGACTATATAGGGTTAGGGTTAGATATATATATATATATACTGGTCACAAGTATATATATATATATATCTAACCCTAACCCTAACCCTAACCCTAACCCTAACCCTATATAGTCGTATGTCAGTCGTATGTACTCGTATGTCAGTCGTATGTACTTGTATGTACTCGTATGTCAGTCGTATGTACTCGTATGTACTCGTATGTACTCGTGTCGTGTTTTAGTCACGATCATTTGCATGTTACATCAATTATTACGTGAAGGAAGCCATGTTGGTAGTCAAATACAAAAGAATATTTTATCAATGCTGTTGAAGGCACTAATATAATAATTTCGTGGAAGTTAAGTGGAATGAAAGTCCTGACTTTCTCGCCATGATACTCTTTGTGTAACTAATCTCTAATTATTTAATTTTTTCCTGATTATGACGTAAAACGTTGTCATTGCCGATAATATAAAGAAAATTTAACACTAACCGATGGCAATCTGGTATCGATGTTTTTCAACCATGTTGGAGGTCTTATACAAATGAGTATTTGGTGGGATCAATGAACTCTATGACAACTGGAAGGCTTACTCATTGAAGTAAAATGCATGGAATGCAATCTCAAGCAAATAATTGAAGCTTATCTTACGCCAGTCACGCGAGATTTACCCCAGACACGCGTGTTTAGTGTTTGAGATTCTCCGGCGGAGTAATAATCGATTGACTACACACGCGTGCCTGGTGTAAAATCTGGAGTGTCTGGGGTAAAATCATGACTTCAAAAAATTATTACTTAGCACTGTAGTAGGCATTGGAATTATCACAATTAGGCCCAGTTCAAACGTCGAACTTTACATGTCCCGAATGCATTTGAGAGAAAAAGTAATGAGGAATTTCATCTTATTATCTTCTGTCTATAATGCATTCGGCACATGTAAAGTTCGACGTTTGAACTGGGCCTTAGTCAATTATTGATACACCCTGTAAGCCTGGTTCACACGAGTAAAATAAGCACAAACGTCGAGACTTTAGTTTCTATTGTTCTAGAGGTTTATAAAGACAATGACATTATGATTTTCTTTAAATCCTCTTTTTTTCCTTTTTTTGTTCTTCTCTTAGCTTATGCTTGAATTTTTTCCTTATGCTTGCGCTTATGTCAAATCTTATGTTTACATGCTTCTTTGATTATCTTTGTTTTATCTTTTGTCTACGCTTGTCCTTGTCCTTACTTCACTCGTGTGAACCAGGCTGTAGTCTAAACAGGACGTCAATTGTTTCTGGTGTCACTACATGACGACAAATAAGAAAAGCAGTTAATTCTGTTTAAAAGCAAAGCATAGGTATAAACGGACCCAATATCGATAAAAGTAAATTCAATAGAATTTTTTTGTGCTTTGTTTCCTCTATACATCCGGAGAGACATTGTTTGTATCACAAGTAAACTTCAGACTTCCTTTTACATTTAAAATCATTTCCATGCGTGTTTTATTGCAACGTCAAACAATGTTAGCTTATCATAACAGCATTACAAGAGAGCAAACGCCATCTTGAATCATAAAGTTTAGTCATATGAAAGCTCAAGTTCATCCAGTCAAGAAAGAACTGCTGTATATTGAAAAAATGGAATTCGTATTTTCGCCATTTGATCGTAAAATTGACTGGCGTCTACTGGGTAAATAGTATTTTTCTTATTTTTAGAATCCATTGTCGCAAGCGAATGCTATTTATCGTATAAATTTACAGTACGTAAATGTACAATTTTTTGCTGTTGACAATGTGCTCGGCAGAATATTTCTTGTAAATGCAATGTTGTGAATTAAGCTCTGAAATCTTCCGTGTTGTATTTCAATTTAGCTTTCGTTGAGATTCAAAAAGTAATTGATGAAGTTGCTCTAAGTGTTTTGGAAGAGAATTTAGAGAATATCTGTTTCTGTGATATCGAAAAAGAAATGGTAAAAAACTTTATAATTTTTCTCTTTGCAGTACGAGTACAAAAGAACATACCAGGCTTAGCACATTAGAGTAGTCAACCTGATTATTTATAGTCTTGTTATGCAATTGCAATAACAATAGACTTCTAAAATAACCTTGCTCTGCATTACGAGTACAAAGCAAATACCATGCTTACCTTATTGACGTAATCAACCCGATTGTTTAGTCTTGTTATGCAAATTGCAAAAACAATAGATTTCTAAAATGACTTTGCTCTGCATTACGAGTACAAAGGACATAACATGCTTACCTCATTGACGTAGTCGACCCGATGGTTTGTAGTCTTGTTATGCAAATTGAAAAACAAAAGATTTCTAAAATAACAAACAAAAGACTTTTATGAGTATGAGGAGTTCACTAGTGCTACTCGAGAACATTGTTTGGTTATATTTGCGTATTGTGATATGGTTGGAAAATGTTACAACGAAATTCACGACAATATGATATCACATGTGGCAAATATGTATGTGTCATTATAAAGACACTCGCGTGTGAAACGATCCAAGAAAGATTTTGATTGGTTCGATTATTCGTGTTAATTACCGTGTTTTTTAGATTAAAAAGGAATGATAATAAGGGTCAGAAATCTACATAGTAAGACTGAACCAGGAAACTATAATATCAACTGGAACGCCAAATGCGTCGCCATCTTTGAAGCCAATACTGATGTTAGTTTTTCTGCGTTTTTAAAAGAAGCTCTATGATATTATTTTTACAAATTAACAACGATATGCATAAAATAAAGTATCACAAATGGCCATGATAAGTTTTACCTCCCGAGACTGGGTAATATGCCTAAAGATGCAGAAAAAACGTCATGATAGCTGGCTTCAAAATGGCTTCTAGCCCTAAATTGGAGCATATTGGAATTAGCGTTCCAGTTAATATTACAGTTAACTGGACTGGACTTGCTCGCTAGCTATATGCGTCTTTATATGCTTTATATATCTAAGTACAATTATATCACTTGTCCGTATTCACACTCATACGAGATGAGTCTAATTGAGTGCGACAAAAAAATTGTTCGCGTTCATTGACGTAATATTCTTTTTCATACGGTTTGCTAAATTTGATCTCTTTTTCATGTAGTGAATTGTCGGCCTTGCTCTTGAACAAAAGATTTATTCCAGTTTTTTGTATAATAATTTCATTGTATTAGGAAAATAAGTAGGAGACCACACAAATGTGCTATCAATCTTCTCCATTTAGCCACAGTTTTCATTTTAAGAGTGGTTTATATTATCCATAAATTTATTATGGTTTCGTCAGTAAAGTCAAATTTCGAGATTTTGCTGATGTAATTTTAAGTTAGTTTGAAGTGAACATTATGAATAAAGTATTTTATGCTTTGTTTCAAAACGTTTTAAAAAACCTTCATGAATACCATACATTGTCGTATTTCAGAGCTTCTTCAAGACTCATAAACATTTTATTGACCTATTCAAACTGGCTCAACTCATCATTCAGTACTTGTTGGTAGGTTTTTCTGGATTTCATCTGAACTTTGCTATTATTTTAGTACATTTTGCGCGACTCACTTAATCATTACTAATAATCTAGCAATTTTGCTCCATTCAATTAGTTTTTAAATATAAAATGTTGTGGTTTTAACAAGTTCTGAATAATTGAATGAATGGCTGAGATTCATTGATGGAACACTTATCAACAGCGAAATTTTCTTTTTGTTTGGTGTTTCTCTAACCAAATGTGGAACAGTTGTAAACTGTTTTATTTAAGCACAAGTTGCAAATTTTGCAAATATACATCAATAAATACAACTTTCAGCCTAGCTCTCATTGAGCAAGGGGCCGTCAATGGCCAATTTACAGAGGGCCCCCACTGGTTGTGTTACGGGGGTTACGCCCTTGTTTGAGAGCCTCGCCTATATAAACTATAGCTACAACAGGCTTCAATACGTATATACATATCTAAAATCTACTAATGGCGGATCTAGAGTACGTACAAATAAATTATAGCTCCTCTAAAAATTCAAATTACATTCAGAAAAACACAATTAGTCTTGAATTTCTAAAGAATATAATTTTACAAATGGATTTGCCTCTAAAGTTTTTAAAAATGTAAATAAATGCCAAAATGTGCTACATTAATTTATTTTGACTTCATCTAGATCCGCCAGCAGCTGTAATTTGACTTTTCTATATGAGTCAGTCGGTTAGAGACAATGTATGATAAATGTCAATAATAGTGCCTCGAATCAATTTTTTAACAGAATGCTCAAAAATATTTAGCAGCGTTTTTATAAATGGTATTGTTTTTAACAATAGCTTCTAAAATTTGAAGTTTTCATTTTAGTTCACGCAAAGTGTTTTGTCCTCTAGAATTAAAGATTTAAGAAATGTAAGTTGATGTTAATAGGGTTTTTGAACTTTGATATTTGTAATTTATCTAATACCGTCTTTTAATACCGTCATGCTCTGATAAACGCTGGAGGCGATCATTAGCTATCATTATTCTATTGCTTTTGCAGTGAGTGAACATAAAAAAATTTAAAAGTTACGACCAAACTTGCGGGCTGTTTACGCTATGTAAAAGTTTGAAACGCCTTATATGGCGTTTTGACTAAGTCTTTCCGACTGCTCTGCATATGAGATGAGTGTAAGATCAATCAAATCATTAAGATATCAGACTGGAAAAAAGAAAAAAAGGCTATTTAACAATACCAGTAAAAATAAACTTGTAAAAAACACATTAAATTTAGGAAAACGAAGACATAAAACGTATTTTGCGCAGAAAATCTATACTTGAAAAGTCTGTTCAAGCAAACACGGAAAGATGTATGCAAGAAAAGAGAATAGACAATTTAACAAGACCAACTAAATTCCAGATTGGACATGAAGAAAACTGTAAAAAACATCATACAACAAAAGAGGCAACAAAAGATACTTATGATGTACATTCAATAAACACAAGTACTCAGTACGAAATAGTTCCTCACCATGAAAAACAGAGAAACGGAAAATCACTATGTCAACAATCTACCTTTCGCCAACAAAGTGTTTTCGAGTCTGAAGCAATAAAGATTTTTCAGAAACATCAGAATAGCAAATTCATGCAGTCAAGCATTACTGTAAGTATTAAATGTTACTTGCGATAATGAACCATCGTCCCGTTGTAACCTCATGACACTGACCGCACAAGTATCTACGTGTTTATGTGAAAACCATTAAAGTTTGAATTAAGAAATAAAAAATGTTTACTGCGTTTGCACAGGCTTATGCAAACCAAGGAGACTTTGGGAGAACTCTAGAGCAGATCAGTGCAAGTCCGAGACCGAAGGTCGACGGTTGCACCTGCTTCAGAGTTCTCACAAACGTCTCCGAGGTTTGCATAAGACAGTGGAAACACGAAAAACATCTTTTATTTTTTTTATAAAATAACAATAATGCGAAAAAAAACAAACATTTTAATTTTTCCTCTAAATTGTATTCATGATCGATTTGCAAATTCTCTTTGACTGATTGATTGTTTAGATTGATTTGATTGGTTGAGCTCAGATGTGCTTTGCACTAGCTAATGCAAACTCAGCTCTTAACCTATCGGCACACGCGTTGCATTTTGTTTATTTTATAAAACTGCTTCAAGAACACTTCAATCCCTTAAAGAAAAACATTTAAATACGCTGCTAATTTCTTTTGCAAAGAAGAATGGAAAAAGTTTGCATTGCCAATCACATGTCAATCGCCACCCCTTGAAATGAAAAGATACATTATGCATATCACAGAGGATATTAAACCCGCTGATTTATGGTTCTGCTGTTGTAACATTGGATAACTCATGGGCGATTTAACTTTGCTTGTTTAAATAAATATGAAACTTGCAGTAGCTTTTAACGACAGTTTGTCCTTTCATATTTAAGCTTTTGAACCTTGTACATACATTAATAAACACATATATATTGAAAAATTTGTTGTAATTGTAGACTTATTAGTTAGTTTATAAATGAAATGCATGAATAAATCATTGTTGTGCATGTTGTTTAATTTATTTCATACCAGGTTGAAATGTTACAAGATGAAATTTCAAATTGTGTAAAACAAACTAAGGAGAAGATTTCTTTATTGGTCACGGTAAAATTACATTTACAGCAAAACGTTTTGATGAAATTTTATTTTCAATATAGTAACAAAAGATGTGTCAAATAGTTTCATTAAATTAAACTCACTCTTTATTATTCCAGGAGCTGGACGATCTTTCTTCAGTAGAAATAGACGAATCACAAAATGAGACTTTGGAATTGAAAAAGGAAAGTTTTGTCGACCAAGGAGAAACGAAGTTAACATCAGACACAAGTACCAGTCATGATTATATTAAGTACAATTTAAATTTAAGGGAAAAGAATTATAAAAATGCTAGTAGAGAGATGGAGCAAACTGTGTCAGTGACTTAAAAAACGTTGTATTAAATTGTGGCATGCACAATAAGCATGCTTTTTTATTATTTTAGGTAGTTTTACAACTTCAAGTATTTCCCTTTGTGGATCAACTGTAGAGAAGGAACTATCCGAAAGTTTAACAAACAGGAAAAACTTTACATTAAAATTCTAACTGAGATATGAAAGTGAAGAACAACGTCTTTCTTTGTTGTGCTCAGAAAGTGGTTGCCTGTATGCTGAATCATTGTTTCTGTCAAAAAATATACTGAGATAATTGAACTACTCGAGACACTTCCGGGATCCACTTAAAGCAAAGAAATGTTTCACATCAACTAAAATTTGTACCGATGCAATCTATTTGCTCTAAAGCAAAATAATGGATCTTATAAAGCAAAACTAATCGACTGTTATAGACTGCCCTTATATACATTGGCAATTGCTAAATTCACATCATCTATTTGCTTTCGTCGTTCAAATTACAGTCGATGTGGTTGACTACGTTCACTTAAAACTAATATATACAGCATTACAATAGCTATTTTTCGTTTTTTCTCTTAAATATATGTGTTTATTAAACTTACCTACCTGCCTGATAGCTGATATGTAAACCTTTCAAGTAAAACGAGTCATTTGAATTGGTCACTTGTGACATTTATACAAATAAAATAATAATCATTTGGCATACGAGCGAGCCACCAGCATTGATAAAAGCGATCATCTATATAGCGAAAGGAGTCGTATAGCGTTGTGAATGTTGCATTCATCGTGGGAAAGCCATATACAAGCTGAATAGAACATGAAACATAACGTAATATTTCTATTTAGCTTCATCAAAGAAATGTCGTAACGTTTAATTTGCACTCATTTCACAGCGTGATGTTAAATAACGCTGAAATATACATTCACAATTTTGCATAACGAAAGCATTGCGTAAATTTTTATTGAATGTCAATAAATGACAGCCATTTTAATGCAATTCATTTCATATTCCTTAACAGAGTTAACATTTTTACCATACTTCTATAATACAGTATTTGTAGGATAGACAAGCAAAATAACAGATTTTGAATAAAACAACGCTGTATTAGCTGAACTTTAAATCTAACTAAAGCTAAGTGCTTTGTTCGTTATATCTTTTGTAGTTTGAACAATTTAGAAAGCTTTAAATAATCTGCCAATGATTTAATGTTGGCAAAAAAACAAATACTTTCTTTTTAACAAAGTAGCTATTTTTCTGGTTAACGTCTTTCGCTCCATTCTAAATAGGCAAGAAAATCGAGTGTATCATTAAATTTAACTTCTTTCAGTGAAAATATAATGGAGTCAATCTTGCGTTTGAAAACAAACAAAAAACAACGAGTCATGAATGTTTTTCACGACAAAAGCTGTGGTTTGACGTTGATAGAAAATTCGAAAATACGTTGCAATGCTGAAAATAGCGGACAACTGCGGTTTTAAATATTTGAAATCTTTATGTACAAGGTAGCCAACGGCGTGAAAAAACCCTCTATAATATTTTCTTAGCTATAAGCACACAAGAATTTTTTGAACTGATCATCCTTTTGCTTTATTACTTCATATATCATTATGTAGGGAAAATTAAAGTTTTACATACGAAAGATGGAAATACACCAGGAAATAAAGAAGACAATTCAAATAAAACTTCCTCGTTTATATGAAGTGAATTTGAAGAATTTGATTAAAAAATAACAACATAGAGATTTGAAAGCATTAAATGAACTGCGTTGGACACAGATTAATACACTAGCTAGATTTTCTTCACTTAGAAAAATCTGATTGACTTATAACTATAAAGTGATTTATGTTTTAACTACTCAACTAGCTATTAAGTTATTGCTGACGTGCTTTTTATTATGTTAGTTTCCGTGTTTCTTTCCTTGTTTTATTACAATATGTCAGCTCAACGAATACTTTGATCTGTATGTAACTCATGTTCGTTTTAGCTTAGCGTCACAGCGTTGTAATCTGAAAAAAAATCCCTTATTAATAAACAGCTTGATACATAATTAGAACATAAAAGATAAAAGTTTCTCCGGATTTTAAATGATTTTTATAGAGCTTTCAACTCGTTGCTTCGAGCCTTCATTAACGAGTCGAAAAGCAACGAGTCGAAAGCTCAATAAAAATCATTTAAAATCCGGAGAAACTTTTATCTTTTATGTATTAAATGCCTGGATTACAAAGTTTCAAACTTATAATTAGAACAGTACAAAGAATATCCTGTGCTATTACCGCTATAAGCAAATTCAAATGCATGGGTGTTAATTATTGAAAAGTTCATGATTGATTATTTACTGTGGATTTATACATGCAATCATCGAAATCCTAAACGTTTCTTGTAAGTAAATCACAGATTTTGATGATGAGAGTTTCAATCGCGAAATAACTGTAAATTCACATTCGAGTGTACATAACGAAAATGATAATGTAAGATCTTTTGCGTTGGTGTCATCAAAACTCAATGCATAAGATTAACCCGGAAACTCTGTCCTCTAAATCTGCGTGAAAAGGTAATACGCGTGGGCATAAATCAGCTCCTTAAACAACGAGAAATTGTTTTGTTTTTGTTTATCATTTTTGACTAGATCAAAACAGAGAAGTTTCGAAGTTGATGATGTAATATAGGGCAATGTTGAATACTATAAAAGAGAGGTAAGCAGTGCAAGGAGGCAATAACATTCTACATCAAATAAACGATATCAACAAAGCCAACATTGTAAAAAGACAAAATATCAATGGTCATCAATGGATAAACATATTAGCTTGAGATTTCTTGTCTTGATCTTGATGAATGTTTTGGTTTACCAAGTGGAAAGTTGCTTAAGCAGGTGAGTTCAAATTTTTAACTTTAAATGATTTTTTTACGTTTTTGATGAATAGACGCGAGTTTATACTATACAAATAATCTTATAATTCCCTTCATTCATTCATTGTTCTTTTTCCAAAGAAAGCACAAAGTATGTAATTGTGTAGTTGCTGACACTATAAAAAGGGATGGACGATGTTTAAAAGAAATTCCTTGTTCAACTTATCGTAAGTATATATGAAGACTAAATTTGCGTTCAACTTATTATCGTAAATATACGACGGCCATATTTGCTCAAAATAATATAAGCCGAATTTTTGGTTCGACTTGCACTAAATGGACAATAATGCTTTTGAAACAAGCAAGACTTCAGCGCTGCGGTAGAGAAGCTATGAATGACACAGCTTAAAAGTAGCTTAAGTATTATCATGAACATTTAGTTGACTTGACTTTGATAGTCTAGTAGAGTTTTTTTACAAAGTTCTAACTAGAATAACTCGACTTGCACAATGACTGCTGCCGTGTTTATCTCAAGATGTTAATTCAAACTTTATATTAAATTTTTCAGAGACTTTTCCCAGTACTGTGAAAAATCAAAGACTTGGTTCAAGATATATTATTTATATGCAACAATTACGTCATGCCTATCCTGCTGCAAACACCCCATTACATCGTTGTGCGATTGTTGGAACTACATATGTAAAAGAATTCAACGTTTGCACCAAAAGATTAAGATGCGGAGAACCAGGTAGCTATATAAACTGTTTTTTCTTTTACATGTGCTCAAACCCGATGTTTTAATATATTTTACACACAATAACGATATATGCAAAGTCATACCTAATTTTTATACATGTACAAGGCAAGAAATCAAAAAATATTTATTTGAAGAACCATCCTGCGTATATTAATTTATTTACAACTTTTTGGTTCTTTTTATGGGAAGTCTTTACGCTATAGAGGTGGTGTGCAACCATTCCCCTGGGAGAGCGAGGGAACCGAAGAATGTTCGCCATGTTGAATGACATTTGCATTGTAAATAAGCAAAATCCTTTTATTTGAAATCATCCAACATGGCGGCTATGATGTAGCTTGCACACTAAGAATATAATTCAGTTGCAGTTAGATTTTTATTTACGCAATTTTTTCCTTTCTTTATAATGTTTATTTAAAGGAAGCTTCTTTTTTTTTTATTTAGTACTTGGAGTTGCTAATGGAGCAGTATCAAATCGTTATTATGTTTGGAACTCTAAATTATACAAATCTTACGCTCTACTTTGTTCAACAGTATGAATTAAAATTCCAATAATCAACTATTGTGCATTACAAATTACAACTTTACATGATGTTCATCTAAATCCATCCATGTATGTATACACGTAGTTTTACATAAACTTGACAATAGCTGTACGTGACGTTCATCAAACTCCATGTTTGTATACACGTACTTTTACATACACGTAACAATAGCTGTACGTGACGTTCTTTAAAATACAGAACATGCACGTACTTTCACAAATATATATTATAGAGAGAGACGAACTTATGTAAAGCTTTTTTTGTTATCTATTCATAGCTACATTATACAAAGGAAATAAAAAGATAGATTGTTTAAAGTTCAATGTGAATATTTTCTCG
Source organism: Xenia sp. Carnegie-2017 (assembly GCF_021976095.1). Lineage (NCBI taxonomy): Eukaryota > Metazoa > Cnidaria > Anthozoa > Malacalcyonacea > Xeniidae > Xenia > Xenia sp. Carnegie-2017. The sequence continues at coordinate 9,510,645 of NW_025813493.1, forward strand.
CTTATAAGGGATTGCAAATATAAATTTAAACTCGCGAATCATGACAATGTAGATGGCATACTTTCGCAAAAAATGAATCGACGAAGGAAACCTATGGTCACTGTCACGAGCACCACGCATGCAGATAATTTAATCGATTGAAAAGTTTGCATGGTTGCCAAAACTACAGTAGTGTTTTTAATGATGCTAATAAGTTATGGATTTTGTATTTGTTCACCTACCATCATATGTTCTTATATTAGCCCATATACCATTTGCTTAAGTAAAGGCAAATTTCATGCGAGTGTTTCTTTATTGGATACACTTTGCGGCCATTCTGTAGATTTGGTATCAATAAATTGCCAAAAGAGTTGACTTTTTGTATATGACACAGTTGTGGAGAAAATTCATATATGACACAATTATGACACAGTTGTTGATCAAATTTAATGGAACATTTAATTTGACTTTTAAAATCTTTCAGCTTAAGGTATGTGAATTTTAAAAGGTATATATATAATCCTTGACTTGTCCAATTATACAATATACCTGATAACCCTCCAACGTTCTTTCTCTTCCTCCAAAATGTCAAGTGTTTTTTTAAAAGGAACTTGATTAAACTCCAGAAAAAAACAACACGTAGAACTATTTATACATCACCTGCAGCAGTTACCTAAAAAGCTTCTATATTCGTCATATTAAAGGTATAGTTTCACAAATTTAAGGAGTTCTTTCTGTTGATAAACTGCAAAGCCGAAAGTTTATGGAACAAATATCACGCAGAATTTTATAACGGAGACATAAAATGAAAGGGAAAAACGATTATTTTGTGTGTCGTACTCGGAAAGAAATGCCGGCATGCTTTGTCATATAGCTTTTGTTATAAAATATGTTGAGATTCATGCATGCCCTACTCGAAATACTTTTGTGTTTTTAACATCAACTAAGATTATCACCAAACAGAATCCATCTACATCATAAACAAATGCAATTTCAACTAAACTATATAGTAATGGGGACTACTTCTTTATGTATTTGAGCAAGCATAGTCAAGAATGGTTTATTTTTCTTCGTCTTGTGCAATTAATGATGAGTAAAATGATTATTAAATGTTATAACACCCGTCTACTACAGAAACTGGTCATAACAACATCAAAAATCATATAAAGCATTAAGTACAAGAATGGGGTATACATATTATGAAAACTATAAAAAGTTTTTGACACAGCTATTTAACATCATAACATGAAGCTGGAGGACAAATTGTCGCCATGAGAATACCTTTGTATAATATCAAGTTTCCACCAAGCAGAAATATATTTGACTTTAAATACATTCCTATAAAAAAAATCATCAATATTTAAGACATTTACTCAATGCTGTAAATAAATAATTGGTATTTTGTGTTGGACTAACTATATACGCAATATGGCTCTTTTTAAACGGATCCGGTTTTTCAGTGCTGAGATGTAGCAACTGGGAGTATAGCAGCATGCCGCCTAACTCGAGAACACGAAAAAATGTTTGCTGCACTATTTAACAATGAACTGACGACTCACAAGGTTGACAATTTTCGTTGTGCAATTCATGGGCGTATCAAGCAGGGTGGACAGTTTATGTTTGGCAAAAAACGTTAGCGAGACAATCTCAGCTGGAATTTTGGTCGTATAGATTGTACTGATTGTTGCTCGTAAAAAAGATTAGCTGTGACACGACATTGCGCCGATGATAAGAAGGGAAGATAAGCAACTTTATATGTTTGTAGATGTAGATCGTCCAGGTAGGTAGGGATCTTCAGAGTCAAATGATGACTACCTCTAAGGTTGTCGAAACGTCAGTCAATAACAACAAAAACAGCCCTTCTCAGGACTCTACTAACCTGGACGATCTACATGTAAAAACATATAACGATACTCCCGGGTTCAAACCATTTATTTTAAGCAACTCTATATTATTTCATTGATACACATATAAATTTATTTATCGTACTAATATGTGTATAGATAAAGATATAATTTAATTCATGGAAAATGAGTATAAAACATACTATGTTTACGTAAACGCAAATTCTTCCGCACGCTCTTTAATCTTCGTACACATTTCGGCTCACCCAGAATTTTCGAATAGTATACATAACCAGGACGACGACAACAGTTGTCCTTTGTTATTCTGCATGAAAGTGAAAGTTATACACACATCAGTAAACGTTTAAAAAAACATCACACTGATCGTTCAACAAAAAGAGATCATTTTTTGTGAGAAATTTAGCTGTGGTTTACTCTTTTGCATTTTGAAGTATTCTTTAACTCGCTAATGAAGTCATTGCATAATTACTTCATATTTATTTCAAGAAAAAATTTGTTAGTTATATTAATTTATTCTAGGGAACACAGGTGTGCATGGGGAGGGGGAGAGGTTGATGTAAATGAGATGCAAAAGCGGAAATAGTGACTATTGCTATGTTATCTCGAACCAGAGGTTGACTAAAATATAACGACACAAGGAAATTTGCTAGTGGGCACCTTTTTTGCCAGAAAGGAATTAAATGGATACACAAGGAAATTTACTGAAGTAAAACAGAGAAGATAACATTGCTGCAACGACAAAATGCGAAGCAATTCTAAGGCGTCTAAGCTAATTAAAAATTAAAATTGTTTACAGTTCTCAAGCAATGAGATGAATCTAATTTGTCGTTTTGTTACTTATCTAGTTTATTTGATTTTTCACTGTAACTTGGTAGCCGTTAGTAATTTATGCTCTATAGAGCGGCACAAGCACAGCTATAGCTATTGCAACAAACAGCGCCCCCTTTTCCCTGTGAGTCATGAACGGAGGTCAGTCTGCACCTGCCGTAGAGGTTAGGTAGCTAGTCACAATGCTAGGCGTAGTGATGAAACAATTTCTTGCCTTTTTTCAATTATGTTATCTCCTTCATTTTTGAAATCGCTAAGTAAACCAGATAAAGGCATTTCTTCTTTTGAAGTCAAGGTTCTTGAATGGCAGAAAATGAAAACGTTTACCATGACAAAAAAGATTCGCCAATTCATTATGTGATTCATGGGCATAAAATTTCTTGCTATAAATTTCAACAAAAAGTAAAAGTTAAGCACTCTGTATTTAAGAAATTTGTTAAAAATTTTGTATCAGAAATTTTGTAAAAGTTCTGTATGAGAAATATGTGTCAGAAATGTGTTGGAAATTCTGTATTTAAGAACTATGTTAAAATCTTCGTGTGAGAAATCTGTTGAAATTTAAGTATCAGAAATGTGTTAAAGGAATAAAAACTCTGCAATGTGCAAACGAACGAGCCAACATTCAGGTTCAATTTTTGTATTTTATTTTATTGAATGTGACCCGATATCCAAGTATTACACATATCATTACTCCTACCTAATTTGACAGCTCAGCAACTCATCAAAGGTTTTATTCTAAAAGCTTTGTCCAAAAAATTCTCACAACTAGCAAAACGAATTAAGTTTGCCTTTCTTGCATGTATATAGGCATGCAAAGCAAGAGACAAAGACCTTTTAAAGCAAAGCGGAGATGACGTTAATATAACCCTGCGTGATTTGTGCTGCATAATATACTTTCTACTTTACATAAGCAAACTTGAATTCAAACAGTATTCCAAAGACAACAGCTAGTGTACGATGGACGCTTATAAGGATTGATTTTGTCTTTTAAGCTCACCATGTTTGATTTGTTTTAAATGGAGAAGCGCACGAAATTAGCTATTGTCAGGACAGACATTAACCTTCAAAACTCTAGTCTTCGTAGTAATTGGATGATTATCTTTTTTAATATTCTTATTTAATTATATACTTGAGTTGCTCTCCAATATATATTGAATTGTAGGAATATGATTTGTAGTTTTTAATAGGATATAAACTCAAACAATTGATCATTATTGACTAGTATTTGATCTAAATCACATATCTATCAATAAATCAATACTATACATGCAAGCAGTGTTAATAAAAGAGCATTTGGAGACAGTCTAGAAATCAAATAAGAAATGTTGCATGTTAATTTTCAGTAAAGTTGGAATCAATCCGCTTGCTCTTTGGAAGATTTTATAATTAGACGTTACAAAACGTCTATGATTCAATAAAAACGACTTTTAATTCGAAGCACTGCTATGACTTTCAAAGTTTTGATAAAATACTATAACTCCATATAATATATATACATATATATATTATTATACTTTAGCAAACAGATACTTACAATCGAGAAAAATGAAATGATAAGTCTTGACAAGTCCTTTGCGAAAAGTTACTTGCGTTAGCACCTGATGAAAATAAGCAAGGTAATCCAGTGGCTCACCCAATAAAACAAATAGGTTTAAGCTAGAAATGATTACAGAACAATAGAACAACAAGAAACACGAACTATAACAGGAATTGACTCGTTTGTTTGTCAATTGCTGCAGCCCTTTACCAAAATGCCATACCTCAAAGCCACGATACATGAAGTATTTCGTACAAACTTGTTAGTATTGGGAACAAGTCGCAAGTTATCTAAATCGATTGTTCTAAGTGGGTACGAAGTTCCTCCGGGTACGATAATTACTTTGTCGTCGGCGAAACCTAAACAACTTCATCAGAAGTTATATGGTGATGATGAAAAATTTAAACCTGAAAGGTGGTTACGAGAAAACAAAGATTTTCATCCATTTTCACTGCTTCCGTTCGGTTTTGGTCGCCGGATGTGCGTTGGTCGACGTATTGCAATCATGGAAATTTCTTTGTTTGTAATTTGCTTTTTACAAAAATATAAAATAGAAGAAAATTTAAAACCAGGTGATCAGTTGGATTGGAATTATGGCATCGTTCTACGTCCAGATAGACCATTCAATGTATATTTAACTAAAAGATGCCAATGACCAAAAGTCGGGCCGTTTATATAGATCAGCTTTGGTAATTTTCTGTCGGCATTTGTCTATAAAAACATCCTATTTCTAATGAAATGCGAAATTATAGTGTTCTTAAATTATAAAGAATGTCTGTCAACCAAGCTCATGGCGGATTTTGCAATTGTTTTGAAGTTGTAAAAGTTCTCTCAGCGTTCTTGACTGACGTTTCGACAACCTTAGCGGTAGTCATCTTCAGAGTCAAAAGGCGTAAGAGCCAAATAACAAATACGGCTAACCCGACGTTTACTCCTCATTTGACTCTGAAGATGACTATCGCTAAGGTTGTCGAAACATCAGTCAACAACAACAAAGACAGTCCTTCTCGGAACTATAACAACCTGAACGATATACATCTACAAATAGTTAGCTATATCATAAAAACCACATTAACATATTTCATAACGTTGGATTTACACTTTTCCTTATATTGCGCTTCAATAAAATTATTTTACGTAAGTAAAAACAATACAACTATTTAAAGGCCAAGAAATAGCGTTATTTATATTTAGCTAACGACTTGTATGGTAAGATCATTCAATAAATTTGACAAAGATCTCAAAGCTTTTAAAGCAACGTTTACTTTCTGTACTTCGAATTAAGTTGCATAGGCGATTTGCATTTGGATCGTGACTAAAACACCACACGAGTACATACGAGTGACATACGAGTACATACGAGTGACATACGACTATATAGGGTTAGGGTTAGATATATATATATATATACTGGTCACAAGTATATATATATGTATATCTAACCCTAACCCTAACCCTAACCCTAACCCTAACCCTATATAGTCGTATGTCAGTCGTATGTACTCGTATGTCAGTCGTATGTACTTGTATGTACTTGTATGTCAGTCGTATGTACTCGTATGTACTCGTGTCGTGTTTTAGTCACGATCATTTGCATGTTACATCAATTATTACGTGAAGGAAGCCATGTTGGTAGTCAAATACAAAAGAATATTTTATCAATGCTGTTGAAGGCACTAATATAATAATTTCGTGGAAGTTAAGTGGAATGAAAGTCCTGACTTTCTCGCCATGATACTCTTTGTGTAACTAATCTCTAATTATTTAATTTTTTGCTGATTATGACGTAAAACGTTGTCATTGCCGATAATATAAAGAAAATTTAACACTAACCGATGGCAATCTGGTATCGATGTTTTTCAACCATGTTGGAGGTCTTATACAAATGAGTATTTGGTGGGATCAATGAACTCTATAACAACTGGAAGGCTTACTCATTGAAGTAAAATGCATGGAATGCAACCTCAAGCAAATAATTGAAGCTTATCTTACGCCAGTCACGCGAGATTTACCCCAGACACGCGTGTTTAGTGTTTGAGATTCTCCGGCGGAGTAATAATCGATTGACTACACACGCGTGCCTGGTGTAAAATCTGGAGTGTCTGGGGTAAAATCATGACTTCAAAAAATTATTACTTAGCACTGTAGTAGGCATTGGAATTATCATTAATTAGGCCCAGTTCAAACGTCGAACTTTACATGTCCCGAATGCATTTGAGAGAAAAAGTAATGAGGAATTTCATCTTATTATCTTCTGTCTATAATGCATTCGGCACATGTAAAGTTCGACGTTTGAACTGGGCCTTAGTCAATTATTGATACACCCTGTAAGCCTGGTTCACACGAGTAAAATAAGCACAAACGTCGAGACTTTAGTTTCTATTGTTCTAGAGGTTTATAAAGACAATGACATTATGATTTTCTTTAAATCCTCTTTTTTTCCTTTTTTTGTTCTTCTCTTAGGGGCTCTTCACATGAGCCCAGCTAACCGGGATTCAGCGAGACGTGAAATGATTTTGACATATTGAAAGGAGTAAAAACTTTTAGCGCAAAACTTACAATCTTTCTTATAAGTCGTGAGTCATTTTAGTTGTATTTTTCAAATCTGGCCTAATTATTTGTTTTCATTTTAAAGGTTTTGTGAATTTGCAAATTCCGAACATAGAGAAATTGCTTAAATAAGTTTTTTGTTGTGAAGGAATTAATCTTTTCCATTAGCTAAAATGATTAAACGCTTCGCTGAATCCCGGCTACCCGGGCTCATATGAACAGGCCCTTAGCTTATGCTTGAATTTTTTCCTTATGCTTGCGCTTATGTCAAATCTTATGTTTACATGCTTCGTTGATTATCTTTGTTTTATCTTTTGTCTACGCTTGTCCTTGTCCTTACTTCACTCGTGTGAACCAGGCTGTAGTCTAAACAGGACGTCAATTGTTTCGGGTGTCACTACATGACGACAAATAAGAAAAGCAGTTAATTCTGTTTAAAAGCAAAGCATAGGTATAAACGGACCCAATATCGATAAAAGTAAATTCAATAGAATTTTTTTGTGCTTTGTTTCCTCTATACATCCGGAGAGACATTGTTTGTATCACAAGTAAACTTCAGACTTCCTTTTACATTTAAAATCATTTCCATGCGTGTTTTATTGCAACGTCAAACAATGCTAGCTTATCATAACAGCATTACAAGAGAACAAACGCCATCTTGAATCAAGTTTAGTCATATGAAAGCTCAAGTTCATCCAGTCAAGAAAGAACTGCTGTATATTGAAAAAATGGAGTTCGTATTTTCGCCATTTGATCGTAAAATTGACTGGCGTCTACTGGGTAAATAGTATTTTTCTAATTTTTAGAATCCACTGTCGCAAGCGAATGCTATTGATCGTATAAATTTACAGTACGTAAATGTACAATTTTTTGCTGTTGACAATGTGCTCGGCAGAATATTTCTTGTAAATGCAATGTTGTGAATTAAGCTCTGAAATCTTCCGTGTTGTATTTCAATTTAGCTTTCGTTGAGATTCAAAAAGTAATTGATGAAGTTGCTCTAAGTGTTTTGGAAGAGAATTTAGAGAATATCTGTTTCTGTGATATCGAAAAAGAAATGGTAAAAAGCTTTATAATTTTTCTCTTTGCAGTACGAGTACAAAAGAGCATACCAGGCTTAGCACATTAGAGTAGTCAACCTGATTATTTATAGTCTTGTTATGCATTTGCAATAACAATAGTTTCTAAAATAACCTTGCTCTGCATTGCGAGTACAAAGCAAATACCATGCTTACCTTATTGACGTAATCAACCCGATTGTTTAGTCTTGTTATGCAAATTGCAAAAACAATAGATTTCTAAAATGACTTTGCTTTGCATTACGAGTACAAAGGACATAACATGCTTACCTTATTGACGTAGTCGACCCGATAGTTTGTAGTCTTGTTATGCAAATTGAAAAACAATAGATTTCTAAAATAACAAACAAAAGACTTTTATGAGTATGAGGAGTTCACTCGTGCGACTCGAGAACATTGTTTGGTTATATTTGCGTATTGTGATATGGTTGGAAAATGTTACAACAAAATTCACGACAATATGATATCACATGTGGCAAATATGTATGTGTCATTATAAAGACACTCGCGTGTGAAACGATCCAAGAAAGATTTTGATTGGTTCGATTATTCGTGTTAATTACCGTGTTTTTTAGATTAAAAAGGAATGATAATAAGGGTCAGAAATCTACATAGTAAGACTGAACCAGGAAACTATAATATCAACTGGAACGCCAAATGCGTCGCCATCTTTGAAGCCAATACTGATGTTTGTTTTTTTGCGTTTTTAAAAGAAGTTCTATGATATTATTTTTAAAAATTAACAATGATATACATGAAATAAAGTATCAAAAATTGCCATGATGAGTTTTACCTCCCGAGATTGGGTAATATGCCTAAAGATGCAGAAAAAACGTCCTCATAGCTGGCTTCAAAATGGCTTCTAGCCCTAAATTAGAGCATATTGAAATTAGCGTTCCAGTTAATATTACAGTTCACTGGACTAGACTTGCTCGCTAGCTATATGCGTCTTTATATGCTTTGTATATCTAAGTACAATTATATCACTTGTCCGTATTCACACTCATACGAGATGAGTCTAACTGAGTGCGACAAAAAAGTTGTTCGCTTTCATTGACGTAATATTCTTTTTCATACGGTTTGCTAAATTTGATCTCTTTTTCATGTAGTGAATTGTCGGCCTTGCTCTTGAACAAAAGATTTATTCCAGTTTTTTGTATAATAATTTCATTGTATTAGGAAAATAAGTAGGAGACCACACAAATGTGCTATCAATCTTCTCCTTTTAGCCACAGTTTTCATTTTAAGAGTGGTTTATATTATCCATAAATTTATTATGGTTTCGTCAGTCAAATCAAATTTCGAGGTTTTGCTGATGTAATTTTAAGTTAGTTTGAAGTGAGCATTATAAATAAAGTATTTTATGCTTTGTTTCAAAACGTTTTAAAAATCCTTCATGAATACCATACATTGTCGTATTTCAGAGCTTCTTCAAGACTCATAAACATTTTATTGACCTATTCAAACTGGCTCAACTCATCATTCAGTACTTGTTGGTAGGTTTTTCTGGATTTCATCTGAACTTTGCTATTATTTTAGTACATTTTGCGCGACTCACTTAATCATTACTAATAATCTAGCAATTTTGCTCCATTCAATTAGTTTTGAAATATAAAATGTTGTGGTTTTAACAAGTTCTGAATAATTGAATGAATGGCTGAGATTCCAAATGTGGAACAGTTGTAAACTGTTTAATTTAAGCACAAGTTGCAAGTTTTGCAAATATACATCAATAAATACAACTTTCAGCCTAGCTCTCATTGAGCAAGGGGCCGTCAATGGCCAATTTACAGAGGGCCGCCACTGGTTGTGTTACGGGGGTTACGCCCTTGTTTGAGAGCCTCGCCTATAGAAACTATCGCTACAACAGGCTTCAATACGTATATACATATCTAAAATCTACTAATGGCGGATCTAGAGTACGTACAAATAAATTATAGCTCCTCTAAAAATTCAAATTACATTCAGAAAAACACAATTGGTCTTGAATTTCTAAAGAAAATAATTTTACAAATGGATTTGCCCTTAAGGTTTTAAAAAATTTAAATAAATGCCAAAATGTGCTACATTAATTTATTTTGACTTCATCTAGATCCGCCAGCAGCTGTAATTTGACTTTTCTATATGAGTCAGTCGGTTAGAGACTATGTATGATAAATGTCAATAATAGTGCCTCGAATCAATTTTTTAACAGAATGCTCAAAAATATTTAGCAGCGTTTTTATAAATAGTATTGTTTTTAACAATACCTTCTAAAATTTGAAGTTTTCATTTTAGTTCACGGAAAGTGTTTTGTCCTCTAGAATTAAAGATTTAAGAAATGTAAGTTGACGTTAATAGGGTTTTTGAACTTAGATATTTGTAATTTATCTAATACCGTCTTTTAATACCGTCATGCTCTGATAAACGCTGGAGGCGTTTATAAAATTTTAACAGGCTAGGGGGGTTGGCGTTAAATAGATACGAAAGACACGCGACTGCCTGATGTGTTCCAGTCTTAAATGTGAATAGAGAAAACAGTATTAATACCAACTATACGGTTTTGGGCACTCGATAACTCATGTTATGTTTTCTATAAGCATGCAGTTAGTGGTGTAGCCGGCCTACAAATTTGGTCGTGCTATGTAAATTTCAGATCATTACCTATCATTATTTTATTGCTTTTGCAGTGAGTGAACATAAAAAAATTTAGAAAGTTACGACCAAACTTGCGGGCTGTTTACGCTATGTAAAAGTTTGAAACGCCTTATATGGCGTTTTGACTATGTCTTTCCGACTGCTCTGCATATGAGATGAGTGTAAGATCAATAAAATCATCAAGATATCAGACTGGAAAAAAGAAAAAAAGGCTATTTAACAATAGCAGTAAAAATAAACTTGTAAAAAACACATTAAATTTAGGAAAACGAAGACATAAAACGTATTTTGCGCAGAAAATCTATACTTGAAAAGTCTGTTCAAGCAAACACGGAAAGATGTATGCAAGAAAAGAGAATAGACAATTTAACAAGACCAACTAAATTCCAGACTGGACATGAAGAAAACTGTAAAAAACATCATACAACAAAAGAGGCAGCAAAAGATACTTATGATCTACATTCAATAGACACAAGTACTCAGTACGAAATAGTTCCTCACCATGAAAAACAGAGAAACGGCAAATCATTATGTCAACAATCTACCTTACAACAACAAAGTGTTTTCGAGTCCGAAGCAATAAAGATTTTTCAGAAGCATCAGAATAGCAAATTCGTGCAGTCAAGCATTACTGTAAGTATTAAATGTTACTTGCGATAATGAACCATCGTCCTGTTGTAAACTCATGACACTGGCCGCACAAGTATCTACGTGTTTATGTGAAAACCATTAAAGTTTGATTTAAGAAATAAAAAATGTTTACTGCGTTTGCACAGGCTTATGCAAACCAAGGAGACTTTGGGAGAACTCTAGAGCAGATCAGTGCAAGCCCGAGACCGAAGGTCGACGGTTGCACCTGCTTCAGAGTTCTCACAAACGTCTCCGAGATTTGCATAAGACAGTGGAAACACGAAAAACATCTTTTATTTTTTTTATAAAATAACAATAATGCGAAAAAAAACAAACATTTTAATTTTTCCTCTAAATTGTATTCATGATCGATTTGCAAATTCTCTTTGACTGATTGATTGTTTAGATTGATTTGATTGGTTGAGCTCAGATGTGCTTTGCACTAGCTAATGCAAACTCAGCTCTTAACCAATCGGCACACGCGTTTCATTTTGTTTATTTTATAAAACTGCTTCAAGAACACTTCAATCCCTTAAAGAAAAACATTTAAATACGCTGCTAATTTCTTTTGCAAAGAAGAATGGAAAAAGTTTGCATTGCCAATCACATGTCAACCGCCACCCCTTGAAATGAAAAGATACATTATGCATATCATAGAGGATATTAAACCCGCTGATTTATGGTTTTGCTGTTGTAACATTGGACAACTCATGGGAGATTTAACTTTGCTTGTTTAAATGAATATGAAACCTGCAGTAGCTTTTAACGACAGTTTGTCCTTTCATATTTAAGCTTTTGAACCTTGTACATACATTGATAAACACATATATATTGAAAAATTTGTTGTAATTGTAGACTTATTAGTTAGTTTATAAATGAAATGCATGAATAAATCATTGTTGTGCATGTTTTTTAATTTATTTCATACCAGGTTGAAATGTTACAAGATGAAATTTCAAATTGTGTAAAACAAACTAAGGAGAAGATTTCTTTATTGGTCACGGTAAAATTACATTTACAGCAAAACGTTTTGATGAAATTTTGTTTTCAATATAGTAACAAAAGATGTGTCAAATAGTTTCATTAAATTAAACTCACTCTTTATTATTCCAGGAGCTGGACGATCTTTCTTCAGTAGAAATAGACGAATCACAAAATGAGACTTTCGAATTGAAAAAGGAAAGTTTTGTTGACCAAGGAGAAACGAAGTTAACATCAGGCACAAGTACCAGTCATGATTATATTAAGTACAATTTAAATTTAAGGGAAAAGAATTATAAAAATGCTAGTAGAGAGATAGAGCAAACTGTGTCAGTGACTTAAAAAACGTTGTATTAAATTGTGGCATGCACAATAAGCATGCTTTTTTATTATTTTAGGTAGTTTTACAACTTCAAGTATTTCCCTTTGTGGATCAACTGTAGAGAAGGAACTTTCCGAAAGTTTAACAAACAGGAAAAACTTTACATTAAAATTCTAACTGAGATATGAAAGTGAAGAACAACCTCTTTCTTTGTTGTGCTCAGAAAGTGGTTGCCTGTATGCTGAATCATTGTTTCTGTCAAAAAATATACTGAGATAATTGAACTACTTGAGACACTTCCGGGATCCACTTAAAGCAAAGAAATGTTTCACGTCAACTAAAATTTGTACCGATGCAATCTATTTGCTATAATGCAAAATAATGGATCTTATAAAGCAAAACTAATCGACTGTTATAGACTGCCCTTACATACATTGGCAATTGCTAAATTCACATCATCTATTTGCTTTCGTCGTTCAAATTACAGTCGATGTGGTTGACTACGTTCACTTAAAACTAATATATACAGCATTACAATAGCTATTTTTCGTTTTTTCTCTTAAATATATGTGTTTATTAAACTTACCTACCTGCCTGATAGCTGATATGTAAACCTTTCAAGTGAAACGAGTTATTTGAATTGGTCACTTGTGACATTTATACAAATGAAATAATAATCATTTGGCATACGAGCGAGCCACCACCATTGATAAAAGCGATCATCTATGTAGCGAAAGGAGTCGTATAGCGTTGTGAATGTTGCATTCATCATGAGAAAGCCATATACAAGCTGAATAGAACATGAAACATAACTTAATATTTCTATTTAGCTTCAGCAAAGAAATGTCGTAACGCTTAATTTGTGCTCATTTCACAGCGTGATGTTAAATAACGCTGAAATAAACATTCACAATTTTGCATAACAAAAGCATTGCGTAAATTTTTATTGAATGTCAATAAATGACAGCCATTTTAATGTAATTCATTTCATATTTCTTAACAGAGTTAGCATTTTTACTATACTTCTATAATAAAGTATTTGTAGGATAGACAAGCAAAATAACAGATTTTGAATAAAACAACGCTGTATTAGCTGAGCTTTAAATCTAACTAAAGCTAAGTGCTTTTGTTCGTTATATCTTTTGTAGTTTGAACAATTTAGAAAGCTTTAAATAATCTGCCAATGGTTTAATATTGGCAAAAAAAAACAAATACTTTCTTTTTAACAAAGTATTTTTCTGGTTGACGTCTTTCGCTCCATTCTATATAGGCAAGAAAATCGAGTGTATCATTAAATTTAACTTCTTTCAGTGAAGACATAATTGAGTCAATCTTGCGTTTGAAAACAAACAAAAAACAACGAGTTATGAATGTTTTTCACGACAAAAGCCGGGGTTTGACTTTGATAGAAAATTCGAAAATACAGAAACGTTGCAATCCTGAAAATAACGGACAACTGCGGTTTTAAATATTTGAAACCTTTATGCACAAGGTAGCTAACGGCGGGAAAAAACTGCTATAATATTTTCTTAGCTATGAGCACACAAGAATTTTTTGAACTGATCATCCTTTTGCTTTATTACTTCATATATCATTATGCAGGGAAATTAAAGTTTTACATGCGAAAGATGGAAATACACCAGGAAATAAAGAAGACAATTCAAATAAAACTTCCTCGTTTATATGAAGTGAATTTGAAGAATTTGATTAAAAAATAACAACATAGAGCTTTGAAAGCATTAAATGAACTGCGTTGGACACAGATTAATACACTAGCTAGATTTTCTTCACTTAGAAAAATCTGATTGACTTATAACTATAAAGTGATTTATGTTTTAACTACTCAACTAGCTATTAAGTTATTGCTGACGTGCTTTTTATTATGTTAGTTTCCGTGTTTCTTTCCATGTTTTATTACAATATGTCAGCTCAACGAATACTTTGATCTGTATGTAACTCATGTTCGTTTTAGCTTAGCGTCACAGCGTTGTAATCTGAAAAAAAATCCCTTATTAATAAACAGCTTGTTACATAATTAGAACATAAAAGATAAAAGTTTCTCCGGATTTTAAATGATTTTTATAGAGCTATCAACTCGTTGCTTCGAGCCTTCATTAACGAGTCGAAAAGCAACGAGTCGAAAGCTCAATAAAAATCATTTAAAATCCGGAGAAACTTTTATCTTTTATGTATTAAATGCCTGGATTACAAAGTTTCAAACTTATAATTAGAACAGTACAAAGAATATCCTGTGCTATTACCGCTATAAGCAAATTCAAATGCATGGGTGTTAATTATTGAAAAGTTCATGATTGATTATTTACTGTGGATTTATACATGCAATCATCGAAATCCTAAACGTTTCTTGTAAGTAAATCACAGATTTTGATGATGAGAGTTTCAATCGCGAAATAACTGTAAATTCACATTCGAGTGTACATAACGAAAATGATAATGTAAGATCTTTTGCGTTGGTGTCATCAAAATTCAATGCATAAGATTAACCCGGAAACTCTGTCCTCTAAATCTGCGTGAAAAGGTAATACGCGTGGGCATAAATCAGCTCCTTAAACAACGAGAAATTGTTTTGTTTTTGTTTATAATTTTTGACTAGATCAAAACAGAGAAGTTTCGAAGTTGATGATGTAATATAGGGCAATGTTGAATAGTATAAAAGAGAGGTAAGCAGTGCAAGGAGGCAATAACATTCTACATCAAATAAACGATATCAACAAAGCCAACATTGTAAAAAGACAAAATATCAGTAGTCATCAATGGATAAACATATTAGCTTGAGATTTCTTGTATTGATCTTGATGAATGTTTTGGTTTACCAAGTGGAAAGTTGCTTAAGCAGGTGAGTTCAAATTCTTAACTTTAAATGATTTTTTTACGTTTTTGATGAATAGACGCGAGTTTATACTATACAAATAATCTTATAATTCCCTTCATTCATTCATTGTTCTTTTTCCAAAGAAAGCACAAAGTATGTAATTGTGTAGTTGCTGACACTATAAAAAGGGATGGACGGTGTTTAAAAGAAATTCCTTGTTTAACTTATCGTAAGTATATATGAAGACTAAATTTGTGTTCAACTTATTATCGTAAATATACGACGGCCATATTTGCTCAAAATAATATAAGCCGGTTTCTTGGCTCGACTTGCACTAAATGGACAATAATGCTTTTGAAACAAGCAAGACTTCAGCGCTGCGGTAGAGAAGCTATGAATGACACAGCTTAAAAGTAGCTTAAGTATCATCATGAGCATTCAGTTGAATGGACTTTGATAGTCTAGTAGAGTTTTTTTTACAAAGTTCTAACTAGAATAACTCGACTTGCACTATAACTGCTGCAGTGTTTATCTCAAGATGTTAATTCAAACTTTATATTAAATTTTTCAGAGACTTTTCCCAGTACTGTGAAAAATCAAAGACTTGGTTCAAGATATATTATTTATATGCAACAATTACGTCATGCCTATCCTGCAGCAAACACTCCATTACATCGTTGTGCGATTGTTGGAACTACATATGTAAAAGAATTCAACGTTTGCACTAAAAGATTAAGATGCGGAGAACCAGGTAGCTATATAAACTGTTTTTTTTTACATGTGTTCAAACCCGATATTTTAATATATTATACACACAATAACGATACATGCAAAGTCATACCTAATTTTTATATATGTACAAGGCAAGAAATCAAGAAATTTTTATTTGAAGAACAATCCTGCGTACATTAATTTATTTACAACTTTTTGGTTCTTTTTATTGGAAGTCTTTACGCAATAGAGGTGGTGTGCAACCATTCCCCTGGGAGAGCGAGGGAACCGAAGAATGTTCGCCATGTTGAATGACATTTGCATTGTAAATAAGCAAAATCCTTTTATTTGAAATCATCCAACATGGCGGCTATGATGTAGCTTGCACACTAAGAATATAATTCAGTTGCAGTTAGATTTTTATTTACGCAAATTTCGCCTTTCTTTATAACGTTTATTTAAAGGAAGCTTTTTCCTTTTTTATTTAGTACTTGGAGTTGCTAATGGAGCAGTATCCAATCGTTATTATGTTTGGAACTCTAAATTATACAAATCTTACGCTCTACTTTGTTCAACAGTATGAATTAAAATACCAATAATCAACTATTGTGCATTACAAATTACAACTTTACGTGTTGTTCGTCTAAATCCATCCAAGTATGTATACATGTACTTTTACATACACTTAACATTAGCTGCACGTGACGTTCATCAAACTCCATGTATGTATACACGTACTTTTACATACACGTAACAATAGCTGTACGTGACGTTCTCTAAAATACAGAACATGCACGTACTTTTACAAATATATATTATAGAGAGAGACGAACTTATGTAAAGCTTTTTTTGTTATTTATTCATAGCTACATTATACAAAGGAAATAAAAAGATAGATTGTTTAAAGTTCAATGTGAATATTTTCTCGCTTATAAGGGATTGAAAATATAAATTTAAACTCGCGAATCATGACAATGTAGATGGCATACTTTCGCAAAAAATGAATCGACGAAGTAAACCTATGGTCACGGTCACGAGCACCAAGTTTGCGTGGTTGCCAAAACTACAGTAGTGTTTTTAATGATACTAATAAGTTATGGATATTGTATTTGTTCACCTACCATCATATGTTTTTATATTAGCCCATATACCATTTGCTTAAGTAAAGGCAAATTTCATGCGAGTGTTTCTTTATTGGATACACTTTGCGGCCATTCTGTAGATTTGATATCAATAAATTGCCAAAAGAGTTGACTTTTGTATATGACACAGTTGTGGAGAAAATTCATATATGACACAATTATGACACAGTTGTTGATCAAATTTAATGGAACATTTAATTTGACTTTTAAATCTTTCAGCTTAAGGTATGTGAATTTTAAAAGGTATATATATAATCCTTAACTTGTCCAATTATACAATATACCTGATAACCCTCCAACGTTCTTTCTCTTCCTCCAAAATGTCAAGTGTTTTTTTAAAAGGAACTTGATACAACTCCAGAAAAAAACAACACGTAGAACTATTTATACATCACCTGCAGCAGTTACCTAACAAGCTTCTATGTTCATCATATTAAAGGCATAGTTTCACAAATTTAAGGAGTTCTTTCTGTTGATAAACGGCAAAGCCGAAAGTTTATGGAACAAATATCACGAAGAAATTTATAACGGAGACATAAAATGAAAGGGAAAAACGATTATTTTGTGTGTCGTACTCGGAAAGAAATGCCGGCATGCTTTGTCATATAGCTTTTTTTATAAAATATGTTGAGATTCATGCATGCCCTACTCGAAATACTTTTGTGTTTTTAACATCAACTAAGATTATCACCAAACAGAATCCATCTACATCATAAACAAATGCAATTTCAACTAAACTATATAGTAATGGGGACTACTTCTTTATGTATTTGAGCAAGCATAGTCAAGAATGGTTTATTTTTCTTCGTCTTGTGCAATTAATGGTGAGTAAAATGATTATTAAATGTTATAACACCGTCTACTACAGAAACTGGTCATAACAACATTAAAAATCATATAAAGCATTAAGTACAAGAATGGGGTATACATATTATGAAAACTATAAAAAATTTTTTGACATAGCTATTTAACATCATAACATGAAGCTGGAGGACAAATTGTCGCCATGAGAATACCTTTATATAATATCAAGTTTCCACCAAGCAGAAATATATTTGACTTTAAATACATTCCTATAAAAAAAATCATCAATATTTAAGACATTTACTCAATGCTGTAAATAAATAATTGGTATTTTGTGTTGAACTAACTATATACGCAATATGGCTCTTTTTAAACGGACCCAGTTTTTCAGTGCTGAGATGTAGCTACTGGGAATATAGCAGCATGCCGCCTAGCTCGAGAACACGAAAAAATTAACTCGAGAACACGAAAAAATTAACTCGAGAACACGAAAAAATGTTTGCTGCACTATTTAACAATGAACTGACGACTCACAAGGTTGACAATTTTCGTTGTGCAATTCATGGGCGTATCAAGCAGGGTGGACAGTTTATGTTTGGCAAAAAAGGTTAGCGAGACAATCTCAGCTGGAATTTTGGTCGTATAGATTGTACTGATTGTTGCTCGTAAAAAGGATTAGCTGTGACACGCACATTGCGCCGATGATAAGAAGGGAAGATAAGCAACTTTATATGTTTGTAGATGTAGATCGTCCAGGTAGGTAGGGATCTTCAGAGTCAAATGATGACTACCGCTAAGGTTGTCGAAACGTCAGTCAATAACAACAAAAACAGCCCTTCTCAGGACTCTACTAACCTGGACGATCTACATCTAAAAACATATAACGATACTCCCGGGTCAAACCATTTATTTTAAGCAACTCTATATTATTTCATTGATACACATATAAATTTATTTATCGTACTAATATGTGTATAGATAAAGATATAATTTAATTCATGGAAAATGAGTATAAAACATACTATATTTACGTAAACGCAAATTCTTCCGCACGCTCTTTAATCTTCGTACACATTTCGGCTCACCCAGAATTTTTGAATAGTATACATAACCAGGACGACGACAACAGTTGTCCTTTGTTATTCTGCATGAAAGTGAAAGTTATACACACATCAGTAAACGTTTAAAAAAACATCACACTGATCGTTCAACACAAAGAGATCATTTTTTGTGAGAAATTTAGCTGTGGTTTACTCTTTTGCATTTTGAAGTATTCTTTAACGCGCTAATGAGTCATTGCATAATTACTTCATATTTATTTCAAGAAAAATTTGTTAGTTATATTAATTTATTCTAGGGAACACAGGTGTGCATGGGGAGGGGGAGAGGTTGATGTAAATGAGATGCAAAAGCGGAAATAGTGACTATTGCTATGTTATCTCGAACCAGAGGTTGACTAAAATATAACGACACAAGGAAATTTGCTAGTGGGCACCTTTTTTTGCCAGAAAGGAATTAAATGGATACACAAGGAAATTTACTGAAGTAAAACAGAGAAGATAACATTGCTGCAACGACAAAATGCGAAGCAATTCTAAGGCGTCTAAGCTAATTAAAAATTAAAATTGTTTACAGTTCTCAAGCAATGAGATGAATCTAATTTGTCATTTTGTTACTTATCTAGTTTATTTGATTTTTCACTGTAACTTGGTAGCCGTTAGTAATTTATGCTCTATAGAGCGGCACAAGCACAGCTATAGCTATTGCAACAAACAGCGCCCCCTTTTCCCTGTGAGTCATGAACGGAGGTCAGTCTGCACCTGCCGTAGTGGTTAGGTAGCTAGTCACAATGCTAGGCGTAGTGATGAAACAATTTCTTGCCTTTTTTCAATTATGTTATCTCCTTCATTTTTGAAATCGCTAAGTAAACCAGATAAAGGCATTTCTTCTTTTGAAGTCAAGGTTCTTGAATGGCAGAAAATGAAAACGTTTACCATGACAAAAAAGATTCGCCAATTCATTATGTGATTCATGGGCATAAAATTTCTTGCTATAAATTTCAACAAAAAGTAAAAGTTAAGCACTCTGTATTTAAGAAATTTGTTAAAAATTTTGTATCAGAAATTTTGTAAAAGTTCTGTATGAGAAATATGTGTCAGAAATGTGTTGGAAATTCTGTATTTAAGAACTATGTTAAAATCTTCGTGTGAGAAATCTGTTGAAATTTAAGTATCAGAAATGTGTTAAAGGAATAAAAGCTCTGCAATGTGCAAACGAACGAGCCAACATTCAGGTTCAATTTTTGTATTTTATTTTATTGAATGTGACCCGATATCCAAGTATTACACATATCATTACTCCTACCTAATTTGACAGCTCAGCAACTCATCAAAGGTTTTATTCTAAAAGCTTTGTCCAAAAAATTCTCACAACTAGCAAAACGAATTAAGTTTGCCTTTCTTGCATGTATATAGGCATGCAAAGCAAGAGACAAAGACCTTTTAAAGCAAAGCGGAGATGACGTTAATATAACCCTGCGTGATTTGTGCTGCATAATATACTTTCTACTTTACATAAGCAAACTTGAATTCAAACAGTATTCCAAAGACAACAGCTAGTGTACGATGGACGCTTATAAGGATTGATTTTGTCTTTTAATCTCACCATGTTTGATTTGTTTTAAATGGAGAAGCGCACGAAATTAGCTATAGTCAGGACAGACATTAACCTTCAAAACTCTAGTCTTCGTAGTAATTGGATGATTATCTTTTTTAATATTCTTAATTATATACTTGAGTTGCTCTCCAATATAAATTGAATTGTAGAAATATGATTTGTAGTTTTTAATAGGATATAAACTCAAACAATTGATCATTATTGACTAGTATTTGATCTAAATCACATATCTATCAATAAATCAATACTATACATGCAAGCAGTGTTAATAAAAGAGCATTTGGAGACAGTCTAGAAATCAAATAAGAAATGTTGCATGTTAATTTTCAGTAAAGTTGGAATCAATCCGCTTGCTCTTTGGAAGATTTTATAATTAGACGTTACAAAACGTCTATGATTCAATAAAAACGACTTTTAATTCGAAGCACTGCTATGACTTTCAAAGTTTTGATAAAAATACTATAACTCCATATAATATATATACATATATATATTATTATACTTTAGCAAACAGATACTTACAATCGAGAAAAATGAAATGATAAGTCTTGACAAGTCCTTTGCGAAAAGTTACTTGCGTTAGCACCTGATGAAAATAAGCAAGGTAATCCAGTGGCTCACCCAATAAAACAAATATGTTTAAGCTAAAAATGATTACAGAACAATAGAACAACAAGAAACACGAACTATAACAGGAATTGACATGTTTATTTGTCAATTGCTGCAGCCCTTCAGCTTTTTCTTTGTGACGTAAGGTGGAAACTTTTACATTACAATTAGACTTTCAAAGTCAGTTGAAATTTGAAAACAATTGGCAGATCAAAACATTGATAAAAAATCTTATATTAGTATTAATGACACAGCAGGTTCAGCATAAATCATAAAAAAGTGCACGTAGTTCTTCATACAAAGTTATTCTAACGAAACGTTCAAAATAAACATCTGATGTAAACAAGTTAAGCCAATAGTCAACACGTAGTTGTATGTGATTGATGTTACTCTATCAGCGATGATAGTTATTAACAATTACTTATACAACTATATGCGAACGCGTGTTGTAATTGCTGCAATATAATCGCAGGCAAATCGGGAGATGTTAATATCAAAAAGCTACGGATGAGAACTAAGCCGTACGTGAATTTGATATTAGTATGCAAATATCGCCGATGAAATGACAACAACTATATGTAAGATAGGCTTTAGGTTGATTTGATCATCAAGACTACAGCTATATATTTCACATGCTCATGCAGGATAAGATAGGCCAAGCCACCGACACAACGCAGGCTTTTTTATACGAGGTACCTCTCGGTAGGCTGGTAGCCATATAAAAACATATATATAACGTGCAGAATATTCACGTTCATTGAACAAGGTAGGAATTTCAAACGAAAGTGTAATTAATATCTGAACTATATGCAGTCGACATCATTTGAAACAAGTTTTAAATGATAAAAGAAGCTTTCGATAATTATTTTACCAATATATTTTCAGCGTACCAACTACACTTTCATCACAACGGGTAATTATTTACAAATAAGATTTTCAATATTTGACAAGATGGAGTAACATCACGATTTTAGAACTTATAGTTTTGGAATCACGATGAATCTGAAATCAGATTTGCAAAGTTTGCAGACTGGTGGTTGCAGTAGTATTACATTTTGATTTATTTATAGGCAATTTCTTCCTAAGCTCGACTTAAGCGCACAAGCATATAAGCACAGAATTATCAAAACTCTCCGTTCTTAGGCTTATGCTTATGCTTGATGCAGTTTATTGCAAGTGAAGAAGCCTGTGCTTCTGCTTATGTCGTAAAAAGGATGCTTGCAGGCGCAAAAGATCTACATGCAAAAGAATTTTGTGATTTGTGGATATAAGACAAACTATTGGTGAAAGGAAACATATCATATGTTTACAGATCGTTCAGATTCTCAAGTAGAGCATGATGATAAATGTAATTTTTATGAAAAAGTTTCCCATCACCTTGGCCAAAATTACTGACTGGCAACAATTAACATACTTCAAAAACTAGTTAGTCAATATCTTTTTTATCACAAACTTTGCTTACGGCAAGGACTTAGATTAGGAGCTACAGCTCAATGTCTAACTGACATTTTCCTCCTAAAACAACCATAAAATTGAACTGAATTTCACGCAAAATCATGTTTTATAGTTAAAATCACTCATTCTAGTGATCAAGAAAAGGTAATAATTCCATATATTATTATATTAGATAGACTGAAGATATACTCAACAATCCTTATGCTATTTATATATGTACATCAACGTCCTCATTGGTCCGCATTTATCACTGGGCAGTTATCGTCATTAAAAATTCCCAATTTAGCATCCATATTTAGGTATTCAGTGTAAAATCGCCTCGATGATAAAAGAAGAAAGATTGCCCACTTGAATGTCATGAATCCCCACACAATCACAACATAGCTTCCTTTACCATTCAGTTCTAAGAAACAACAACATAACTTAAATACCATATATTAAAGTAGCTACACACTACAGTCCAAAAGTTTAAGGCCACTTTCAGTATTGCTTTTCAAAAGGAACAGAAACGACGAACGAAAAAGCAATATGGTATAATTTAGCAAGGCAACAAGCAACGTTGTAACTGCTAATCATGGCAAGTGCTACTATAGCGATTTGTTAAATTGCCAAAACATCAATGTAACAGAATCATAAATTTACGTCATGCAGTTAGAGGTTTGAGGATTTAGGACTGAGGATTGAGGATGGCTTTCATGAAGATCATTAAATGCCATCAACAATTTCCTGATCTGTCGCACATTGAGCTGACATGGAATAAACTAATCCGAAACGCAACACCTCATTTACCCTCAAATAAAACTGAACTGCCAGGATAATTCAAGAATGAGCGACAGAAGTTGCCAATACATTCTTTCAAAAAAGCTTACACAAAATGCACAAATTTTTGCAGCAGTTGGTAAAAGCAAAAGGCGACTTTGTTAAATAAAGTAACATGTTAATAAAACTTTGTTTATTAGACATTTGTTGTGAGAGTGAAATTGTTTTGGACATTACATTTACCATCATTTGGGTCTGTATTGTGCTTGGTGTGAACAGAAACGTTCGTTTATCGCTGGTATTAATTTAATTACTGAAAGGAGCTTTAAACTTTTGGCCTATACTTAGTGTATTTCTATTCAGACGAACACACTGATGCATAAAGTATAGCGTAGACTGAACACAATGAGCATACATTTATGTACCTTCTTTTTCGTTTATTCCGATCACCATGTAGGTGAGCATAGCAGCAAAACCCGCCATCATAAGTATAAAGGCGAGAACCATGTACTGCAAAAAGCGATGAGGGTAAATATTTCCTCGGATGTCTCGTAATACAGAACTATTTACTCCAACATAAAGCATAGCGACAAATCCTGACACGGCCGCCCAGACAGCAGCGTCTATGTTATCAAATTTCATTGCAAACACAAAACAAGCACTAACTCCGGCTAATAAACCAATGGCACCATGTACTATCCTCAAAATTATTTTAGTATTCCTCTTCATCTTGGTGTCACTATGTACATTAGGGCTTTTAACCCTATTTGTTATTGCGTGTGACGATAAATTATTCAAGATCAAAGTTTCATGAGATTATGTAATCACACTGATATGTAATCAATTGCATGACACGGTGTGTAACGACGTTCGCAATGCTGTAATATTTCATTCCTTGACTAGAATCAAAAGCAAGCAGTTTAGTGAGGCACTTTAAATGACCATGTGAATTTCATTCATGATACCCGTCGTTTATATTCATCTTTTAAATTAACAGTATGCAATTTT
This sequence comes from Xenia sp. Carnegie-2017, assembly GCF_021976095.1. Lineage (NCBI taxonomy): Eukaryota > Metazoa > Cnidaria > Anthozoa > Malacalcyonacea > Xeniidae > Xenia > Xenia sp. Carnegie-2017. The sequence continues at coordinate 9,535,050 of NW_025813493.1, forward strand.
TGCTTCAAAAAAAGGTCTAGTCACTCAACGCAGATTTATGATGAGTTTGATAACATAGTAGCTAGCTTGTGTTGATCGAATGAATTGTATGAAATAAGTATTGAAGTGCATGAAATAAGAAGTGTACGAGATAAGTATTCTATCATGTTTTCTTCTATAATCTCTATGAAGAATACTCAAAGTTACAAAATAACAACAATACAACACGTGCACTGATTGGTCTATAACTGGGTTTGCTTTTTCAAATTCGTATTGGAAACTCGATCGAGGAAATACAACGGTAAGAAATGGAGGAAAGAATTTCAGCTAGTGCTTAGTAATGAAAAGATGTTTGCATGACAAACACATGCATGGTTCAGAAAAGGAGAGATGGAAAGTGACTTATAGTAAAAGCCCTAAAGGAAAAGTTGATCATAAATCGACTTTGCATACTGCATTGTAGGAAAGAAAATATTAAAGCAACTAAGAGATGTTAAAGACAGCCCAAAAGAGCATCAATACTGATTAATTTTCACGGAGCGACAGAAGGAAAATTTGGATGTTGAAGAAACAAAATACAAAGGCAAGATTTGGAAAAAAGAGTAAAAAAGTTGATAAAAGCTAAAGCACCGACAAGCTGTTGAAGGACGTCATGCATAACGTAGATAGCTCTACGTAAAGAGAAGAACGATATCGATAATGAGACACATTGCAGTGGAAGGGAATCGTAAAAGGATGGGAATCACGTGAGACTGAGGCAAACAAGGGGAGTCAAAACAGCCGTATAGTATTTGGCATGAGCATGCGTGAAATGCATAAACTATAATCTTTGGCGTAAAAATGTATGAAAATGCATTAAAAATACGTAAACTATAAGTAGTCTTTTGGATGGCTAAACTTATTATTTGGCGTGAAATTGCTTGATTCTCATGGAGAAGCTGCCACATTCTCTGTGGGTCCTTGTATTATTCCTCTTCAATAACATTCCTTAGAGTATTCTTTTCACAACACTCCATCTGTATATACCAAAGGTTTCCAGAGTACACTTTGAATCTTCCTGCAAATCTCTTGTGGTGATTGCTTTCTTTTCACTTTCAAAATCAGATTTCTCGTCCTAAAGGAAAGACGCTTCTAGTTACTTTTACACATTTTCAACAACATCATGAACAATTCCCACTACTATATACCACGTGAGACAACAAGCTTCCAAACTGTATATGTGATACAGCAATATTTCTTTTCAACACATCTTCAGTAGACTCGGTGTAATCATTGAATTGTTTCTGTGTTGGAACCTCGTCCTCGCTAGAGCTTTTATCGTCGTCAACATGCTTGGAATCATTCGTGTTTCCATTGGTCCATGAGACCTCATCCAAACCTCTTGAGCGTACGATGGGAGCTTCGATTACCTTTCTTTGCCAAGCATTTGCAACACTTTAAATTCATTCCGAAATCTTGAATTTCTCGTAGCGTAGCCGAAAGAACAGGTATCAGATCAGGATACTCATCTCCATCATCACAGCCATTTTGATTTCTCCCTTGATCTTTCTCAGCGTAAAGCTTATCTGAAGTGATATTATTGCTTAAACCGTGCGACATGGGATTTGGTGAAATAAAAGGATGTCCAAGAAGCTGCTGTGCTAAGCATTGGTTACCGTTCTCCAGATATAGACATCAATCTATAGAAAGTATGTGACATTAAAACACAGTAGCTATAAATTCTTCGTCGCTTTAATGCTTGTTTTTCTTCGCGACCTTCATTTTTACAAGTGGCAGCTTTGAGTGGAAGTTTTCAAGCATGGCTATCATTATATTGACAAAAATATTCCGAGAAGGATAACTTTCTTTATGACACGGCAATTCAACGAAAAGGAACTTAGAAGTAAAAAACGAGTTTTTCAATTCACCCAAAGACCAAACTCTTTTTCCTTGTCATTAGTTGATTCTTTTTAAAGAAAACAACTGAAAAATGCAACAACAGAAAACCAAAAATGTTGAAACGCGTTTACTTGAATCATACCCTTTCGGCAAAAATTAAAGAAAATAATAACTAATAAGTTTCTATTTATATTTATTGACCTAAACGAAAATTGCTCACATTTTTGCCCATGTTTAGTTACACATACACACAGTTAGCAAACACGATAATCGATAGTTTCTACCAGTGAATGAACTTGAACTAATCCTTCTATGATCTCACGGAGAAGCGGACACATTCTCTGTTGGTCCATGTACCATTCCATCGTCAATAACATTTCATAGAATACTCTTCTCACAATACTTCATCTGTATACACAAAGTTTGAATAGTACACTTTGATTCTTCCTGCAAATCTCTTTTGGTGATCTCTCCCTCTTTACTTTCGTAATCGGATTTTTTGTCCTAAAGGAAAGATGCTGATAGTTATTTATACTCATCTTCAGCAATATCATGAAAAGTTCCCACAACTATTTATCACGTGAACCATCGAGCTTCCAAGTATATGTGATTCATCGATATATCTTTTGAACAAATCTTCAGAAGGCTTATGCAAGCCTTTAATTGTTTAAATTTATTTTCTTCATGGTCATTACCACTTAAAATATAATGCAAAGCGCAGATGGTGAATTTTACTGATCATAATTATTCAATTTCACTTCATATTTTAAACGAAATTTCCGAAATTCATGGTCTTGTTGTGTTGGTATCGACTGTATTTTTGCAATACTTCGTATTACTAGAATTAGAATGGGTACACGAAAGAGCGCAAATTCTTAACCAACGCAATTTACATAATTTATGCAATTTACGTAAGTACTGTAACGTCATTCTAAGGAAGTATTTCGAACTGTTTTTGAAATTCTGCTTTACGTATTTTTACACATTTTAACGTCAAAGACTAGAGTTAGTTCTTTAAATGAAGATATGATCTTCGCACTTTGCTGGACAATTTAAGCAATTGTCTCATGAACCTGAAAAATTCAGGTGACTCAACGGGATTCGAACCCATGACCTCTGCGGTGCCGGTGCAGTGCTCTGACCAAGTGAGCTATGAAGTCACACAGTGGTAAGCAGGTAAATTTTGTTGGGCTCATGTTTTCTCGTGAAAGGAATGGAAATGTAGTCTTTGCATGAAAATGTGTGAAAGATGCATGAACGAAGAATCAATCTGGTGACGTATATTGATGGTCTGAAAGGTTGTAAAGGAGTCGGCTAAGACGTACTAAATCAGCAAAATTGATGAAAAAAGATGAGAAAGATATTGAGTGCATAGAATATGCATAAAGGGAAGAAGGAACGATAAGCTGAATTTCACAGTAAAAGATGAAAATAAATATGAACAGAAAACATGCAATGTGTAGATATAAACAAAGGGGATGAGTGATATTAACACGTGAAAGCGGAATTTGTGGATGAGCCAGTTGAAAGGGTTACTTAAAAATGGTGCAGACAATGAGATTATACGAGCGAGAAAGGCTATAAGAATATCGGAAGTTCTTTTAAAAGATATCAGTCGGTGAAAGATGAATTTTACCATAGCATTGAAGTAACCCGCGCAACATTTTCGATTGAAGTTTTTTCTATAAAGTATAATTGATTCAAGAGATAAAGTATAATTACCAAGGTTGCACATGCAGTCACCGGATAAATACACAGAGCTGAAAAATTTCTATACAAAGAACATTCGATTTTTTTCCACTGGAAAATTTGATCGCATCTCTTGTTAGCGCATGCGCAACCTGGAAAATAATACGTTCCGTGGAAAATTTTCTTAAGTGGAAACGGGCCTTTAAAAAAACTGGTGAAAGAGTTTTGACTTGAAAATTCATTTAATAACATAACATTACATCAATAAAACAGAAACTTGATAACTTAAAATGTAGCTAATGATTATTCATAGGGAAATATTAATAAAACTTGGATATCACAAAACTTCCTTAATATAAACTTCAACGATCAGCATGTTTAATAAAATTGAAATAACAGAAAAAACGTTTTATTTCTACTGAAAATAATGAAAGCAATAGGGAAACTTTTTAATGACTATAAGAGAAACGTCAATCAACAATTAAAAACTCGGACGTAATTTGTTTATAGTTGGTACAAACTAATGTTTCTTCTCGTAGTTTTTGAAAGTTGGACATATTTAGTTGTTTTATAGGCTGAAAAAATGTAAGCAGAAGTCGAAAGGATCGTTCTGTACAAAAAAGCGAATGCTTAAAGGCAATCAATGAAAATTTTGGTTCACGTTCACAAACTGTGGAAATGTTTGTCCAACACTGTTATATCATCTTAATCTCTTAAGTCGTTAAAAACTTTCACGTATTTGCTTTGACGAGCTTTTTAGTACATAACTAAAACTATATTTTCTAGGAAACGAGTTTTAGAATATTAGAATACAGAATATAAAAATAAAACCAAAAGTGCTGGTTGACAAACACTGTCGGCAGAAAATAAGCTGCATTGCTTGCTTTCATATTAAAAGAAGTCCAAATTTTTTCGTAAATGCCATGATAGCTCAATTATAATTTCAAATAATGTTTACGTATTAAAATAAACAATCACCAAAAGAAAAGAATAACGCAAAATAGAATCCCGCGAGTGTATGGAATTTCAAATCAAAGTATGTAAGACCCGAGTTGCTTCTCAAAAGCTGGATCTTTGGTAAATATGTAAAACATTAAACAACGGATAATTTTGAACATAAAAAATAAACAACATAAAATAAAAACAGTTTCAACGGTCAACATTGACAAGACAAGAGTGACGAGGATCAACTAGGATGACAGAAAACAAAATTCAAAAATCCACAAAATAAAATTCAAAAATCCAGAAAGCAATGCATAGTTAGAAAATCTTTTGCATACTACCTGTCCACGAGAAAAAGTGACAACATCAAGAAATAAGATAACATGTAAAAATGTTACATTCCTTCTAAGGAGGAATTTTTTGTCTGATAAAGGAAAAGAAATGAGAAAAAAATACGTGGATTTAGCTTTTGCTTTGATTGCAATCCTCTGCAACGGATTTTGAACTGAAATATTCCCTTAGTGGTGAAAAAAGATGTTTGATTACTGGAACGCTCCAAGATTTACCAAGCAATTTCTGTCGCTGATTTCGACCCATGTTGGCGACGTCAGTATAATGAGGTGGAAACCCAAATAACCTGAGAAATTTAGCATGAAAAATTTCTTTCAACAAAAATTTTACGAAAGGAAAACACAAAATATTTTTTTAACTAAATCCATGTGTACCCCAATCAAATCTACTCCAGCACACACTTAAACCAATCAAATCTAATGCAGCACATACTTAAACCAATCAAATCTAATCCAGCACATATTAAACCAATCAAATCTAATCCAGCACATACTTAAACCAATCGAATGTAATCCAGCACATACCTAAGCAATCAAAGCTAATCCAGCACATACTTAAAGCAATCAAACCTAATCCAGCACATAGTTAAATGGTGGATATGATATCTCGTACGATAATTTCTGAGTAGCAACAAATTTATAAAACATTTAATAAAAAAGACGATTTTATGAAGAGCAAATTTTTCTAACATAGATCACACTCCCATTCACTGTAAATAATTTATTCATATTGTTTCTTCCTATACTGTATAATATTTCGTAACACTAATCATTTAGCACTTAAAAAATGGCATTTTGTTTATGTCGAAAAATGTTTGCAATTAAAAAAATCGTCGTTTTTATTATTTTTTCTTAAAAATTTTACGAAAGGAAAACACAAAATATTTCCTTAAATAAACCAATATGTACACCAATCAAATCAATCCAGCACATACTTAAACCAATCCAATCCAATCCAGTGCATAGTTAAATGGTGGATAAGATATCTCGTACGAAGCAGGACAACATTGACAATACATCACGAAAATAAAATGAAATCGAGGTGTTGCAGGGAGGATAAGCATGTTGCACGTTTCTGGTGCAATGCTCATTTACGCGAAGTTTTAGAAAACAAAGCAAAGTAATCATTGGCAGGCGGTGTACAAATATACAGCAACGATTGTCATGTGCACAGTAGCATTGAAGACCTTTACCCAACATTATTGTCGCACAGTAGTCATTATATATGCACTTACTCCATCAAAAGCTATGATTAAAATTCAAATTAAATATAATTATGTAAATAGCAAAATAAGAGAATTTTTTATATACCTCTCCATTTCAGTAGACCAAAGTAAATCTTCATTTACATCAGAATCGAAAACTTCAACGGGTAAAATACCTTCTCTTGTTTGCTTGATTGAGTTCGACTTTGTGGTGACTGTCTGTATTTTTGTAAACTGTAAAATAGATGAAAGAATTGTAGTCATAATGACGTCATCAAGGTCTATACTGAACAAGATGTCAACCAATTAAAATCAAAATGTTTACGATGAAGTCATGGAAACAAAATAAAGTGTTTACTGAGGGTAAATAACTCAGTAAACACTTTAGTTAAATAGTTAAATAACTCTATTATATTGAGTTACAGAATGAGCAAATACTATTTGTTCTAAAGCAAGTTTTTAAATAGCACATCTTCATGAAGAAGCTATACGGCTTGATCTGTCTGGCAAAGCAATAGTGAAAAGATCGATAAGATGCTTACCATTTTTTTGCAATACATACATAAAACATCGGCTAGAATGCAGTTTAGCGGACACCAGTAGCAATTTTGCGATGAACATGAAGACTGTGGGCACGTTTGGATCAGGATTATGGTCAAGAATATGGTCAGGGAAAATTTGAAACTAAATCTAACCTATAAATTTAGTTGAACACGCATGACTCTTATGCATACGCTTTTTAAGATATTTTGCATGAGCCAGCTGCACTTTCCTGTTGATCAGCGACATGTACTATCCGCTAAACTGCATTTGACAAAAAATATCAAATGGTGGAATTCATAAAAAATTACTAAATACACAAAACATAAAATAAACATAACTGACAATCTCAACAATAAATATATAGGTTAAAGTCACGTCGTTGGGTAGTATTTCTCCAGCTCACAAGCTATCAATGATATCTTCAATATAACATTGAATGTTCAAACAAATGCCGACAGCATTATAGAATATAATGTTAAATTTTTCGACAGCCGAATGCTGTGTGGCAGGCAACTATACTTACTAGAATTTGAGAGCAACATATGCTTCGTATCTACGTATTTTGATGTTACACTTACGCGAGCTTTACGACCACAATGTGGTTCTAAACATGATTGTAGAGAAAGTTTGTCTCCAGAGACTGGAATTGTAGGTCTGAAAGAGGAAATTAGAAACATAGTTTTATCAGACTTAATTAAAGGAGTTAGAATTGAACATTCAAAAAAAGAAATACAAAATCTACCGATTCATTCCTGGCAAATTTCCCCAAAAGTATCGGGCTCTGCGGGCAGGAGAGATATCTTTGGCATCGACCACAACAGGATTGCACTATAATTTTGGAATAGTTAATCTGGCAAGCGTTGAATGAAGAAACAGTCTCACATACGTTAAGCAACATGTGAAATTTTCTAAGATAGACTTTAAAACTGACTAAATATGAAACGCCGTCTTTTTTAAAAGACAACACATTAAAACAAAAGCACAAAAACAGGAAATGGTACAACATATGTTGAATCTATAGAGTTGAATCTCGAACAACAAAGGAGTGCTTCACGCTATAGATTCTACAAACAGCACATTGAGGTATTTTTTTCTTAATAGTATATTCTTATGAATATTTTATAGCTTAATCCATTAGCAAAGTCATAGTATATTCTCTTCTGTTTCTTTCGTCAATCATGCCTGTTTGAAGATGTTAGTTCATCTCAACTTAGCTTTACCAGCTTAGAATGTCAAGAAAACGAATCGTAATCTCGACCCAGAGAACAGAGTTAGAGCCTGTGTCAAACCTGCTTACACTTAGCGTTAGCCATCCAAAGAACAAGTTGAAAGAATTAGGTGTAATCAAGTAGTCATAATAATTTATGAAAAATAAAATAAAACGGTTTGTAGAAAGGTGAGAATATCTAACTCTAACATAGACATTTCAATAAAAAAAGACAAAAACAAAAAATTCTACCGACAAACCTGTAAAAATCTAGATATTGTCCTTTTATCCACAGTGCGCATGCTAACAACATTTTCAAAAAGCCAAAAGAAAGGCCTTGCGTCTGCTTTCTCTGGCTTGGCGTACATCAGTAGGCGAAAGAACTCGAAAAACAGACGACCGCTGCCCTCTGTGGTAGAAGAATTGCGTCATTCAAAAAAATTTTACCTTCAGATGTAATACTTACTACACAAATCAAAGCGTGATATTTAGCAAAAAAATGTGTAGCTATGGTAACTAAAATACCGCAGTGGCAACCTGCATATTTAGTCGTGCTGTGTAATATGTTAAGTGTTCGCTCACTGTGTTAACAGTAAATTTTTTCAAACAACGAAGAAGAATACCGTATCTGAAATTTTCATAGTATGACTAAAACTTTTAGCAATACTTGCAACAAGTAATAGTGATAAAAAAAAACTTGAACAAACTTTACCTTCCATAAAATTACGACATACTACTCTAAATTTTAAAATTGTGTGAAAATCTTTGAGATTCATTGATTGATTAATTTACCACGAAACAGGTAGCACAATATACACCATAAAATAGAGAATGGTACGACTTACCATAAACACCTTGTCGAAGAGGATTAGCAATTGACAGATCGTTGCAAGGACTTGCACCAATAACCAAATCAAATGGTCCCCATGACTGAATCTGGAAGAGAAAATGATGTAGCCTGTATGAGAGTATGAAATTAAAAACGACCAATTTTTGATCATCTTGCAAGTGAATAAATAGGCTGCAATTATTGAGAGCATTTCTAAACCTGATTTGGCGTGATTTGTTCTATATCCCCAACTAATTTTACAACATCATCATCGCCATGTTGAACTTTGACGACCTAAAGAGATACGACAAGAATCAACAACGACACCTTCACTCATTCACGATAAAACTCACAACTAAATCATGAAACGTTTTTGTTACGCAAGTCGTTCTTCATGAATTAGCACGTGGTCAATGGTTACTGGCCATTCAGAAGTTTTATAATGAAATACATCGAAATATATAAAATATTCATGCTTGTACCATTGTAGCGTTTTCATCAATTTCAGATGCCACGTAAACCTCCACGTTGAGACCCAGTTCTTTTAACGCGAACAATCCTAAAGAAAGCACGCATCATCATCAGCTTTACAAAAGTCCTACAGTAGCTATAGGGGTCCAAGAATAGTAGAAAGCATTCATCATCATTGGCTTTACAAAGGTCCTACAGTAGCCATAGGGGTCCAAGAATAGTAGAAAGCATTCATCATGATTGGCCTTACATAAGTCTTAGAGTAGCCATAGGGGTCCAAGAATAGTAGAAAGCATTCATCATCATTGGCTTTACATAAGTCTTAGAGTAGCCATAGGGGTCCAAGAATAGTAGAAAGCATGCATCAACATTGGCTTTACATAAGTCTTAGAGTAGCCATAGGGGTCCAAGAATAGTAGAAAGCATGCATCATCATTGGCTTAAGTCCTAGAGTAGCCATAGGGGTCAAAGAATAGTGCAAAATTTCAAACAGGCACTGTCTTTAACACTTGATGTATGAGTATTTGAGTGTGTGTTACTATAATGAAACAGTAAAATTCATTAAGGATGTACGGTGGGCTTATCAAAACAGTTTGAAAGATTTACCTGTTCCGATACCGTCAAATAAGGAAAGAACACGAAGAGGTTTTCGTTTTTCAGGTGGCACAGGAGGTGATACCATAGGAGGAGTCTAAATAAAAATAATGTTGTAGAAATCATCAAATTAACCAGTTGTTAAGTAGAGGTAAGCAATGGTAAATAATTAATTACTTATATACTGCAAATATCATTAATGGTTGTTTAAATGAACAAAATCGATGCAAACAATATTGAGCTAGGACGTAAGATTGCTAGAAATAACAGGTGAAAAAAAAGAGATACTTGTATTGTTTTCCCTGATGCCCTTACGAAAATTTCACATTAGATTTCATATATGAAATCGCCATTTCACGTATGAAATAGACATTTTCATATATGAAAGAAAACACTTCATATATAAAATTAAATTTTCACATGTAAAACTTAAATGTCACAAGTGAAAAGTCAGTTTCACATTTAACACCTAGTTCTTCACATGTAAATTTTTCATATGTGAAAAACAATTCCCATGTGAAATTACACTTTCACATATGAAATGCTATTTTTTTATAAATATCAGTTTCACAAGTTTCACATATAACATTTAATTCTTCACATGTGACTTTTTCATATGTGAAAATCAATTCATATGTGAAATTACACTTTCTTCATTAATGAAATGCTAATTCACAAAAATCAAAGACCTTAAAACATTTGCGACCAAACACACATAATGTTTTAATGTAGACATTCAATTCAACAAATCATTCATACATATTCGTGTTCTTTGTCCATGTCAAAAAGCTGTCGAAGTTGCTCTTGCCAATCTTCCCTTTTTTCAAGAAGACCAACTTTAGTATTCTGGCACATTATACAACACCACGTCTCTAACGACGAAATCTACAAAAGAGCAGTAAAGTAAGTATAAATGAATGATGATGCAATGCCATTGCATAAAGAATGAATTATGACGACGAATGAATGAGCAAGGGTAAGAGAGGTACTAAAGGCTTTGTGAAAAGGCTTTTCCAAGGAAATTTTTTTGCTGCGTTAGCAAAGAAAATGACATACACAAAAGGGTCATTTTGATATGCAAGTTAGTGATGCACATTCAATGAGATTACTGACCTCAGTTCGCGGTCTCGTGTTACTAGTAGTCAGATATTGGATTTAATATTATTTTAATCACAAGAGTAATTTATCATAAAAAATTTCAATGGAGTACTGACCGCGTATTGTTTGTTCTATATACTGTAAGAATGCTACTTGGACAAAAAGTTGGTGTTGTAACTGGCAAGCAATTTATATACATGATAATTTTCCCAATTTCTACTTGAAGCAATACAAACCAACGGTGCTGTTGACCCTTACTACGTACGGGAAACAAAGCAATTGAGCTTCCATCATTCCACATTTCTTTTAAAAATTCATGAGCCAAATGGTCAGAGTTTGTTCCATATTGTTTGTGAGTAAAAAATTCATATACATTAAACAAGAAAAGCTCACCTGCTCAACAGTACCAGTGCCACACATTAGTTCCAAACACACAGCACAGTAAGATCTTCATAAAATAAAATTGAAAATAATCATCATTTATAGATACTAAAAATGAAGAAAAAAGTGTATTTTCATAAAGACTGGTGTCATGTGGAAGATGCAGCCAACAAAAACACTTTATTCCTGAGGTCTTAGTTTGTAGGCCGACAAAGTTTGTCATCATATCTGCCATAAAATTCTACGCTAAAATTGACCATATTCATTTTGTTTTAGCAGCATATGACATAATAATGTCGATTGAATCATTGCGAAATTTTAAAACAGCCAACCAGAAAATTTGTGAACTAAGTCCACTAACATGTGGTAAGATTTTCATATCACTTTGCAGAAAAAAAACACTTTTATTTTGACAACAGCTATGTACAGCAATATGCCTACTGTAGCCGAAATGAGACAACACCAAAAAAGAAAGATGAGAAGATGGGATTTCAGAAGGCGAAAACTTAAATGCCTAATTTCATGAATGAAAGTCCCTATTTACTTGGTGTTTTAGCTGTATACTGCATGAAAAAAAACTTCCTGCACGTCAAAATTATCGTTTTTCTACTCAAACATAATGCAAATTGCCGTTTAATTCTATAGGTCTGCTCATTTGAACTCATTGTTGCATCTAAAATATCCAGTATTATACCTTAAATATCTCGTATTATACCTGAAGCAAGCTGGAGATTCACACATGAAAACTTCTTTTCCATCACCACATATCGTACAATACATCTAAAAATCAAGTTTGCAGTTGATTCATTATGTCTCCCGGCGTACAATCCCGCTCGGGCATAGCCCGAACAGAATTTTATGTTTTCAAAATTTTTCTTTTGCCTACATGTCTTCTCATAAGACAAACTATAAAACATCCAATGATGCATGAAAGGTTCAAACAACTTATGCCTTTTTGACTTATAATTTAAGCCAACTTTGAAAATGTTTACACACTTTTGATCGGTTTATATATTTTACAATGTTTATTTACTGTTGAATGCATCACGAACAAACGCATTCGTGGGCTTCATGGCAAACAAAGATTATTAACTCCTTAATAACCGAGCGTGACGTCTTTACGGAAAAATATCGGACCAAGGTCTTTTTGTACAGGGCGAAGTGTGTACAAAAAGACAGAGGTCCGATATTTCTCAGTAAAGACCGAGAAAGCGAGGTTATTAAAATGTTTATTATATGACATTATTTGACCTGAAACGAAGCTTGCTTTCTTTCACTTTTCTACTTTTTGTCAGTAAAAAAGAAATCGTTTCAAATTGTATCGTCTGGATAGTTAAACTGTTTTCCAAGCGTTTTTCCTTCGACTCACATTCGTAAATGGTTATTTGTTTCGTTTTTTCTTGCGTTTTGCTGTTTGCTTTAAGAAGTTTGTTTACATTTTACTGTAAAATTACGCGTTTTGGACCGTGGTCGATTACGGGAAAATAATTGACCTGTAAAAATGTTTCTGAGCCAATCAAAGGGCGCCATTTTGCCGGAAGTGACGCTTGCCATATAATAATTGTTCTTCTTGTCTCATTGATTGTTGAGATAAACAAACGAGTACAAGAATTAATATTAAAAAATTGATTAAACGAAAGCGAGAACCACTTTGAACCTCAAGTCATGAAAGTTCAATTCAGTTTGGATAGAAAACAGACTTCATAACATTAATAAATCATTACCTTACCAACTGTACAAAATCATGTAATCCATACATGAGATAGAGAAAAACATCCCAATTATCATCACAATTATCATTATACTCAATGCGATTACGTACATTGACCAAGAAGAAAAACTCCAGAATATTCAACTAAATGATACTTAACCTGGTATCCGTCTTCATCAAAGAGATAAACACATTCGAGAAAGGTGTCCTTAATGAAAAATTAACAAGATATTAAAAAAAATTCTATCAAAGATATTTGTATTGTAACTAGCTAAAGACTTATACACGAACGAGGATCGTGTTGAAAACGTTTAAGTTAAGTTCAATTAACTATTAGTTAAAATTCAGATTTTTTGTAAAAAAACTTTGCTTAGTCACCCATCAATTGACTATAGTCCTTATTTAATTTTATCATAGTGTTATCACACTTTGTACCTTATACTCATCACAAAGTGCAACACTTAAGTAATAAAACATGTTTACTGTGTTTGCACAAGCTTATGCAAACCGAGGAGACCTTTGGGAAAACTCGAGTGCAGATCAGTGCAAGCCCTAGACCGAAGGTCGAGGGTTGCACATGCTCGAAAGGGTTGCACATAAACCAGTGGAAACACAAAAACCTTCTTTTATTTCTTTTATAAAATAATAAATATGCGAAAAAAACAAATATTTTAATTCTTCATCTAAAATGTATTCATGATCGATTTGCAAATTATCTTTAAGTGACTGACTGTTTTGACTGATTTGATTGGTTGAGCTCAGATGTGTTTTGCACAGGCTAATGGAAACATGGCTCTAGACAAATCACCGCACGCGTTTTATTGCTTTTATTTTATAAAAAAGATTGGACGACAGACACACATTATAATTGGCCATAATCGTCACATATCGTAAAGACATCAAGCTTTATACCTTACACTCATCGCAAAGTGCACCATAAAAAAGAGGATGTCGAACACTTATTTTGACATCGCCACAACCAAGACAGATGTCTAAAGAAGTAAAACGGAAAGGAAAGTGTCGCTTCCTAAACACATAAAGCTATTTGAGAAAAATAAGCAGCGAGAGTCATTTCTGCAAGTAAGAATGTACGACATAAAATTGCGTATGGTACAGCTATAGGAAGAAAAAAATGGTCCTTGTTGGCACAGCAATTTGAAAAAGCTTGTTTGTTCAAATTCCTATTGAAATAACTAATGGCGTAGTCAGCCCACAAGTTTTTTCGTGCTATGTAAGTTTTTAGGAGTTTACTCACTGTAAAAACATTAGATTTCTAAAGAAATTAAAAACTATAATGATGAAAATTTACACAGCAAGAAAAAATTTGCGGTTGACTACGCCACTAAAAATAGCTTTCATCAAAACTACAGTTGTGTCAAGGAATATTTTTTTATACGACAAACATCATTTTCTTTAAATCCTACATTTTACCTTCAATATTCAAAACCCCAGAAGCTGCTTGGTCAAAAACAACTAAAAAATAAAATGGACCAAATATAGTAAAACACTTCGGCATTCTTATTGAGAAAGCTTGCAATTAATTAATATACAAAAATATAACTACAAAGTACATAGAAAACAACACGATAATATCAAATTTGAATTTTGGAAACTGATAACTGATGTTTTTGTTTACATAGTCCAACCACCCTCCCCAAACTATAAAATGAGTAAATAATGCGTAAGTCAAGTAAGCTCTCCAGCAAGTTTATCTAAAAACAAGAGAAAAAATCTTGCATTGGTATTTAACAACCCTTGCACAGTCACCTTTTACGTCTTCCGCTAGGGCTGGTTTTCTGATTGGTTGACCAAATCTGTTCTTTCCTTCATGGTGGTTCCAGGCCTCTTCTAGGTTAACAGCGCTCGGACTTATTGAAACTTTGTGTTCATCTTTTGAAGATAAAAACATATTAAATAATATTTTGATCCCTTATTGCAGCTTAGCGGTATTAAATGAGAGTTAGTACATTCATCCGTCGTTTTTCCGAATCATGCAAAAAATTAAAAAAAGAATGGCATCAAATAAATGCAGAAAGACAAACATTTGAGTAATTTCGTAGCTGGACTCATTTATCATAATATTATGCTATTCTCGATAATCGTATACAACAAAAGTCTTCAATGACCTTTTCTAATCCTAACGTATATTTAACTTATTTACTTCAGCCTATTTACATTTACCTTCATAATTTTATTTGCTTGGGAGCTTTGTATGTAATTTAGCTACAGACAAAAATGATCTGTGACAAAAATTCCAATGAACAAACCTTTAATCGTTTCAAATGGCTCAGGTCCGCTGGGCTTAAAATCATCTAGAGCCCAGTCTAACAAAAGTTTTACACGGTCACACTTTTCATTGTCTTCTGCGTTCAACTCTTTCTTACAACGTGAAACAGCAACCTACAATTTATTCATCGATACAAAACAAAAATCAAACCATACACCAGTGACTATCATAAGAAATGCATTAACGGAAGAATTCCGTTATATCCTTTAACTGAACCTGCATTTTAGTTGCAATAAATTTTGATAATAAACTACGAATCCATTTTATTCAATGATTTAGAACCCAATCCTCTAGTTGTCTAACTACGTTGTCAAGGTGAGGCAAGGACGCCATCTTAAAAGGATGCAAAAAGAAAACTCAAAATAAAATATTTTAAAAAATCCATCCTGTCAAACATTTTAAGGAACAAACCTAGACTATCAACTTTGCGACTCTAAATCAACTCAGCAAAAGCAGATATTAGTCGTAAATATCGTCAGTTTTGCCACCTTTCAAGATGGTGGCTTGCCTCACTCATTACTATACCATTTCGGCGCAGTCAGATATCTACGTAGTAGAATGGGTTCTAGGTCATTGGTTTTATTGGCATTCCCACAAGTAGCGTAGTCAGCCGACTTTTTACTTCCACTATGCAAATATTTTTATGTTCACTGACTGTGAATCTTTCAGAAATTACATGGCGGAAGTAAATCTTCAGGTTGGCTGCATTCCAATTATTTAGTCCTGTTTTTAAAAATTTTTTTTGATCACGCGCATAAAAAATATTAAAGAAATGAACAGTAATGTTTTCAAATTTCCATGACAGAGCTGAAACTTTCGAGTTTCCTGCGCCACTGCATGATCTGTTTATTCAATTGATATATAGACATACCTAAACGGGCAGTTGGAAAGATCAGCTTCCAATGTAAGCACAAAACAGACTACAATATCTACCTCTAATGCTTCAACGACGGCTCTTTTGTAAACTCCTCTGAATTTTGAGTTCAGAAACTTTGTTTGAAAATGACGAAAGAGAACAATTTCATTCTTGATAAGCTTGAAAAGCAAGAAAATTGTCAATATGTATGCATCTAAATACAACATTTCACAGTAGCAATTCATAGTAGCTAACTCTTAATGAAAACGAGTCATTGTTTTTGTAAGTTGCTTTTGACTGTATTTCAAATGTTATGAGACTACAAACAGACAGGTGTTGTCAATGAAAATGTTATACGAATATGTTGCTATTATTTAGTGTTTGTCTGAAATAATCTATTTCCCACGTCTGGAAATATAGGTCAGAAACATAGGCTATATTTAAACTTCAGTTGGCCGCTCCATGTTGAAAGCAAGCACAAGCACAGAGTAGCAAGCAAATAAAGACATATAAGACATAGTGTAGTGAATATACAGCAGAGCTACTTCCATTGAATTTTTTCGTGCCATGCATATCTTATAACCAAAGTGACAGTTAGTCAATTGCTTTTTTCCATCAATAGGAATGATGAAATGGCTAACGGTATCCAAAAATATTTCGGATTGTGCATGCGCTAAGTAAGGCAAGAAATGCGATCAAATTTCCAGTTAAAAACCTGAATGATCATCAAGTAGAAATTTTTCAATTTTGTGTATTTAGTCTGGTGAAAACATGGTCAATCTAGAAAACTATACGTTCCGTGTGAAATTTTGGAAACGGACCTTTACACAATGATTTTGACCAATAAACTACAGTAACAATAACACGCATGCAAGACTATCTGTGACTAAAGATGACTTGCCTTGTTTACGTTTAGGAGGCAGTAAATTTGGTGGAGTGCTTTTCGACAACACTAGCAAAAATGGTTAACCTTGTTAGGATTAATCTGCCTGCCAGCAAAACGCAAACAAGGCAAGTCATCTAAACTTCATGGACTATTTATTTTCATAAGTTTCACATTTCATATACAGTAAATCTCGCCTCAAAAACCAAACAAGTTATCGTCCATAATGACATATTTATACCTTTGAGAACTTGTTATCTCCAAACCACTTAACCCAGACTTCATTGATGTGGTTTTCCAAGCTTGCGGAAGCACCAACATCAACAACAATACCAGGCCACCAATCAAAACCTTTTAATTTCCCCCATATCAGCTGACCAGAAGGAAACTTCTCCTGTTTAAAAAATATTAAAATGTGTTTTTTAAATGGTCACACGGGTTCGTGAAAATGTTTCAAATCATTTTGATAAGAAAGCCAGAGGCGTAGCCAGCTCAATAAGTGAAGAAGAGCGGGGAAATATTCCTATATTCATGTTCTGCTGTATTAGTTTTCTTGAAATCGATTGTTTTCTGCGGGATTATAATAAGCATATAGCATATATTAACATTACCCCTCCTCCCCAAGGTCACTGAAGCTAGCTACGTCACTACAGGAAGCATTAGACACTAATAGGCTACATTATCGATGTGCTAGTGAAGGTCTACATGACATCAGCGCAAAGTAATAATATGCAGTGGATTAGCTATAGCCAGCCGGCAAACTTGGTCCTGCCACGTAAGCAAAATTTCTAAAGAAATGAATAATAAAATGATCCGAGATTAGCACAGCAGGACCAAAACCAGCGGGCTGGCTTCGCTTCAGCTATTTTCACAGATTGACATTATAAGGTTGCATCGTCACAGAGTAAAGTAACTTTATAAAATAGTTTCCAGCCTTAAACATAGGAAAAGATTTGAAGGACTTTAAAGTCACGAAAACTGTCTATGTTTTGTAATCCCCATATTTATGTGTCACCTTAAGATTCTCTAATTTTGGTTTTTTTGTTGGAGTTTCGCCAGCTTGCGTATCTACACATGAACAAAAACCACATTAAATGCTAAGAGTGTTCTTTTCACATAGAGCAAATCGTTGGCCTAAATTATGAATAATAAATGTAATTCTTAAGTAAATCCACTCTAGAAAAGTGCAGACTGAACACAGTTTTGGCGATTGCCCAGCTTTACATGAAGTTTTCGTTAAGAACGTGTCATATATATTTTCATTTTGTGGAAAAGACAGACAGCATAAAAAGAAAAACTGCGCATACCAGCCAAGGAACCATCCTCTTCCGTAGATGTGGTATACTTTAACTGCCTTCGAACAGATAAACTAAGCTAAAAAAATCATTGAGATGATTAGTTAGACCATAAACATGGACAAGAGCAAGTGAATTTTATGGCGAAGTAAAGGGGAAACGGTCACGTTTAAAAAAAGTTTAGCGTAAAGTCGATGTAAAACAGTGGATGATAAATCAAACAAGTTATGATCAGAGACGAAACTAGACGCTATAATGGGATGGGTGGGGAGGGGAGGGGTGTATATTCATACATTCAGTTATGCCCTGTTGATTTCTTT
This sequence comes from Xenia sp. Carnegie-2017, assembly GCF_021976095.1. NCBI lineage: Eukaryota > Metazoa > Cnidaria > Anthozoa > Malacalcyonacea > Xeniidae > Xenia > Xenia sp. Carnegie-2017. The sequence continues at coordinate 9,553,568 of NW_025813493.1, forward strand.
TGAAGGTTAAATTTACTTTCAAAAGAAATCAGTAGGGCACTACTGAATGTATGAATATACACCCCCCCCCCAATCAATGTTCTAGTTTCGCCCTCAGTTATAATCACGTTCTTTGACCTATTTTTTCCACACAAACGTTTTAAATGTTATTTGTTGCATCGATTTGACATACATGAGTAAAAAGTTTATTTTTTCGTTCTGATATCTCAACAAAAGAATGTTTCTATTATGGAGTAAGACATTATTTTTACCGCTAGTTTTATACAGACAGTACGACAACCTGCTACATCAAACAAAATATGTTGATTTATTCCCAAATAAAACTAACCAACCTGTGACTGAGAAAGAGGAGAATTCTTCACAGGCTGTGACTCATCGACAGACACAACACGTCGTGTTTGTTTAGAATTCTTTCTTCTAAACTCGCCTTTAATATCACTGAGTTCACAAAATCTGCTGTCATTTTGAAGTCTTTTATCTTTTCTGGAAAGTAATAAAAAATCTCTTTATATTATTTTACGTAGCTAAGGGATTGATTTATTTCTATTCATCATTAAATACATTATTTCATTTTATGGTGTATCATTTAACCAAGAAGCATTGCTTTGTATAGATTGAAGCAAGAGAGGGCGGGGGGCCTGGGGCCTGGGGGGGAAGGAAAATGATAGAAGACGCTCTGAAACATGTTAGATGCTCCACTTGATGAAATGGGAATGTTGAAATCAATTTATTTAGTAAAATATTTCAAAAAAATTTGAAAATATATTACCACTTTTGTTCGTCATAACTGTAGAAAAAATATCTAATGAAAACACGCGAGTTTTCTGAGCTGTTCTCATCTAATCATATAAGTAAACTGCACAAGTCATTTTGATCATTGAATTGAGGTGATTGGTATTCGCTTCACGTAATTTTCATTTCATGTTTAATTAAACAGTCAATTCAAACGTTCGTTATTAGGTAATTCAAACTAAACATCCCCTTCTTCGCCATTATAGTAACGAAAATACTGGTTTGAACAATGTTTGACGAGTATTTACTTAACATTGAAAAAACAGATATCGAATTATTCTAAAAGAATTAAAATCTTTGCGGCAAAAAAGCACACGTAAACGCATCTGTTTCAACTTGCCTTTTACGACTGTTCTGACTGAACTGCTCTCGCATCAAGTAGTTCTCCGACATGTTCTAAAAAAATTAGTGTAGCAATGGTACAAAGGTAGAAAAATAACAGTTGGTATTTTGCACGTCTCCTTTTGGCCGGACGAAAACAAGTTAAGAACGGCATAGATTACTTCCAAAAATATGTAATCTGGAATATTTACTGTGAAATACGTCTATAAGTAAAATTTAAATTAACTTCGTTGCTAGATATGAAAAACTTAACCTAGTTTTGAAACATTACTGATCTTATTCCTGTAAAAATATCTACTAAGTGAGTTGCTAGAAAGCATTTTTCTTGTTACATAAATATTTCTTCATGGTCTATTATCAACATCTAGCTTCCCATTCACAAAGCTAGCCGGCGTAAGTAATTTGGGTAATTTGGATGTCAAGATTGGGGGTTGAGGAAGACTGGTAAGGAGTTATTTGGTGGTAAAGTTTGTAGAGTTTGACAATGAATTCGCTTTTTTGTAAGTTAAAATTGTGAAAAAATGTAAGTATTACTACATGTAAAAATATATAAAGTGAAAAAAAAGGAGTATCAGTTTCGTAAGTAAATTTCAGAAAAATTCATTCTTGTCAAAAGTTCAGAACACTTTCTTGACCAACGACTTACAAAGTTTTCATCGACAAAACTGCAAAGATTTACTTCCCGCCCCCTGTCTCACCCCAATAAACGTTTTAACTAGAAATTTACGAAGTAGTATTTTAATAAAACATAACGTTTGTTTACTACCATTGACTTAAGGCAAACAAAAGATGTACTTTAAATCACTCACTTTATTTTTTCCGTTGCTTTGAAGAGTGCATCTCCTTTGAGGGCATATCTGTAGTTTTAAACAGTTTTTAACACAGCATGATAATCATAAATTATTTAATACATTTTGTTCTTACTAAATAAAGTTCTCTTTCATATTCATGGGTTACATTGTGATCAATGACCTTGACAAAAAAAAAGTTTACACATCATCAAACTATTTCTAAAAGGAAAGTACAAGTGTGAAAGCATGACTAACAAGAAAAGTCAATTCTATTTAGATTTACATCTCTAACAAAGCAATTAAGTCAATGTTTCAATAAATTATGTAGAATTATGCTCATTTATTTCATAATGATGACAGAAAAAATTATGACAATTGTGATGTTTTTCATCACATGGTGCGATAACCAGGTATTCAGCAAGAAGTGTGAAATGTATTCAGAAATAATTTGAAATCTTATCATACTTTTTGAAGTGATAATATAGCTAGCATACATATGTAGAGGCAAAAATACCAAGGTCTTTATACCCAAATTACAATGCTTCAAGAGCAAGTTGAAACTAGTTGTATGCATAAATACACTTTAATTTACTTTTACCAGGGCCGTTGCTGGAACACAAATAGGAGGATGAATATTCACATATTCAGTAGTGCTCGACTGATTTCTTTTAAAAGTGAATTGGCTTTCTAAAAAATCAGTCAGGCACAACTTATGGATATATGCATATATATCCTCTACCCAATTAGCATTCAAGCACAGGTTTTGATTTTCATACTGTCTTTTGCTACTCCTTTCATTTCAAAGTTAAAGCAGCTAAATGAAAATGTGGGGCAAGTAGTACTGATTCAGTTATCCAATTGAAACAGATTCAATTTTAATACAAGAAGAATGCAAAATTTCAAATTCAATTACACAAAGCTCGATGTGGACATGCAGTTAAAATAAACTGCTATAATTATTAAGATGCTTACAATTCTTAAGGTGGCTGGACTGTCTTCCACATAGATAACCAACTATATGCATTTCCAAAATCTCAAATTTTACAATACAATGCATTGTCGTATCTCAGTAAATTAAATGTAATGAAAGCAAAACAGCTTACACACATAAATCTACAATTTGAATACACCACCAATTTGATTACTTAGAAAAATATGTAACAGCCTAAAATTATGTAATGATAGAAAGCAAAGATGTAGACTCCATTAGCTTTACGTACCATGAAAAAGGACAACATCCCAACGGTGATGTTAATGCCATGTCCAAATAGTACGTATTGTTGACACAGTCAATTTAAATTGTTACTAAATGTTGCCAGTCGTTATGTAATCCCTCTACTTCTCTCATAAAAACTTAAATATATGCTTCCTTGCACGGCATTAACATACATCTCATCCTGACGGCTGAACATTACACTAATTGTGCCTTTTTTCAAAAAAGATTAGTCACAGCAAATACATAATTGAAGCATTGACATTTTTACCGCACTGGCGTGACTCCTTTTAGCAAGAAATTGAGACAATATTATGACTACAGTTACTCATGCTTTGCACCACGTGTTCATGAAGCATGCTTTCAATTAACATTCCTACCTACGAATACTCCATGCACAATGTCGCAATTCTTATACAATTTCTCGCAATTATAATTGTTTACGTAAATAAAAAAAACAATGGCACTTCTAATGCTTTGAATTGGACGTGCATTGAGTTCTATTGAAATGCTAATGAAATATTTTTTGATGATGCAGTATAAATACACAATACAAAAGAAATACCCCATGAGGTGTCTTTGCTTTTGATACTTTGGGTGTTTCGTTATTCTCCATCCTTCTTCACCAAACAACAACCAAGATGTTATTCTCACAGATACTAGTACGACAATGATGCAAGAAGTACAAACGACAAACTAGTTGACGGTTTACGACAAATATTCCATCTCGACGACGTTGATAACATATGCAACTTGCTAATACAGGGAACGAAAACTTGTTCTCGAATTGATACTCCAGAGCTCTAGAGGTCATCCAATAAAAGTCGCTACGGTCCCAAAGGAGAAAAACAAATATTAGCCTCCTACTTAGGATGAACGTTCTTCCGCTCTTCACTTGTTTGCTGTCATATTGCAACGTTGTTGCGACTTAATTACAACCTTCACGGAACGCCGTACAAATTAGAAACGCTTGTTTTCAACGTTAAGACTGCTCAGAAATTTTTCCATCTTGTCCAATTTCTTCTTCCACCGACCGTTCCACCTACACGTCCTCCATTGTCAGGGACGGTCTAAGGTGTTGCCACGGACCTTTGTGAAGTAAAATTAAGTTAATTTTTCAACAGAAGCACCGCAAAAGCGCAGTGTTAAAATCGTCAGTTCCTTGAAGTTGAATTACCTATCTCTCGCAGAGTTGCAGATGCACAAAACCTGGAAGGCTATTATTTTTATTTCAAATAAGAAAGCATGCAATAATGGCCTCTTATACAAACTGATGTATTTAAGTCGTTCCGTAAGACTCGATCGCAGAAAGAAAATCTTCACTTCATAATCAGAATATGAGCACATTTGCACATTCAATCTCATGCAGAAATACTTTAAATAATGCTATATAATCTAAAATGACTACCCAGATTTTGTCGTAGTGGAGTGTTTTCCTTTCACCACTTTCCTGTGTTGTAGAAGCTTGCACGTGAAAAGTCACAGTGGTTTGTAAATAAAAATTTTTTTGCTAATTTGCTAAATTCAGCTTATTTTCCACTAGAGTACAACAGCATTTCCAAGGGTACTCATCAAAATAGTTGCAGCCCTGCAGAACCTCTATTCCGGGCACGTTTTACATTACTGCAGCCCAGTCTTCCTCCTATAAATTGATCATGTAAAAGCTATCCCTGGTAACCATACTTTACAATCGCTATTTTCCAGGTGTCTTGCAAGGAAGGAATGTTTCTAGGACATAAATTTGACCGCCAGGACAGTTCTCTCACAATCAAATTTCCCAGTTGCTTAAAAATTCCTTAAATTTCCATCAAATTCTTTCAAATTGTAAAAATTACTACAAGGCATGATCACATAGGCTCAAAAAGTGTTTTTTTTTTTTGTGGATTTTCCTCCTCTTTTTTTGCTGTTTTCAAGTTTTTCAATGTTGTATTTGTAAAGAAACATTAAATATTATAAAGTGTATATGAATATAAAGTATAAAAACATTAACAATATCCTTAAAACCCTTAGAAAATCCTATTTTTAAGGACAATTTCTTAAAAGTGAGAGCACTGCGCCAGGAAGTAGCTTAACGCACATTGACCTTGTACACAATGAAGCTTACACTGTAACCATATCCTTCGATTCAATCGGAATCGAGGGAAAAAACAAGATCCACGCAGATCGTTTGAAATTAATGTATAAAGACAAAATATATCTTAAGCTAGACTTAATTTTGATGGAACAATAGCGAGTCTAAAACTACAGCAAAAAAGCTACAGCAACTCGTGTACTTGCATGTATGTTATCTAAAGCACCTCAAAAAAATTTAACTAAAGGTAAAAATCTATTACTTGGAAATTCAAAAAGAGTTCCTTTTAGGAAAATACTTGATATTAAAATTGAGCTGCTATAACTTATTTCAAACCATCGCTGGATCCGCAACTAGCCTTTTTACGGCAGAAATAACAAAAACTGCTTTATCTGTCAACTGCGTAAACACTTTAATTCCTAGGAGTCCTTATCTCTTATTATATAAGATAACACAACACTTTCTATAAACTACTTATTCCAAAATACGCATTTAATATACAAATGGTCTTTCGCTAGAGTGAACAATTTGAATAAATCTCTTTAGTCTCTGAAGTTTTTCTTGCGCCTGTCTAGTCGATTCAACTATTTCAGTCTTTTTCTGGATTTGCGTCTGAAAGGAATAGTGATTTTTTTATTTGCAAATAAGAGTGTAAATGAAAAGTATAAGTAATTCAAAACTGACAAAGAAGATCCACCATTACACGTTTAGAGTGAGGGAGATTGAAAAGTGCAAGGGAAAGTGCTAGAAAAACAGGGAAGGTGGCAACATGCAGTAATGTAGGATGAAATGTGAGACATGCTGGGAAAGTAGGATACATGATGGGAAAGTGGGATACATGCTGGGAAGGTAGGATACATAATGGGAAAGAAGAATACATGCTCGGAAGGTGGGGTGTAATGTCAGAAAGTGGCATACATGCTGGGAAGGTAGGATACATGATGGGAAAGTGGCATACATGCTGGGAAGGAAGGATACATGCTGGGAAGGTAGGATACATGCTCGGAAGGTGAGATGTAATGTCGAAAGTGGTATACGTGCTGGGAAGGTAGGATGCATGCTGGGAAAGTGAGATACATGCTGAGAAAGTAGGATACATGCTCGAAAGGTGGGATGTATGGTCGGGAGGCGGTATACATGCTCGGAAGGTAGGATCTCGCATCGTAGGATGCATACTCAAAAGATGGGATACATGCTCGGAAGATGAGATTACATGATGGAAAAATGGGATACTTGTTGGTGAGGTGAGATGCATGCAGGGAAAGCGGAATGCATGTTCGAAAGCGGAGACATAGAGGAGAAAAGTAAAGACATGCAGAAGAAGAGCGGTGAATTAATGTCCACTTACCACAATAGCACTGCTTAATTCAGTAACCTTCCTTTGTAGCTCTAACTCCTCCAACTTTAATTCTTGATTCCGATTTAATAATTTCTGTTTCTCTTTGTCTTTTTCTACAACAAGAAATAGAAATGCTCTAAATTCATGTCTTCATGACTACTCGCATTTCTAAACATCTATTTAACAATGAATCTAAGATTGAAGCCAAGTTTCAGGTTATCAGATAACCGCTACATCATTTTGCATGATCACACAAAAAAGTACGCGGTGATTGATTCAATCTGCAATGCAGGGAGGCTAGATTTCGATATTCACACAACACAATTTGTTATAAGTTCCACAGCACTGGTTTTTCGTTGAAATCTAGTGGTGTCAGAAAATTGTTATTGTAGGGAAAATCAAACAATTGGACGATGTTAGACACATACCAGCTCTGTGTTTAAGATATGAATGGGCAACCGCGAGTGTACCAGGCCATTCCATTGGTTCTTTACTTCTCATGATTTCCTGTAGGAAGAAATTGTTTAAAATGACTGATCAAAATCTCAGGAAACAGTTGAACAAAATCAATTCTCTAATGATACGTCATAGAAAAAAAACGATGAATAGTATCTCAAAATGAAATTTCTAAACAGCTCTCCAATAATATGCATCGAAGAAAATGTGACTAATACCACAAAATGATACCTGTAAGCGCGCACAGTTTAACACAAACACTTCTCTAATGTTAGGCCATTGAAGAAACGATAAATACTATCTCAGAATGAAACTTCTAAACAGCTATCTAATAATTTGCCATTGAAGAAAATGTGACTAATATCTCAAAAAGGAACTACTAAGAATACAGTTTAACGAAAATACTTCTGTAATGATAGGCCATTGAAAAAAAGGCAACTAACATCTCAAAATAAGGCTTCGAAAAACATATTCTGACGGACAACACTTCTAAAATGACATGCCAATGTCCAGTCGATTGAACAAGCACGCGTGCAATTTCAAGAAAAAAACATGATTTTTTAAAGACAAAAAAAGCTACATATTCGACATAGCACACTAAGATGCAACGTTACTCCTGCAAACTCCAAGTTTACAAGTATTTTACGTTAAAACGACACATGAAAAACAGTGATCCTTGATAGTTAGGAATTCAAATACAATTGAGATGCCAAACTAAAAATTTTAATGTCTTACTCGACATTTGGGACACATCCACATTCCTGTAGGTATCGATGTGAGTGGCGGAGTGAGACATTTTAAATGATAGACCAGTATACAAGTATCACACATCAAAACTTCTCCACTTTGTTGACATACAGCACAATGGTCTTCGTGTTCTCCATCCTGAAAATTTTTGATTCAATTGATAAACGTATTTCAGGAGCAACCAAAATGTAATGTAAGTATGTAAGTAACTCGGGAATACTTCCATGAGATTTATGAATACAGCCGAAAAAATACAGTGAGAAATTTACGGGGGTAAGCATTAGATTTAAAGCAAGAGATGGAAGTCACTGAAAATTTACCCTCCCACGTAGCCGAAGGAACAGGGATACCAAATACGCACACCGCAAGTAGCTGAACAAAAACAATTGTGAGTTATTGTAATCAATACCACAATATACCAACCTAATATATACTTCTAAGAACTAAACCCTTCCCCCTGCCATAAAAATGTGAGATACATCCCTCAATAAGCAGACTTTGTTATTCAAGGTAAACAGTGTAGTAGAGCAGCAGTCACAAACCTGCAACAAATCCTCTGTATTCTCTGTTGTTTGATTTTCTGGCTCCTCTTTCGGTGATTTAAATCCATTGATGGGAACAAACACCGGTGAGGGCAACATGGGAGATTTTAAACTATTGTCACTGTTCTTTGACGCACGACCTGAGGATAAGACAGAATGAATGTGAGTGAAAAACGATTGATGGGAGCAAACACCGGTGAGGTCAACATGGGAGATTTTACACTATTGTCACTGTTCTTTGACGCACGACCTGAGGATGAATGTGAGTAAAAAACGTATAGCAAGAAAGCGCAACCGAGTTGAACAAATTGATAAAGGTGTGTATATGTACAATCTCTGTTCGGTCTGGGGTATATGAAGAAAGAACAGATTTCTATGTGCACTTGATGAAGAACAAGAGAGCTCCGCGGATTACAAATGTTCTGACAAGAATACACAACGTCTGCGGCTCTGAGTGGTTTTTGATTTTTTTTTTGTCTTAAAATCTATCGATGTTGGGTTCAGCTATTACGTTTCATAGTCTATACAAAATATATTAATCCTCTCATTATATTAATATATTATTAATATAATATATTATGCATATACTCTGATTAATATATTATGTATATACTCTGATGATGGCTTCGGAATATAGTCTATACAAAGTGACACAACTTAAGAATGAATAACTTCAACTCTCTACGTTGACTATTTTTGACAAATACAATCGAAAAATTTCATTACAATTATAACAAATTTCGCAATCGAAAGCAGTTTGCAAAAGAGATTTTGTAGGTTACCTCTTCCACGTTTTATTCCATTGGATGTTCGTTTTGGCTATGAAAAAAAAAACCATTATTATTACTCTAAACTTTTATCATGACAGCGTTTCGGTCGTATTCAGTTAACAAAATGTTACGTTAAACAATAATTGTGTTTAAGTCAGGCGGTTGTATTATAGCTACTTTATTATATGGCAAGCGTCGCTTCCGGCAAAATGGCACGCTTTGATTGGCTCAAAAACATTATTTTCCCGTAATCGACCACGGTCCAAAACGAGTAATTTTACAGTCAAATGTAAACACACAAAATTCGTTATGCAAACAGCAAAACGCAAAATAAACGAAACAAAAAAACATTTACGAATGTGATTTGAAAGAAAAACACTTGGAAAACAGTTTAACAATCCAGACGATACAATTTGAAACGATTTATTTTTTATGGACGAAAACTAGAAAAGTGAAAGTCAACCCGTACAAAACAGCAAGGATGAGAAAGAAAGCAAGCTTCGTTTCAGGTCGAATAATGCCATATAATAAACCTTTTAATAACCTCGTTTTCTCGGTCTTTACTGAGAAATATCGGATCTCCGCTTTTTTGCACAAACCTCGCCCCACGGGCTTGGTCTGTACAAAAATACCTCGGTCCGATATTTCTCCGTAAGGACCTCGAGCTCGGTTATTAAGGGCTTAAAATTGCACCTAGGATTCAAGTGATTTTGATTTGTGTAGCATGATAGTGTATAATGTGTTTATCTATGATGTGGGTATATAGTTCCCGACAGATCATACGACAATTTCTAATCAATATATTCAACCTAACTATTGTATCTATTGCAGGGTACACTAGTACCCTGTCTAAGGAAATGATTAGTAGAACTTAAAATAAATTCAAGTAACGAGACAAAATTGTAGATTAGTAAGTAAAATTGTTCAAGATCGCAGAACACAAGTAGTTTTTTCTTTTTTTAACAAATTTTCACAAAAATCCAGAGTGTACGTAGATTGATTTACTCATCGAATTCAGAGAAATCAATAATATCGACGCTCACAGAGCGGGGTAGGTTTGTACAAAAAGACAGAGGTCCGATATGTCTCAGGAAAGCCCGAGAAAGCGACGATATTAAAAGGTTTATTATATGGCATTATTCGACTTGAAACGAAGCTTTCTTTCTTTCTCGTTTTTGCTGTTTTGTACGGGTTGGCTTTCACTTTTCTAGTTTACGTATGTCAAAGTAAAGAAAAAAAATATTGCAAATCCTATTCTTACATATAATTCATAATAGGAAAGTTAAAAAAAACCACCTACGTATGCGTACAAAATATTTAGTACCTAAAAGCATTGACGTAATGGAATTTTTGGCAAGATACTTTATCAGTGAAGCAGTGAACTTACTTCATCAAAAAATTGAAATGAACTATACGGTGAAAATATGGCACTTGTTCTTCTTCTTCGTTCATTTTTCTGCGAGTTTATTTCTACGCAAAATAAAAAGAATTTCTTAATTTCAGTGGACAATGAAAGCAACTAACGCATAATTTATACAATTAAAATAAATTACAGTGCTCATCGCTTATGGTTTGACCATGCGCTCTAGTGATAACAGATTTCAAGGTAATAAAATAGCAAAAAAACGCGTGGACTATATACTATATAGGTCTGTCTTTATAGAAACAAAGTTTAATGTCCATGTGTAGTGTGGTTCGAGTACAATATCTTCCTCCGCCTCAAAGTTTCAAAATGGCGGCTATGACGTCATTTGACTTGGAAAAGCTCAGTAAAAAATTTATAACGCACCTCGACATTTTGAAACTGTTATAAGACCAAGCGTGGAAAGGAAATTCAGTTTCTAAAAAAATAAAAAGTTCTTTTTATCAAATGTTATGGCTAAATAGAATAAAACAAGCTAATAATATCAATTAATCACAATTGAGATTACTCTAGTCAACAAAATGAAAGAAATTTTACTTTAACAAACCACAATCACAATATCCCGGACTGAAAACCATTATGTTTATTCTTTTTAAGAGAATGTGTTTATTCTTCAACAGCAGATTGTTGGCATTATTGTGTTTCCAGAAATCCAATGTTTTTTTTTACAGTAAGTGAACACCAAAATTATATTTAAATTGCATGGCCAAACTTATGGGCTGGCAAAACTTCTGACCGTATCACAAGTTAATTAAAAGAAAACTTTCAGATCGATAAAAGCGGTAAATTTTCAGCAATGTAGGAGAGATGAATGGAAACTTGTTCACAAAAAATAAACAGACACAACATATTATTTTAGAAACAAATGTTTGTCTTACAATACCTCTAAATACATTTATCTAAGTACGTATTTTTGTCAACATTTGTTTTTTTTATAGAATGTTCTAAACCAATTAGGAAGCTAGCAGCAGTAAAATACTGAAAGAAATGATAATATTTCGACTGGCACGTCTTTGATTAACAGCAGACAAAAAAAACACCGCACTTTTTGTTCATCAAGACGGATTATTTCGAAACTTTTAAGGTAAAAACCTGCTAAAAATTATAACACGAAAAGTACATTTTATCGCACAAAAAGAACGACAAAATCATCTGGACGTAAATCGTACCTCTGTGTTTTGTTTTAATGGCGAACGAGATTCACCATTAGATGTGGTGGTCTGTATCCCTTGAGATATTTTTCTTGCTTCAGGTCTTCGCAAGACATTGTTGCCTAAATTATTACTTGAAACGGTTTGTATTCCCGTGGTAACCATGTTGGGTTTTTTAATGCAACTACGATCGTTCTTCAGATAATTGACGTTGTTATAGGTGGAAGTAGAGTGATGATTGGTTGTTTTTGGAACAGAGACAGCAGTTTTTGAATGCTGAAAATATCAAACAAAATTAACTCAAAAAAGCGATAACAAAGAACCGTGATCCAGTGCTGTAGAACTAAATTTATCAGGGGGGCTCTCTTGACGAAGCTGAAGCCATGAAATTATGAAAAATTACCCATTTCAAAGGTAAAAGGGGGCTCCTCCCCCAAGCGACCCCCCCCCCATTTCTACAGCACTGCCGTGGTCCCATTATTGTATTCTGATATCCATGAGGCATCCATAACCACTAATAAACAAGGCGTTTGGTCGGTTAGTATGATTCATAGGCCTTGCACTAGTAAGCAAGCAGTTTGTTAAATTGATAACTTGAAGAAAAAAATATGATGCTAGGAAATAGATCGAAATTTTCATTTTTGAGAGCAAACTAATACATGCTAAAGATGTTTGGCTTCCTGACTTCCACGACCTCGTTGAATAAAAGACAATGAGTATAATTCACAATAAACCACGAGAAAAAATCAAGCTGTACGTAGTAGAGATACGGATTATGGCAACAGTTACTGTAAACGGAGACTTTCACAAAAATATCAAGATACCTGCAAATTAGGCAATGAATTTCTTTCCATTGGTCCTGAAGTGAATTGATGCCGCAGAGCAGTATTGGATGGGTTGTGTGTCGATGAAGAAGTTAGTTCATGTGTGGCAGAGGCAGTTGTTTGAGTGACTATTGGGGAGCCATTCATACGTACAGCTTGCTCCGAATGACCTTTTTTTGGGTGCTATGAATATATGTAATGGGAATGTAGAACAGTGGAATATTAGTAAAACGCAGATTTACTTTAGTAATACACTTGATCACATGTTCGCGTGGAAAGTTTAAAATACTGTCATAGCGGTCATCTCAACTGTCTCACAACAACGCGTTTTCACGTTTCCATCTTTTCGTAACTCTCTAGATATTGTTTCTTGTGTATATCTACAGTGTGCAATCTCTCCTCAATTTTGGAGTCACCCTCTTTATTACATATCAATCTATTTTCTAGTTGTAATAAACAATACTTTATTTCTTTTCCAGTTCTACTAATTTAAAGTAACTCTCAAAAACCACTTGTCGTTGCTTCATTTTCTCAATTCAATCAATAGCTTAACACACCATGAAAAATCATCATAGTATTACTGGAGTGTATAAATGTATAACCCACAACTCCCTCCTGATGCATACTTTGATAAAGCATCAAAATCATCTCATTTTTGTCATATAGTACATGTTTTACACTAAACAGTCATTTCTTGGTGGATTCTTTCATTAACTTCACAAGCCTCCTGACTAAACATTCCTGCAGGGTAATTACACCACACAGGGACTGTTTGGCTGCCTTAGGAGCTATGCCCTTCCTTCTCAATAATTATGCCACCATTTTGAGATGATCTGATGTTTGCCACATGCAGTCTACAACACTAATAAAAACTATGATCTACAGTCCTTTAAACATCAATTACTATAAATAGTCTAATGGTCACACACATTATCCTTAACAATTATTCTTTTCACCAACTTTATGCGTTCCACTGAGTTCTTATTCATATTATCAAAACAAACAAACTTTTGGAGCAATTAGCTTAAAACTCAAAATGAAATTTGCAACAAGGGTTACAAATTTTTATTTTGAATAAAAAAGTGTGCTTACCTAAATAGCCTTTTCAAAACGTGACAATTTTACTATTATTTTACTTGTCTCTCAGTTGCCCAATGTCAAAATGATCATTGAAAACAATATGTGTTTTATGTCACCAGTTTTCAAATTTCCATGACAAGTATACAGAATGGTAATTTTGCAAAATTTATCAAGTCGGTTGAGACTGGTAATCACCGAAGTAAAATTTCATCTTAGTTTGTTCTGTAGCTTGTTTTTTGATGGTTTTCAAGTAGTGAGCATGGCATTTAAAGTTAAACTTAAAAGTTGAAATGTGTCAGCTATTACAAAATAATCACACTTTCATTCATATAATCTAGGGCTACAGCACATCCAAAGTTTTGAAATAAGATAAGACCTCATAAAAATTGCCAACCTGTTTTATTCTTATGTACCTAGATAAATTCCTGCAACAAATACTAAATAATAAACTAAACAAATAGAAACTACAACAGCCTTCCATGAACAAGAAATTATGTGATTAATTACTTTTATGATTAAACACAAACATGCTGTATCAAATAGTCAACTTACATCATTTTGTTCCTGTCCGTTGAGAGGAGTCGTAGCATTTGGTTGGATATTTTTCTTCAACAGCTGAACAACTTGTTTCTGAAAGTTTAAGTGCATACATTGAAAGTTGCATGGATAGTTACATTGAAAGTTGCATGGATAGTTACATTGAAAGTTGCATGGATAGTTACATTGAAAGTTGCATGGGCAGTTACATTGAAAGTTGCATGGATAGTTACATTGAAAGTTGCATGGATAGTTACATTGAAAGTTGCATGGATAATTATATCGAAAGTTGCATGGATAGTTACATTGAAAGTTGCATGGATAGTTACATTAAAAGTTGCGTGGATAGTTACATTGAAAGTTGCATGGATAGTTACATTGAAAGTTGCATGGATAGTTACATTGAAAGTTGCATGGATAGTTACATTGAAAGTTGCATGGATAGATACATTGAAAGTTGCATGGATAGTTACATTGAAAGTTGCATGGATAGTTACATTGAAAGTTGCACGGATAATTATATTGAAAGTTGCATGGATAGTTACATTGAAAGTTGCATGGATAGTTACATTGAAAGTTGCATGGATAGTTACATTGAAAGTTGCATGAATAGTTACATTGAAAGTTGCATGGATAGTTACATTGAAAGTTGCATGGATAGTTACTTTGAAAGTTGCATGGATAGTTACATTGAAAGTTGCATAGATAGTTACATTGAAAGTTGCATGGATAGTTACATTGAAAGTTGCATGGATAGTTACATTGAAAGTTGCATGGATAGTTACATTGAAAGTTGCATGGATAGTTACATTGAAAGTTGCATGGATAGTTACATTGAAAGTTGCATGGATAGTTACATTGAAAGTTGCATGGATAGTTACATTGAAAGTTGCATGGATAGTTACATTGAAAGTTGCATGGATAGTTACATTGAAAGTTGCATGGATAGTTACATCATCAGGTGAAAAACTAGAATGCTATTTGGGAGGAGAGGTGAGCATGCATATATTCAGCTCTGCCAAGCTGATTTCTTTTGAAATTCAAATTGCAAGCAAACCAAATCAGTCAAGCAGAGCTGAATACATGTATGAATACTCCCCACATATTAGCATTCTAGTCTCGTCATGGTATATAATACATTCATTGGTGTAGCTAGCCTGCAAGTTCATGGTCATGTTGTGTAACTATTTTTGTGTTCACTCAGTTCTAAAACAACTTGCTTGCTACATTGCTGCATACATGATAAATGCTATGTGCAAATGTATTCAGCTCTGGTTGGAAAAATATCACCAACGATTTTAAATGACCGTTCAACTTCTTAGTCACCTGACTCATTATTTTACTTTGCTAAACTGATAAATAGCAAACCAATGAAACTACAAGAAAAGTGAACTACGAGTGAGCCTTAAATACAAGAATTGTAAAGTTTGAATTTTATAATAATTAAATCCTTGTAAGGTTATTTTACACAGAAATGTGAAAAGCCTTTTTCTGAATGAATCCCATAATAAACCAAATTGAGGTAAAAATCATCAAAACTTCACCAACTTATAAAAAAATTTACCAAATCCAATCACTCTGAAAGTTAATCAAATGTAGCACAAAAAATTAAGCGTCAGAGTTTGTACCGAAGTCTAAATTAACGTCGATTTTACGTTTTACTTAGAAAATTGAATGTCAATAACATTACTCACCTGTTTTTCATTTAAATTCGTTAGTTCTGCTTGCAATGACTGCACTTTGCGCTGTATTTCCACATTCTTTGAAGGAGAAAAAGAAAACTATTCATCATTGAATGAATAAGGAATTGTCGACAGTAGTTCAGTTCATCGTGCATTTTACAGTTATACGTAATCTGCCGAAGACGTATATAGTAAAGTTTGCCTATAAAACAACGTTTTGCACTTTCATTTGGTTAATACATTTCATTTGACGCTAAATAGTAAAGTTTTAAAGGTTGCATCCTAATCACCTGTGGGTCTTTTTTCATTTCATTCACCCAAATCTATAAAAACATCATCGGTAGTCAAAGAGAGGTTAACGGTACAAATTGGCTAGGTGTATTAAACACCAAGTGCTACTTTATTTGTTACATTTATTAAAAATATTTTTCTTCAGTTGATCAAACACGACAAAAAATTTTCTCATTTCCTGCCCGAATGAGCTTTCTGTCAGGGAAAAATGCCAGCACATGACGACAGTGCTGAAATGCGGATTGAACTGATTGCAGTAATGTAATATTCATGTCAGGCGATACCCGTCGAAACCAGTCTGATATACAGACACTTGCAAATAGAATATTTAGTACACAAAATAATGTTCATCTTAAGCTACTTTTGGCATAAAATAGTTTACGAGATAAATGCAGACGATTCGCCAAACTTTGGGAAATATTTCTGAAGTTGAACTGAAATGAAACAGTTTTCAAGTCTATATAGGCAATTCGATAGGGTGTTCAGACAGACAAACGTTCCATATAGACATCTATAGACACGAAATTTCGACAACATTTTTTTACAATACCTGATGCTGGCGAATGTGACTTTTAAGCTGCTCTTGAATTTTCTCCAAATCCATGATTCAAGTCTACAGATTACCGAGCATTTGAGAATTCGGTTTCTCACACGAAATCTCGCATCTGATTAAGTGTAGTCAGTGCGTTGCTCAAATAAAGAAACGCTAGTTTCCGGTTTTCGACGAAGCTCGTCTGCTCTTCGCAGGTATCCGATCCGGATGCGACAATTATGAGGCACTTAACCGTATATAACGATTTATTTTATTTAGTAAAATTTTAGGTAGTAAAACTTCACAGTTTTCTTTGGTACTTACAGATTGATGCATGCATGATACATATGAATTCAGTTTTATTTTCGTATCACAATATTAAAAATGACGATATTTTTGATTTGCAAAATGGCGGGAAAGGGTGACTAATGCCCGGTATATTGTCCTCGTGTATGGTAATTATAAGCAGTAACAAACGTGGTACTTACGAAGAAAAAAGTAAAACTGCAACAATCGAATTAATACGAAAATGGCCAAAAGAAGTGCTGCAATTCAGATTAATGACAGTAATTGGGACGCTGAGGAAGAGAGCGAAGAGGTATTTGATTAATATGTTTTAGTATTAACACTATATTCTTCATACTGAAATCTTTTGTAATTGAAAAATGATACTTGACAGCCGAAATTTTTTAACCATACAATTTTTCGCGACTTTATAGCGTTTTATGTTTTTATCATGTTTCCATTTATTACTGTGCAGTTTTAGTGTTGTAAGAAAGTATGATGTTCTTCTTGATGGTGGCGTTATAAACACTTCATCATCCATGGGATTGTGAATTTGTGGTTCACAATTTCAAATGTGTTGATATTGAAGAGATGAAGACTGTTGGAAATCAGAAAAATACCATGCTCATTGCTTAAAAAAATGAAATACTCTTTTTGCTCACCTTGCACGGATGATGTGTTATTTGTCATTGAGTGCTGTCAAAAGTTATAATTTTCTGTTTCCCTTTTCTAGGCAGGTCAATTTAAAATTGCTGGTGCGGCAGAACTGAGTCAAAGAGTGTAGGTCAATGCTTGTGAAGTCCTTGCACATAAACCTGTTTTTGTTGTATTTTGTCTCCAGGACTGCTCTTATTGATAACAACTTATGTGTAGTGTATAGCTCTATACTGCTGTCTGAATGAAAACTGTAAATACTGTGTTGTTGGGCATGAATGATTAATTCAAACCCTCAATTTAAAAAAGACAGTGCGAATTGAATAGAGAGGCAAAAATTGTAAGCTGTTGTGGTAGCCATAGTTCTGTCCTTCTAGTGTATAATTTCATATTTTTGTTATTTAGCAATGCATACTTCTCCTCTGCACTTCATATTTACTTCTATATTTTTCGATTTTCATTCCACATTTAATAAGATGGCTCAAGATTTAGAAAAAATGACTTGTTTAAACTTGTCAAGTACACATTTCACCAGATATATCCTCATTGTTTCATAGTCTTGAACATTGCTTATCCCCCTTTACTCTCTCATTTAACCAGATATATCCTCATTGTTTCATAGTCTTGAACATTGCTTATCCCCCTTTACTCTCTCATCTAACCAGATATATCCTCATTGTTTCATAGTCTTGAACATTGCTTATCCCCTTTTACTCTCTCATTTCACCAGATATATCCTCATTGTTTCATAGTGTTGAACATTGCTTATCCCCCTTTACTCTCTCATTTAACCAGATATATCCTCATTGTTTCATAGTCTTGAACATTGCTTATCCCCTTTTACTCTCTCATTTCACCAGATATATCCTCATTGTTTCATAGTCTTCAACATTGCTTATCCCCCTTTACTCTCTCATTTAACATTTTCTAAAGAAAGCTCATTTATTTGTTAAATAGAATCAAGAAAGCCAAAAGACGTGTTCCCGAGGGTGAAGTATCTGTAAGTATTTCACATTGTTTTAGTTATTTTGATCAATGATCAAAGATACCGTAATTAGTTTGAACCCGGCAGTATCGTTACATGTTTGTAAAAGTAGATCGTCCAGGTTGGTAGAGTCATGAGAAGGACTGTTTTTGTTATTGTTGACTGACGTTTCGACAACCTTAGCGGTAGTCATCTTCGGAGTCAAAAAGATACCTTATTTATATATTCCATATTATGTTCTGTGTGTGGTGTGTGCTATATATATACGTATATTTATAAAATAACGTTTTAAAATCATTGGTGCTGATTGGTTGAATGTTCAAAAACTATGATTCTATAACTTGATGGAAACATGGGTATTTAATATTTGCAGGTTGCCCTAGAAATTTGTAAACAATATGTTACCGAAATTAATAAATACATCTTTTTAATTTGTTTGTAAAAGGCTGTTTTATAAATTTAATAGAAAACATATTTACTTGTTCTTGTTAACTGATTGAAGCACATCTGAAGGTTTGGGAGAAACTCAAAATTGCTTGGAAACACATGCACTTTGTGCTCGTATTTGCCACACAATTTCTCATTTCGCCCCGCATGTTTCTACATGGCTAAAACTATATTGAAACAAGAAAAATGTTTTCTGTTTCTTAAACAGTATACTTATTTACTGCACTGTATAAGTGTACAGTAAATAATTGATTATGTCAAATTTTATTATCGCTTTTTAGAAATATACCAGCAAAAATTTAGACTGTTTGAATCTCATGTCTAAAATCAACTGTGTGTTTGTGTTTAAGCAAAGTCTGTATAACTTTTGCATCTCCTATTTGTAGTAGCCTATGGCATTACTAGTATAGATAATTTGGGAGTGAGGACTACATTCATGTACATTGTAGTCCATGAATGTATGTATTTCATTTAAGAAATAAAAGATGTTTATAATGTCTTCACAGGCTTACATATGCAAACCATCTATAATGTGAAACAGATAAACTTAAAACAAAATGTTTAATTTTTACTTTAATATGTATTCATGATTGATTTGCAAATTCTTTTACTACACCACGTATGTGTAGTAAAATGTTAGTTACGTACACCTTGTATGGGTAGTAAAATGTTAGTTACGTATACCACGTATGGGTAGTAAAATGTTAGTTACGTACACCATGTATGGGTAGTAAAATGTTAGTTACGTACACCATGTATGTGTAGTAAAATGTTAGTTACGTACACCATGTATGGGTAGTAAAATGTTAGTTACGTACACCATGTATGGGTAGTAAAATGTTAGTTATGTACACCATGTATGGGTAGTAAAATGTTAGTTACGTACACCAAGTATGGGTAGTAAAATGTTAGTTACGTACACCATGTATGTGTAGTAAAATGTTAGTTAAGTACACCATGTATGGGTAGTAAAATGTTAGTTACGTACACCATGTATGGGTAGTAAAATGTTAGTTACGTACACCATGTATGTGTAGTAAAATGTTAGTTACGTACACCATGTATGTGTAGTAAAATGTTAGTTACGTACACCACGTATGTGTCCTAAAATGTTAGTTACGTATACCACGTATGTGTAGTAAAGTGTTAGTTACGTACACCACGTATGTGTAGTAAAATGTTAGCTACGTACACCATGTATGGGTAGTAAAATGTTAATTACGTACACCATGTATGGGTAGTAAAATGTTAGTTACGTATACCACGTATGTGTAGTAAAATGTTACTACACCATGTATGGGTAGTAAAATGTTAGTTACGTACACCACGTATGTGTAGTAAAATGTTAGTTACGTACACCACGTATGTGTAGTAAAATGTTAGTTACGTACACCATGTATGTGTAGTAAAATGTTAGTTACGTACACCATGTATGGGTAGTAAAATGTTAGTTACGTACACTACGTATGTGTAGTAAAATGTTAGTTACGTACACCACGTATGGGTAGTAAAATGTTAGTTACGTACACCATGTATGGGTAGTAAAATGTTAGTTACGTACACCATGTATGGGTAGTAAAATGTTAGTTACGTACACCACGTATGGGTAGTAAAATGTTAGTTACGTACACCACGTATGGGTAGTAAAATGTTAGTTACGTAAACCACGTATGGGTAGTAAAGTGTTAGTTACGTAAACCACGTATGGGTAGTAAAGTGTTAGTTACATACACCATGTATGTGTAGTAAAACGTTAGTTACGTACACCACGTATGGGTAGTAAAATGTTAGTTACGTAAACCACGTATGGGTAGTAAAGTGTTAGTTACGTAAACCACGTATGGGTAGTAAAGTGTTAGTTACGTAAACCACGTATGGGTAGTAAAGTGTTAGTTACATACAACATGTATGGGTAGTAAAACGTTAGTTACGTACACCACGTATGGGTAGTAAAGTGTTAGTTACGTAAACCACGTATGGGTAGTAAAGTGTTAGTTACGTAAACCACGTATGGGTAGTAAAGTGTTAGTTACGTACACCACGTATGGGTAGTAAAATGTTAGTTACGTACACCACTTATGGGTAGTAAAATGTTCTTGTTTTTCAAATTCACCATTCTTCTGATATTATCCTGTAGACCAATAGTTTCAAAGGTTTCCAAGGATTTGGCACCACGGAGAAAATAGGACAAAAAACTACTTCAACATTTGCCGGCTTTCAAGGCTTTTCAAAACAGGCTAAAAACAGGTACAAAATATAACTGTTTACAAAGACCATTCAAGGACTTTGAATGATTCATTGTTATTTTACTTATAAAACAACGTGAACATTATTCTTACAGAAGATGTTTCCATGAACGTAAACGATTCAAAATCTGATGGAAAAAACGTCGATGTAAACGATGTTTACATGACTAATGTGAAACGTCTTAATGAGGATGTTTGCGAATGGATAAAAAAGCACATCTCTCAAAATCCATATGTTGATCTATCGCCAGTTTTTAAAGACTATGAGAAACATTTATCAACTCTTGAGAAGAAATATCGTTCATATTCTGTGGATGACTGCGATAATAAAACTATGGCTACTGCTGTTACATTTCCAACGTCAATTTCTACTGCAGCGTCTGTAAATTCTTCTGCCTTCACTCCAACATATGGATGTAAGTTATTCTCCATATCTGTCTGTGGAGCACTGGTATATTTATTTGACTTAGCTAAGACTATTGATATGTACGTTGTACATGGTTGTACATGGATTACATGGGAAATACTAAATTGTGAAGCCCACTGATATGATGCAGCGCCATATTAAAATCCCACTCAAATGAGTATTTTTAAGGAAGTGATTTTGACATCGATAGCCTTAGATTTTGAAGTGTTATTACAGCGGAAAGCTTGGTCCTTAACTTGAACAGTTGATCTCAATTTACAAAATTAAAATCAATGCAGCAAGTGTAGAAAACATTTCCTTAGTTGCTTTCCATCAGCGTTTGTTGTTTTCAATCTGCGCACAGCATCATAACACGAATCAAATCAATTAAAATACATTTTCTCAACTTCGTGACTATTCAAAATGGCGACCTTTTTTCGTTTCCGGCTTCAAATTTAATTTGAGATGTGCGATCCATCTACGTAATATAGCTACGTACCTGTAACAAGACAGGTTGTTAGATACATCTCGTGAGCTTTTTGTCATTATTGACTCGCAAATGCGCTAAACAAAAGAGATGTATAACATTACTCCTGATTTTATTCTCTACTTGCTTCTTCTCTGCTTTCATAAGAATTATTAAATATACTGGATATTTATTAATGTCGTTTCAGCGAGCAATCTAAGTCCGGCAACATCAATACCATCAACCAATAATACGACAGAACCTGAGGACGAACCGAAAACACAAAGTCAAATCAAGAGGTACGTATTGAACGATGTTTTGTGTGGGTTATGTGGCAAATTGCGTGTGAGAAATGTTATATACCGCTAGGTCCACCAGGAAAATAACACGTAATTATATGTTCTTTTCATTTTGAGATTCATATTCATGTCTCTTGTTGCCATTGTAACAGAGTTGCCAAACAATTGAAATAAAATACATGGAACGCTACCTGAAGCAAATAATTGAAGCCAAATCTTACACCAGACACACGCGATTTTACCCCAGACTCGCGTGTCTGGAGTAAAGTCACGGCTTCAAAAAATTATTAAGCTTTCGTTTTACAAGTAGCGTTCCGTGTATTTTCTTGCAATATGCAAAACTGTGTCTTCACAAACACGCGTTGATTTTAAAATATAAGAAAAGAACTTATTATACGACGTATTTGCAAGTTCTCTATTTCATTAGGTTTATATTGAACTTGTTTTTTGTGCGATGCGATCTTACTCAGATCAACAAAGCGTAATGGAACTAAATATTTTCTGTGTCATTCTAAATTGACATGATACTTTTTCACCATTTCAGTTCGCCAGAAGAAGATGCTTTTTTCTCACTTCGTTGCAAACTCTTCTTTAAAAAGACAGATGATTGGTCTGAACTTGGTGTAGGAATGTTAAGCTTAAAGAAAATCTCCGATGAAAAGATTCAGGTGATAATACGTAATGATACTGCCTTGGGTAAGATTATTCTTAACGTCATCATTAATGAATCGACCCCCATGTCGAGATCGGGGAAAAACAATGTGTTGCTTCTAAGCGTGCCAAACCCGCCCGTATTTGGTAAAGAAGGCGATAATTCCAAGCCTGTCAGTTATTTAATCAGGGTAAAAAGTGCAGAAAATGCCGAAGAACTTCTCACGAAAATGAAGCCATTGTAAACGTGTGCTGATTACAGAAATATGTGGTTAATCATGTCATCAAGTTCAGTAGAGAAGTACTTGACGGAGTCGTGGTGATGATTTTGTCGATTCTTAATGGAAGGATGATTAGTAAAAAAAGATTTGTAGCTACCTGGGGGCTACTTGGTGAAGTTTTGTAGAATACTAAGGGTTTTTAAAAGAGTGATAATATTTTACTGTAAGACTAAATGGCAACATCTCAAAAATGGCACCCTGAGTTGAACAAACGGAGCTTACTAAATCTGGACAATCACGAAGATGGAACTTTTGCCCACTTATAAACTGCATATATAAATTGCTGAACTCATGCAAACCTTTTGTAGCTCTGTTTTACATACCTTTATTAAAACCTGTGGTTAATATCTATGCTTTCACACTTTGCTAGTGGATTTATTTGTGGCAGTTGTTGTTTGAGACTGAACTCGCGTTGCTTCCGATAAGTTTATTTATAACATTCAATGAAAACTTCTACATTGCAAGAAACTACAAAAACTACAAGTAAGCACATGCTGATACAGGTATTTTACGTAAAAGACGCTACATGGTTGGTTGATAATAATCTATCATGAGATTATGTTCACAATGTAAGGGTGACATTACCAATTTACTACTCTTTCCTTATTTCATTGTAAGGACCTGGCTTGGCAAACACTTTACATTACACTTATACATATGGCAGTGTCATTTTGGCTACATAGAAAATGTTGAAAATGATCGAATTTAACTTTACTTGTTGTCTTTCTAAGTATATTTACTAAGTTCTCTTTGTTGGCAATTAATTAAGTTCATTGTTACGCGCTACCTGCACTTTGCTTCTAATGAAATGGTTTTTAATTTCTATGTGTTTAGACGTTGTTTTTTTTTGAAAAGCGGGTTCTTTGCTTATATTATTTCTCCTTAGTTGTGTGGTTTGATTTTCGCGCTACTGTTCTCTTCCACTATGCTTAAATCACTGCACCCAAGCTAAAGCTGTACACTCTGTTTTACATGCAGAAAGTAAAACCATTTGCTTTTTTCTATTCTTTGAGGATATCAGAGATCCTTCTTCTGATATTGGAAAACCATTTCTTTCACTACCCAATCTAAATGTTTACTCGTTATCTTGTTGTGAAATATTTGGTAAGTTGTCTTTGCTTGCAGAAAAACTTAAGCTCGGTAAGTCGCGCTGTATTTCGCTTCTATTGAAGTGGTATTTGATCTCCATGTGTGTTTAGACCTTTTTGTAAAAAGTGGCGTCCTTTAAATTGCTAATTTTAGTTCCATTGATTTTTGCGCTTCTGTTTTCTTCCACTATGCCTAATTTGCAACATAATTGTTATAAAAATTTACACTCCGTTTCACAAATAGAAAGTAAAACCATTTAAATCTTTCAACAAGGCTCCATCTACAAACATAAAGTTTACGTGACGGTCTGCGAGTGATTGCCTAAACCTTTCCCCGGTCAAGTAATTATTTAATGTTTCATTCCAGTTTCTGCCGCTTTGTTTGAGACCATACAGGGCCTTACTCTGTATTTAATTTGTCAACGAACTTTTCTCCTATCCTAGTCCTATAATTTAAATAACCCTTAATTTACTCAAAACAAACATCACTGTCAACTGAATATGCCCACCACAATATAGATATCTTGACAGAATGTCCACTAGTGTCGGAATCTTTAATGTTCGTGTCCCTCACTTTTATGAAGCATTTTCTAAGAAGACACGCCTTCCAGAAAGATACTTCCGCTAGATCGCAATAGAAAATATAGATGTTTTTACAAATATATTGATTTGCACTAAAAAAGCTTGGAACCTTATTTTATTCAAAAGATGAGAACTCTTTGTAAAAATTGATAACTCATGGTAATCACCAAGACTGACTCGGGTGATCCGCCTCTAAATAAGAATTTGCTACGTTATTTAATATATAACGTTAATCAACTGCACGCTCACTCGTATTAGCAGTTATGCTATGCTGGCTGGCTTATTTTTGACTTAAGATGTGTACCTTCCTGTCTTCTCAACTTGATCGTAAAGTTTTCTGTCCAATTTTTTAGTTTCTTGCTCTCAATTGCAGCAGGTACATAGTACAAAGTGATGGGCATATTTCATTATCCGTTTTACTTTTGTCAATCATAAATTTATCGACTCCATCAAAAATTTTAACTTGCTCTATTTTCATGATTTCTGAGTGATATACTAGGTAAGCTGGACTCTTCTTATCACATCCCACAAAAATGCCTCTTTTACCTCTGGGCTCGAGCTTTCTGGGATTCACTACGTAGAAGCAAAACACACTGAACTGAACCCATGCCTTTTACTAAATTAGACTTGAATCTCGTTAGATCCACACCTGCAGTTATTTCAAAACTATTATTGCTACACCTGTTTGCAATATAGGCAGATGCCATTACTGCATAAGTTTACAAAACTGCGGTAATTTTGATTCTACTGGTAACCATCTGGCCATATTGAATAAATTTAACCAGTCTCTCTTATCCATCCCATTTTAGTAAGGCAAATAAGTCTCAATGAGCAATGTTTCCTGCTTGATTAGACTGTTACTTAAAAGAAATTTGAAGTCATATCCTGCAAAATCTCCTCAATTATCACTTTTGACAAATTTCAGTTTTCCTTTTGTTGCAATTTCAGCAAGAAATTCAATAAACATCTCTTCACATTATATATTCGAACAAAAGAATATTTAGCTACATAAAACCACGGCTGTTAATTGTCTCATTTCACAACTAAATCTGGGCTTGAGCTCGAGATGTCAAAACAAAACCGCAATGAAATGAAAACATTGACACAATACAAAAATTACGAAATAATCTGATAGGACCTTCACAAATCAGCTCAAAAATTAAACGAATCTCATTTTAATACATTACAATTCACTTGATACTTTTCCTATTTAATCTTTACGATCAGTAATCAATAGAGGTTTAGAAAGGCATTAATTTTGAAGAAATCTTTTCTTAATGTTAAGACATATAGAAATGTAGATCCAGGTGCCAAATGATGCGTAAATATTTTCAAATAATACCTGTCTCAGTAACTTGTTGCAAAAAAGATCAAAGTGATTTGATTTCATAGAACATTCCACAAAACCAAAAAAAAATTTTTTGTGATGTTTTTCAGGGTAAATTACACACAATAAAAGTTCTCTTTATTGCATATCCTTTCCCCCGTTCGTGTTACGTTGAAACAGGGTTGAAAAATTTGACATTTTAGTGCTTTTATCTCAGGTAACTTAAATATTAAGGTATGGTATTTTGAAAAATGAAGTAGAGAATACTTGATTACAAAACGTTTATTTATTGTTTTTCTCGAAAATTTTTAAGATCTCATTTTGAACTTCTACGAATTTTTCATCATCAACAAAACTTGAAAAAAGAGGCAAACATAATTTTAAGTACTCTTCCTCGATGTAAGAGAGAATGAAAAAAGATAGACAAAGAGTTATCATAAATCGACGCAACTTACCTTGAAACTAAATGTAGTTTTAGTACGTTCATCAAAAACATTATGGCGAAACAAACTTTGCACTTCGTTTTATTTGACTATTTTTTTAGTCTGTGTTCGGGCATATACCATCTAATTTAGTATGGGCAAGATAACACTTCCAGGAAGCTATGTAGCTATGTGTGTAACACATCGTCGTTGACGCTAGGTTGTTACTACTAAGCTATATGTTTGCCAGGTTGCCAAGCGTAGTCGTAATAACACATTGAACTAAAACACATGGAACTCTACTTAAAGCTAATAATTGAAGCCAAAGACCAAATCCTAAACCTGCCACGCGAGATTTTACCCCAGGCACGCGTGATTAGTGTTTCGAGATTCTCGCGCGGGGTAATAATTGATTGACTTCACAAGCGTGTCTGGGGTAAAATCTCGCGTTTCTGTGGTAACATCACGGCTTAAAAAAATTATTAGGGTTCTGTATTACAAGTAGCACTCCATGTATTTTAATTAAATGTTATAACACCATCTGCAATCATGTCGCTATGTCGTTATGTTTTTGAGGTGTAAGGACCTAACGACGAAGATTACAAAGGTTTGATCAAATTGTAAGTGTTCTTTACAAAAAAAAGGGTAAAAAAAGTCGTTAAACTCTTTACTTAGGCATGATGCAATGAAAATGTCTCATGTTTTGATCTAGGATAGTAAATGTAGTCTATTGTAAACAGAAATAAAACTTAATCATTTTACTTTTTATAGATTAAGATAATATGTTTATTTACTTTATATGATAATATGGTTGATTATAGCTTGTTTACACGTAGTTTTGTACTACAGATACATTTCAACAATGGATAAAAATGTCAAAAACACAGCATTTCTACATAAACTTTCAAATTCTCCACGACACATTTCACGAAAAGCATCTTCGATTAAAATTAGGGTTTTAATGTATTTCTTTGACATGATTCCCCATCACTAGGATCTCTCGTCATTATCTATAAAATTTTATAAAATTTAACTCTCAGAAAAGTGATTTCCTGCTTTTAGTATATATGAAAGAATATAGGAAACCCTATTCATGATCTGAACGAGAAAAAATTCGGAAATTTTGGCCAATTTTAAGTTTTCTCCGTAAATACTACTTGTGTTTGCCAAGTCTCACCAAAATCAAATCAAAACAGTTTCATTCATTGTCATTATCATAGTATTGTTCCTTGGTAGCAAAAGAAATATGAAGCACGCCATTTTTTGCAATGAAAATTAAAAGAACAACACAATGCACCACAAAACTTAATGCATCATCTTTCTTCCTGTGTGCAAGAAGTACTATGCATGGGGCATGATAATACAAGCAATGTTCAAAGAGAATACCAAGTCACGGTAAAGAATCAGTACCAGGTAAAGAATCATTTCCAATTGGGTAGTATGATTCAATAATGCAGAATGTAACAGATAACAATGAGAACATACACATGATTGATGAATACATAAAACTGTGTGCATTATTTATAGCTTTTTCCACAGCTGCTGCAATTTGGCTGTGCTATTCACAAACTGAAAGGGAAGTATCAGACAAACACAAAGCAAATGCATTTTGAAAACATGTAAATCCTCATCCTTATGTTTTTTATGAGTTAATGGATGGGTTGCATAATATTCAGCATTCTAAAAAAATTCAATGCTGGTAAGGCAACATAGATACACACAGTTCTCTTCAGGCGGTGTACTAAACATAAACAAGTATTTGCAATATTCAAAGAAAGAAAGTGATAAATACCAAATCTACATTTACTTTCAAGCTACATAAAAATGATAAGAGTACTCGGTGTATATTATAAACACATATTTTGATAAATCAGAGTAAAGGTCATGAATAAGGTGTTTTCAGTGGAGCTGGTTGATGATGTTTGTATGAAAATCCAAATAGTGTAAATAAGTTGGTAGATTTCCTGCACAGTCGAGTATCGAAACTATGTAGGCAGTGTGCGAATTAACTGTGTGCAATGTGCAATTTGCACATCAATTTAGCTTAAATGAAAACATTTGCACATCACTTTTTCAAACGATATGCAAAAAACTTGTTTATTGATTACTACCAAATAAGTTGAAAAAAGTTTTCAAGCTTAATCTTTACTGATCTTTACTTTATAAACTAGTGCGCTGCACGACATTAAAATCCATGTTGACACAATGTCATCAAATTTTAAAGACGTTGTCACTTTGAGACTGTTAAGTCTGCCAGCATTCAACATACATGGTGCTTATGTGCTTATGAAAATAGGAGTGTAATAAATTATTAATGTCAATTTTTGCATTTGCGTTGTTTTGTAAACCTGTTGCGTACTGTTTTTGGCAATTGGCATTTGAGTATTTTCAGTAAAATCGGGAAATATGTTGATATTGATTCTTAAAGGAAGATAAAAAAAACTTAATTAAGCCAAATTTGAAAAATAACAAAAGGGAGTTCTGATTTTAAATAAGCCTAACATGAGAAAATGAAGCCAATTTGGCTAAAAATATTAAGCCAAATTTGGCTCAAATATTAAGCCAAACTAGCAACATTGATCAGCCATAATTTTTGCTTGTACATATTGCTTGTAATATGACATAAATATGATGTTTTTTGTCGTAAGCAAACATGAAGGATGTTACTGTTAAGAATCAGAAAGGGAAAGTCTATTCGGTTATTCTCTTTTAACTTTTGTCTTTCTTGCCGTTTTGGTCGAAAGGTTGTAGCTACCAGAAAAGTTAATATAGTAAAAAAATGGATGGGAACATAAAATGCTGACTGGTTTGAGTACTGGGATGATGGCCACTTGGTGAATTTATGGCGCTGTAAAATTTGACAAAAAAGAGGAGAGAATAACATGCGCAAAAAATTTCTCTAATACATTATTAACTTGACCAGCGATTGTAACGAAAAATACTGTCGTAAATCATATGAATTTGTTCACGTTTAAAAATACTAATTTAGCAATTAGCGCTATATAATAATTAACGTAACATCGATTTGATTATGTCTCTAAAAAAACACTTTTTATTAAAAAAAAACTGCGCATCGTTTTTTCTCAACTTATTCGCAGACTGTATATAGGTAGTCTATCATAGCACTTTGGTGTCACATGAAAACATAGTGAAACCATATTTATAAACTAACACAAACACCAATTAATAACACGTACTTCATAACATCTATAATCGTAAATAATGTTCCTTTATTGGTGGACAATTTTCTTTGTAAGGTTAATGGTTAGGTTTCATAGGTATATCATAGTTTGAAAACACTGTAAATCCACAAGTAATCAATTCATCGTGTATTATTCAATTTTTTGCCAGACCAAGAAATGCATAATAAAGTTGGCTTGAGTTATGAATACACTATCATCATGTAACCTAGCCTAAAACAGTAGAAGACTCATAAATATTTTAACATCAAATAATTAAATCTTAGGAAACTGTACTTTTCAAAATTCGCACAGCTGCAGTGTAATTTGTTTACAATCACCTACACGATTTTGTCCCTCAGGAATAGCTTTTTCGCACTGTTCTCAAAGCAATATTAAGTCACTAGTGATATCCTTCGAGTTATAATTCCCAAAAAGCTCGATGACTTTCGATAAAGCAATGGAATCCATGTTTTTAAGCGAAATTGTCGAGAATATTGTCCGAATATAAACTGACAACATGCACGGCACGCGTAAGTCGATATTAGGATTAAGTAATTTTTAATTCAATCGAATTACTATGAAATTGCGCAATAAATATTGCGCAACCGTGGCCAACTGTGATCTGCTACAATCAGGTGATCAAAATTGTGAGTTTTAATTGGTTGGACACTATTTGGAATTATGTCACTGTAGTCAAAAATGCCGAAATTGCGCAAGAAAGCGATCACTGACCGTGTCAAAAGGTAAGATTTGCTGTCGCCTTTTTAATCGTAACAGCAAAACTGGAATTCGAACAGCAATCGAGTTATCGTTTTGTAGGATAATCGGATTACATTAGACAAATCTAAGCGGCGGAATAATACGACGATTTATAAAATCTGTCGCTTAAATGCAAATTTTGAGTACGTCAACAAGTGCATTTCATGTGTTTTTTTAGTATTTTTGGTTAAAAATAGACTCAATAAACTGAATAAGCTAAGAAAATTTATGTTTTATGTCTGAATTTCAAGATTTTTTGTTGATTTCTGACTGTGTCCAGTGCCACATTGGATACCTCATGGATCCGCCCCTGTATAACATGTATTTACCGGCTGGGAGGTCAGTCTACGGAGAAAATATTTTCACAAGGTCTACAACTTGATGTTGAGACTAAATTTGGATGCCTTCAATTCGACTCTGAAGATGACTACCGCTAAGGTTGTCGAAACTTCAGTCAACAACGAGAAAAACAATCCTTCTCAGGACTATACCAACCTGGACGATCGACATTTACAAATATGTAACATTCTGCCTACTCGTTCAACGATTTACAACGCTTTCGATTCAATTTTATAAATGAATGATGAACTTGACTGAATGAATGACAGAGATGAAAAATCTTACGATAAACTTTAGAACTTCAACCTGCTTCATTCGCCAAAAAAATTTAGCCATGTACCTTCTCAGATATACTAGTTAAAAGCTTCGCTTCGGTCTTTTGTCTATTTTTTGCAGGGATCTCTTTTATGGGTTTTGATAGTAAAACATTTGTTATAGAGCATTTATAAAAACATATTAAAAAACATTCTAATCGTCTGCAATAATAAGGATCCCTTTCACGTGTTCTACTGCAATCAGAGGAGACTACGACTTGTGTCCAAAAATTCCTCAACACAAAATGTTTGCATTTATTGACAGTACTTTATGGAAATATTTATGCTCTTCGAAGTAGCTCTTAAAAGTAGCTACGACGCGTGCAGAATAGCCAAAACTTTTGGTGATACTAAGTACTTCATACGACTGCAATTTGATTTCTATAATTAAAATATGGACTGTGTCGCATTACCTATCAAAATCTTAGACATTTTGGTTCACGCCCTTGACAAGAAGAAATCTTTGAATCTTTGATTTTCTCGCACTTTTGCATTTAAAAGAAATTTATATGTCATTTCAAATGAAATTTGGGCATTGTCAGAAGTTTTCAAAGAAATTACAAAATAATATTAGCAAACCAATTTCTATAGAATGTTATTCTGTGTGCGTTTTACTTTGGACAGTTTTTTAAACTATGCTCTATTAATTAGCTATTTAATTCATTTTCTTGTGCATTTCTGACAAGTGTCACTAAAGCTCACCCCCTTTTTTTGATAACCTGTAACCCTCTCCAAATACGCCGGTTCTACTTGCTGAGGTAGGCTGGGTTGCCATGAGAATTTGTGATGCATATGGAGAATATTTTAGAATTTAATGAAATGAGTGTTCAAAAGTGGTGGTTAGAGAAAAATTTTAGAATTTAAGACTTTAGAACTAACAATTAAACAAACTTTGCAACATTACAAAAAAATGACAGTGCTAAATTTTGTGATTAAAAGGGCATCCATGAATTAACTAATTACAAAGTAACTCAAGAAAGAAACTAATTCACGGAAACATATCATTCACTATTTATGTTAACCTTTAATAGCTAGGTACTTGAAAAATGGCAATTGCACTTTTGCACTACACATAATCTTTTGACCATATGTGTTAACTCAAATGACAGAAGACATATTTTAAACCAACAGACTAAGAATATTATAAACTATGACGTGGCGTTTACTTAAGAAATAAAAGTTGTTTAATGTGTTTGCACAGGCTTATGCCAGCCCCGAGGAGACCTTTGGCAGCTAGAACTTGAGAGCTGATCGAAAACTTGAAAGCTCTCACAAACGTCTCTAAGGTTCGCATAAGCCTGTGCAAACACAAAAAATTCATTTATTTCTTTTATAAATCAACAATGTGAAAAAGATCTTAAGGACAACGTTGACTTAAATGTTATTCTAAAAAATCGGGCAACTGCAAAGATGCGAAAATGTCATTCAAGATTTAATAATACGCTAAAGTGCGTTCTACCACAAGAATACAACATGTATTACAAAAATATATAGCAAAAATCTGTTCAATCAACCCAATATTTTATTATTGAAAAAGTACTGTTCCATATGATCTGCAGGGCATCCTGGGTCCTTGCAGCGCAATTTCATTACCAGCCCCTCCCCCCCCCCTCACACACACACAATAAAAAGGAGCTAGTTTCGCCCCTGTGCATAAGCCAGGGCAAACACGAAAAAATCATTTACTTCTTTTATAAAGCAACAATAAAGCGAAACAGACAAATTGAAAACCGACGTTTTAACTTGACCCCTAAAATGCATTTATGATCGATTTGCAATTTGATTAATTTGATTGCTTGAACTCAGTTCTGTTTTGCGCAGACTAATGAAAACGCAGCTATTGACCAATTAGAACAACGTTACACTGTCTTTTTTTATAAATTGAATTCTAGTTACGTGAATGCCATTTTTATGTTGGTGTCACATAAAATATTCATTTTAAACAAACTTAAATCAATTCTAATGCAAAAGAATGCTATTTTTTGCCAATGCTATTTTGAATTATTTTCATCACTAAAAACCTACCAAAAACAACTTAGACATCGAAAGCAATGAGATTACCTTTAGAAAAATTCACACAACCAGGGCATATTATTTATCATATACTTTCGTTGCAGGAGTCGGAAATTTTGAGTTTGTTAATTCAAGATGCTGGATTAACTTTGCAAACGAAAATGCATCGACTAATAAAATTATGTGAAATTAAAGCGTATCATCCATAACAAACAAGCTTGAGGGCTTACCCGGAATAAAGCCTTTGAAAAAATTTTTTACAAGAAGTGAAATAAATGATATTTTATCCAAGCATGTCGTCATTGTTATGAATATCTTGATATGCGTCGCGGCGGTATTCGGAGATGTTGCATCTTGCCGTAGAATTTATAAAATTGTTTCATGAAGCCTTATTCATTCTTCCATCAAGCAATGTTTAATTTACAATTTATTGTTTTCTAAGTAAATCAACTCAGAAAAACCATCATAACAAGACTAAAAACAAGCAGGTTGGCTACGCCTAGGTCCAAAACTAGAACATTGATAGGGGTTGGGGGTGAATATTAATATAAGTGCGAATTTTCATGTTTTGTAACCTAACATGCT
This sequence comes from Xenia sp. Carnegie-2017, assembly GCF_021976095.1. Classification (NCBI taxonomy): domain Eukaryota; kingdom Metazoa; phylum Cnidaria; class Anthozoa; order Malacalcyonacea; family Xeniidae; genus Xenia; species Xenia sp. Carnegie-2017. The sequence continues at coordinate 9,587,482 of NW_025813493.1, forward strand.
CAGCATTAGAGCATGACCAACAAAGGAGTTATGTAAATAGGGGGGTGAATCTGTGTAGAATTATTTTCCAATTATGTACATACAAACCTGAACAATGTACACCAGCATCTTCATTATGTCTACAATTATGTGAGCCCCATCCACTATGTGAACAACTCGAAATACTATTTTCATCTCCTACACAACGAACTTCAGCTAACCATATTCTTCCACTGCCATAAGAAACATCACCTCCATGTAAAGCCCTGACAGCATTGTCATAACCAAGTTGTCGGCAAACAACTTTAGCATCCATTAAATCCCAGCCATCATCACAAATTGTTCCCCATTCTCCATTGTAAAATACTTCCACACGACCTCTGCCACTAGAAATTTTTGGTCCCCGAAGTCTAACAGAGTTGAAATCTAATAAAAAAAAGAAAATAAATAGATATTGCAAAACACAGAAGTCTCAACTCCGAAATATTCTAAGTTACATATATATATATATATATATATAAGTATCCTGTTATGTTAGATGCCATTTTAAAATATTCTTGGGTGAAATTAATGAATTAAATTAGTAAGAAAAAAAAATTGTTAAAAAAGCTTACATAAGTGCAATATCTAAAAGTTTTTGACAACTAGACACTATTTGATTTTCATGAGTCAAAAAAATTTTTTATTTAGGCCAGTCCTCATTTCTTTATGTAATATAAATCATTTCTTAACCCTTTAACTTGCGAATTTTCCTCATTGGTTTTCCATTCAATCATTTGATTTTATTGCCATATGGCAACACTTCCCCATGACTTGTTGAAACAAGGAAAAATAAACAACAAATTGTTCACATAGACTCTTCGTTTACAACATGGGAATTTTTATCGTATTTTTTAAATAACTGTCTTTTAATTATTCAGAAATACATTTCTAATGCTCTCTAGGCATGGCTTTTGAAAAACCTTAGCGGTCAATAAAAAAAATTTAGAAATGAATTTTTAAGATAGACAGCACGCCATTACAAGACTTAATGTTACACCGCAATGCAAATTTAGAGATAATCTTTTAAATATACAACAAAAAATTTAATGGAGCCTCATAAGCTACAGCCTACAGCTTCAAAAAGCTATAATGAATGTAAACAGTCGTCACAAAATTGATAATATAAGGATTATCACATTCCTCCATGGAAAATATGGTCAATGGGCTGCCTTCTTTGTTGGTATTATCTAATCTTTTATGGGATGTCATAAAATAGGTTATTTTCAATTATGTGCTAGTGGAACAAGTTGTGTTTATTTAGTTAATTTACGTCCGAAGCTGTGTTTATCCTTCAGGCATTTCTCAATATCTGTTTCAGTATTATAAAATCATATTAAATGTCTAAATTCATCATTGAGGATCCCCAAAATAATTCAGTTTATTATCTTTGTGTAAAAGGTAAATAATGTACATACAAACCTAAACATTCTACACCAGCATCTTCATCATGTGTACAATTTTGTGAGCCCCATCCACTATGTGAACAATTCAAAATATTATTTTCATTTCCTACACAACGAACTTCGTCTAACCATATTCTTCCACTGCCGTAAGGAACATAACCTCCTTGGAAAGCCCTGAGAGCATAGTCATAACCAAGTTGTCGACAAACAACTTTAGCATCGTTTAAATCCCAGCCATCATCACAAATTGTTCCCCATTCTCCTTGTAAAATATTTCCACACGACCTCTGCCACTAGAACTTTTGGTCCCCGAAGTCTAACAGAGTTGAAATCTGATAAAAAAAGAAAATAAATAGATATTGCAAAACACAGAAGTCTCAACTCCGAAATATTCTTAGTTACATAATGAAACCGAGACTTTGTCATGGTGACAAACTTAAAGATGGATTTTAAAATAGCGACTACAATTGTGAATGGTGATAATAACAATGTAATAGTTCTTAAAAGAACTGTTTTAACCAGAGCATTAACCAACAATTCAAAGGAATTGTTATTTACAGCTAGAAAGAGACACTATGCATTTCAGACACTATGCAAAACGTTCACAATTTTTATCGTTATGAAACAAAGAAAAGGTTTCATCCACATAACGCTTATACCACAGCACATCCGGACAATCTGAAGATGCAAGCATTTTACATTCATGATAGCCAACAGAAATATTCGCAAAAACCGGTCCAAGTGGAGAACCCATAGCCACTCCGTCAATTTGTTCATACATGGTGTCATCAAAACTAAACTCCACACCCTTTGTGGCAGCCATCATTAGTTCTCTAAAGGCATTCTCAGACATGTCAAGCTAAGTCATGTCCGAGAGAAAAAGATTTTGAGCACAAATTTCAATGGTTTCTTCTAAGGGCACATTAGTGAAGAGACTACTTACATCAAAAGAACACATCGTTAGATTAAAATACATTGAAAAATTTTGTTATTTCAGCTCATCAGTAAAAGTAAAATAGTCTTTTAAAGCGTATGTTGAAAATCTCTCCAAAACGGGCGAAAGTACCACTGACAGTTGTTTGGCTAGCTCATGTTGAGCTGAGTTAATCATGGCTAGAATTACGGATTACGTGTTTAATCTGTCTCTATTTTAAGTGTCATATCTAAAAATAGGGATGACATTGACCTTTTGTAACATTTCAAATATAGCACGATTTGGATGTTCTCATTTAGCAGACATTGACACCTGACGAGTAGTCTGTCGAAATGCATAGTGTCTCTTTCTAGCTGTAAATAACGGTTCCATTGAATTGTTGGGTTAGTGTTCTGGTTAAAATAGTTCTTTTAGGAGCTATTGCATTGTTATTATCAACATTCACCATGGTATTTGCTTTTTTGAAATCCATTTCTAAGTTACATGTATACATATAAAGTATCCTGTTATGTTAGATGCCATTGTAAAATCGTCTTGGGCAAAATTAATGACTTAAATTAGTAACAAAAAAATGTTAAAAAATTACATAAGTACAATATCAAAAGCTTTGGACAATTAAACACTATTTGACTCTAATGAGTCTAAAAATTTTTTTATTTTGTAAAGTCCTCAATTCTTTATGTAATATAAATAACTTCTTAACCCTTTAACTTGCGAATATTCCCCATTAGTTTTAAATTCAATCATTCGATTTTATTGCCATATGGCAACATTGCCCCATAACTTGTTGAAAGAAAAAAAAAGTAAACAGCAAATTGTTCACTTAATCTCTTCGTTTACAACGTGGAATCTTTATCGTATTTACAAAATAACTGTTTTTTAATTATTTAGAATGCGTTTCTGTTGCTCTCTAGGCATGGCTTTTGCTAAACCTTAACGGTCAGTAAAAAACGAATTTAAAATTGAATTTTTAAGATAGACAGCACGCCATTACAAGACATAAAGTTACACCATAGTGTAAATTTAGAGATGCTCCTTTTAAATATGCAAAAATAATTAATGGAGCTTCATAAGGTACAACCTACAGCTTCAAAAAGATGTAATGAATGTAAAGAATGGTAACAAAACTGATAATATAAGGTTTATCTTACTCCTAAATGGAAAATTTGGTCAATGGGCTGCCTTTTTTGTCTGGTATTATCTAATCTTTTTATGGGCAATCATAAAATAGATTATGTTTAGTTATTCCCTCGTGGAACAAGTTGTGTTTATTTAGTTATTTTACGTCGGAAGCTGTGTTTATTCTTTAGGCATTTGTCAATATCTATTTCAGTATTATAAAACCATATTAAATGTTTAAATTCATCATTAAGGATCCCCCAAACAATTCAGTTTATTATCTTTGTGTAAAATGATAAATAATGCACATACAAACCTGAACAATTTACACCAGCATCTTCATCATGTTTACAATCATGTGATCCCCATCCTCTATGTGAACAACTCAAAATATTATTTTCATTTCCAAAACAATAAACTTCATCTAACCATATTTTCCCACTGCCATCAGGAACATTATCTCCTTGGAAAGCACTGAGAGCAAACTTATAACCAAGTTGTCGACAAACAACTTTAGCATCATTTAAATCCCAGCCATCATCACAAATTGTTCCCCATTCTCCATTGTAAAATACTTCCACACGACCTCTGCCACTAGACTTTTTTGGTCCCCGAAGTCTAACAGAGTTGAAAACTGATAAAAAGAGAAAATAAAGAGATATTGCAAAACACAGATGTCTCAACTCCGAAATATTCTAAGTTACATGTATACATATAAAGTATGCTGTTACGTTAAATGCCATTGTATAATCTTCTTGGGCAAATTTAATGATTTAAATTAGTGACAAAAAATTGATAAAAAATATTAAAGAAGTACAATATAAAAAACTTTGGACAATTACACACTATTTTACTTTCATGAGTCTAAAAAACTTTTTATTTAGACCAGTCTTTATTTCTTTATGTAATATAAATAACTTCTTAACCCTTTATTTTGTGAATTTTCCCATTGGTTTTCCATTCATTAATTTGACTTTATCGCCATAAGGCAACACTGCACCATAACTTATTGAAACAAGCAGAAAATAATCAGTAAATTGTTTACATATACTCTTCGTTTACAACATGGGAATCTTTATCGTTATTATAAAATAACTGTCTTTTAATTATTCACAAATACGTTTCTAATATTCTCTAGGCATGTCTTTTGCTAAACCATAACGGTCGATAAAAAACGAATTTAGAAATGAATTTTTAAGATAGACAGCACGCCATTACAAGACTTAATGTTATACCGCAATGTAAATTTAGAGATAATCTTTTAAATATGAAAAAAAAATTTAATGGAGTTCATAAGCTACAGCCTACAGCTTCAAAAAGCGATAATGAATGTAAACAATCGTAACAAAACTGATAATATAAAGATTATCACATTCTTCCAGGGAAAATATGGTCAATGGCCTGCCTTTTTCTCTGGTATTATCTAATCTTTTTATGGGCAGTCATAAAATAGGTTATTTTCAATTATGTCCTAGTGGAACAAGTTGTGTTTATTTAGTTAATTTACGTCCGAAGCTATGTTTATCCTTCAGGCATTAGTCAATATCTGTTTCAGTATTATAAAATCATATTAAATGTTTAAATTCATCATTGAGGATCCCCCAAATAATTCAGTTTATTACCTTTGTATAAAAGGTAAATAATGTACATACAAACCTGAACATTGTACACCAGCATCTTCATCATGTGTACAATTTTGTGAGCCCCATTCACTATGTGAACAACTCGAAATACTATTTTCATTTCCTACACAACGAAGATCGTCTAACCATATTCTTCCACTGCCGTAAGGAACATAACCTCCTTGGAAAGCCCTGACAGCATAGTCATAACCAAGTTGTCGACAAACAACTTTAGCATCGTTTAAATCCCAGCCATCATCACAAATTGTTCCCCATTCTCCATTGTAAAATACTTCCACACGACCTATGCCACTAGACTTTTTTGGTCCCCGAAGTCTAACAGAGTTGAAAACTGATAAAAAAAGAAAATAAATAGATATTGCAAAACACAGAAGTCTCAACTCGAAACTATTCTGAGTTACATAATTAGACACAGACTTTTTCGTGGATACAAACTTAAAGATGGATTTTAAAATAGCGACTACCATGGTGAATGGTGATAATAACAATGTAATAGTTCTTAAAAGAACTGTTTTAACCAGAAAATTAACCCAACAATTCAAAGGAACCGTTATTTATAGCTAGAAAGAGACAATATGCATTTCGGCAGACTACTCGTCAGGTGTCAACGTCTGCTAAATGAGATCCTCCAAATCATGCTATATTTATAATGTTACAAAAGGACAATGTCATCCCTATTTTTAGAAATGACACTTAAAACAGAGACAGATTAAGCACGTAATGCTTTTGTCGGCAAAGGACAGGATTAGTCAATTTAATTAATACCGACTCCATGACGCGTAGCTGGAATAATGAGCGACATTTTTAAATAATTTTAAAGTTTTCATCAAAATAAGCATTGGCACAGCGAGTGTTGCTTAAAAGATGTTTTCCAATAGCTGAATCTCATAGAATCGTAATTTCATTTTTACACCCACGTTTTGGTAGTTGTCGTAAAGGAACAGTTACATTCCTGACAGAAGCTGGTACATGCTGTTTTATTCTTTCACTCAACCTTTAAGAAGTCCTATATAAAAATCCACAATCACATTCACATTTAAACTCGTAGACTACATTGCTTGAAATTTGAGCAGAGAAACTCTTTGGGAGTGGTGGAAGAATTGTTCTTTTAAGAATATAAAGACCACATTACATGCAAAAAACAAACTCTCAGTGATATTTTTAGTTTCCTTCTCGATGTCATTAGAGGCCTTACCCATCCAGGGAATTTTAAGGAAAACAGGGCACTTGGCCGTTCCAAAAAGTTTATTCCGTTCATTGTTATTGGATAAGAAAAGTTTGTCTAGCAAAATTTCCTGATATCCATTCAACACAAAAATACTCTTCAGTGAGATAAGATCACTATAAATAAACTCTTTTGAGAACATTCTATGCAATCGCTTTATCAAAAACTTCACTAAAGAAATCTTTTCTCTATGCGAAGAGAAAGAGTTAAAGCGTGTGTACAGACCAGTGAAAGTTGCTTTGCGATGAATGCTTGTTAAGAACTGATCATTGCGTTTGTGTACAAGAACGACTAAAAAAGCTAATTGATTGTTTGACTCTAGTTCAGAGGTGTATTTTAGTGCAGGGTGAAGAGAGCAAAGTTTATTAAGAAAAAGTTCACGATTTATATCCTTATGAAACAAAGAAAAGGTGTCATCCTTATAACGCTTATGCCACAGCACATCCGGACGATCTGAAGATGCAAGCATTTTGCATTTATGATAGCCAACAGAAATATTCGCAAGAACCGGTCCATGTGGAGAACTCATAGCCACCCCGTCAATTTGTTTATACATGGTGTCATCAAAACTAAACTCCACACCCTTTGTGGCAGCCATCATTAGTTCTCTAAAGGTATTCTCAGACATGTCAGGTAAAGTCATGTCCGAGTGAAAAAGATTTTGAGAACAAATTTCAATGGTTTCTTCTAAGGGCCCATTAGTGAAGACACTAGTTACATCAAAAGAACACATCGTTAGATTAGAATACATTGAAAAATTTTGTTGTTTAAGCTCATCAGTAAAAGTAAAAGAGTCTTTTAAAGTGTATGTTGAAAACCTCTCCAAAACGTGCGTAACTACCACTGACAGCTGTTTGGCTAGCTCATGTTGAGCTGAATTAATCATGGCTAGATTTACGGATTACGTGTTTAATCTGTCTCTTGTTTAAGTGTCATCTCTAAAATAGGCATTTGTCAATATCTATTTCAGTATTATATAACCATAGTAAATGTTTAAATTCATCATTGAGTATCCCCAAATAATTCAGTTTATTATCTTTGTATAAAAAGTAAATAATATACATACAAACCAGGGCGGATCTAGAGTATGTCAAATCCGTCGCGCGACTGATGTTTGAAACTCAAAAATTACCTATTCATATTAGTTAAAAATTCATTAATTATTCTTACTTTATTATCGCATTTACTTCGTGATAAAAATCCAGCTTTATTTATTATTGAAAACTAATGACTAATCCAATGAATATCTCCTTGGTAACCAGATCAGTTGAATTTTAATTGACCTGGAATAACCGACTGATAAGCGGGGTGGCTTGACTGGTTCGACATATAAAGAAGTCTAAGAACGCCAGAAACGCTATTTTATTGGTCAATGGCCAGATCAGTGGACAGTCTGGAATAATCTCGACCGATAATAGGGTGGCCGGACCTATAAGGGAGTCCAATTGCTATCTTACAATTGGTTCATTTGAATTTTGTCTTACTGTGATTGGTTTGACCTATTTCGACTGATAGCCAACTGAACTAACATAGTCAAGCTCACTGTCTGAATTGAATGTTTGATCGTTTCATAATAATTTTCTAAAGCATGATAGAAACTAAACTACAATCAGATGGAATTTATGGAAATCTTTTACAAATTCATATGTTGACATGAATGCTGCTTTACCAAACTGGGAATTTTTTCAAGAGGGCGAAAATTTATGGATGAATTGTAAATGCTTGGCAAAACGATCTCGCGAGCGACATTTCAGTCATTGATGTTCAAAGCAAGCCAACATTGTTTTGAGTTTTATCATCAGAAATTTACATCCAAAATCGTAAGTAAAGGACAACTGAAGTGTATGCATGAATGTAATATATCAAAGTCAATTTATGCGAGTGTGTGATGCGATTTATGTTAATATGGCGTATGGTAAGCAGATAGATGCTTATAAAATTGTTGTTGCCGAAGGACTTTTAGCTAGGATTTCTTTAGTGCTTAGGGAATCGTGACCGTATATGGCAGCGAAATCCTACATTCCTGCAAATATATTTCAATGGCCAAAAAATCTGTAGCCATAAGGCGCCATACTGTTATTACTTTATCATAAACAAATGTTTGGGACTTTTCAGTTTATGATCATTGATCATTCAATCATTAGACAGTTATACTACATATTTTTTAAGATTTGAGAAAACTAACATTGATTACATGAGAAGCTGTTTACTATAACATGTGATTTTGAGTCTTCTGATCCATGAAGCTTTTATTTTGACAATTTGACTGGAATGGTATTAAACCTGAGTATTTCACATACATGAAATGTTGTCCCATGTCACATATTGTCCCCTTTTCTAACTGAACACCTCATGTAGAGATGTAAAGGTGTGTTAATCTACGGCTCATACCAGATTGTTTGCCATAAATTCCAAAGGGCTATTGGTGTATGAAAAGCATTTTCTATAAAGTAAAAATATTTTCCTATATATGCAGATAAACCTTGAAATTTGGCAAAACAGCAATATTTTTCATGATCACTAGGTAATTTTTCTGATGATCATTATAATTTCTAAACTACTATATTATTTCAGATTTACATTTAAACAAGCTTTGATCATATGAAAAGATATTTATCATAACCAGTAAGCATGACACATGAACCAATTTTAACATTCATGAAATTATATAATTAAAGACATGTTGGTTACATTCTGTTTGTATTTGATAATACAATGCTACTAGTGATTGCTATATAGCACACCTTGCAGAAGATAATAGTCAAGTGAAATGCCTAATGAACATTATGGCATTAAGCTGTCCTTAACTGCAAATTTTCACTCTCATAATTTTGCTTAGTCTTTGCAGAAAAAATTTTGAGTTTTTTCTTAAAGGTCACCTGAAATGCAAAATTCATATTTCTGTTTATTTGACATATAAAATGTATATATTTCGTAGACTATTCAAAGAAAATTTGAAAACAATCCCATGATTATTTTAAGAGATATCAACGTGTGAATTTGTGTTTTTTTGAATAGAAGTAAAAAATATTCCGTCGGTTTATCGTCGGAAAGTATTTGGCGTGACGTAATAGTTGCCATTGACATTTCGCGCGAGAAAGCGGCAAATATGAATTCATAAATAAAGTTTGATTTTGATCGGCTATTTTAAGATGGTTTACTGAGTGGCATTTAACTGCAAAAACGGTTCTTCTAAGAACCAATCTAAGGCGCGGAAAAAGTTAGGTTTTCAGTTTCCCCGCTAAAAATCCTTTACGCCAAGCATGGGTCGATAAGGTGAAAAGGAAAGATTGGAATCCTTCGAAAGGTCAAAGCTCTGTTCGGCACACTTTGAAGCCTGCTGTTTTGTCCAAAACCCGGAGTCCTGAAATCTTTAGGATGGCGACCAACCAGGTTAAGGTTAAAGACGCAATACCAACGATCTTCGACTATTCGAGGTCGAAAGTTGGTGATAAACGGAAACCGGAGGCAACTAGAAACGCGTATGCAAAGCGCAGAAAATTGAGGTAAAGTCTTGTAGCCAAGCAGTTTTAATGTAATTTTATTACTTTAAAAAAACGCATATACAATTCAGATAATAAACGAAGCCTTGAGAACTCCGTGGAAAACATTGAGAGCAGCCTGACGAGGACGAAAATACATCAAAAACATGTTCGTTTTTGATGGACAACTGGACTCAAGACATAAATGTAACATAAGTGACAATGGAACACAAACTGACAAAGTGGTAAGGGAATGCAATGCAGTTTTGTTTTGTGCAAAAGCCTAAACTGTTGCTTGATGATGTAGAAACGCAGACATGTAAAGTGTCAATCTGATATAAAATCCCAGTCGAAGCAAAAGCAAACGCACTCAAACGAATGCACAAGTGACGTCTCAAGGTTAATTTTTTACATGAACTCAGCGGAAAATAAACATTTTGAAAAGTGTTTCCTTAATTATGTTATTCCGTTGCACAGGGACAGAAACTGAAATTATCACGACAATTGCAAGAAGCACTCAAACGGAAGGTAGTTTATCCGTAGATGAAAACGACAATGATGTTGATTTCCTATCAGATGCTGAAATAAGCACTTCGGAAAACAACAGTACCGCAGATGAATATCTTGGTTTCAGAGAATTTGAATCGTCAGATGATGAAGCATCAATTGCCGAGTAAGTTAGTCTGCATCATTTTGAAATAAGATAACCCAAAACATAAGTTCATTTCAAGTATTTTACAGAGCAAGATAACATTCATATAAAAAATAAGTAATTTTTCCATGTTATAGGGAAAATGATGTTACTCAAAAAAAATATATAGTTTTTGACAGCTGTCTAAGAAAGTTGTTCTCTCAGTGTCGACACTGTGGTGGTCACTGCAAGATATCAACCAGAAGCATTGGAAGCATGGTGAACATCATCGCTAAATGCTCATGTGGCTTTCTTAATAATTGGAATAGTCAACCTACTCATAGTCAGATGCCATTGGGTAATCTCTTGCTATCTGCCAGTATTCTATTTAGTGGTAACAGCCCATCCAAAATACTGCAATATTTTCAACAAGCAAATGTACAGTTCTTTACTGAAAGGTGCTACAACTATATACAAAGTGGATATCTTATTCCAAGTGTTTTGAATGTTTGGAAAAAGCACCAGACTATTATGATGACAGAGCGTCAGGGAAAGCAGGTTGTTATTGGGGGTGATGGACGATGTGATTCACCAGGCTATTGTGCAAAATATGGCTCATACAGCTGCATGGATTTAGAAAGCAATAAAATTCTAGACACACAATTAGTTCAGGTAACTAGCTCAATTCATTAGTTTATAGTATTGTATTCAAAACAGTATTGTATGAAAACACATTTTAAGAAATGTGTAATATGTACTTATACAACATGAATACAATGTGTGTAACTAAATCATGTGATATATACCAACATACATGCATACTTGCAGACATACATATCCCAAACACTGTATGATTTTATTTACATTAATATATCTATTACAGTCAAATGAAGTTGCAAATTCAGGGCAATGAATTGGAAGGACTGAAAAGATCTTTAAACTTATTCAGTCACACAATCTTCAAGTGAGTCATCTTATCACAGACAGGCATTGCCAAGTTAAAAAATACATGAAAACCCAACAGCCAGGAGTGAGGCACTATTTTGATGTTTGGCATGGCAAAGGTAAAATGCTACAAAGCTGCTCAAAGTACAGCCATGGGTCTTAAAATAAAGTACTTCCTGATTTGATCAAAGAGTGTCTTTATAATCATAAATTAACAAGTGATTAAGAGGTTTTAGAATTTTTCTAATTGCATTTAATTTCATGATATTTTGATCAATTATTGCTATGTTTTGCCTTACAATTTTTCAACCAATGTACAGTGTCTGTTTTTTTCTACAGGTATCAAAAAAAAGGTAATGGCAGCCAGTAAAAAGAGTGGATGTAGATTGCTACTTGATTGGGCACAGTCAATATCTAACCATGTCTACTGGTGTGCTGCAAGTAGTGGTGGTGATGAGAAACTACTTAAGGCTAAATGGCTATCATTGCTGAATCACATTTGCAACATTCATGATGGTCATAGCGAATTATTTCCAAAATGTGAGCATAGTACTCTTGAGCCTCGCTTATGGATGAAGAAAGGTACAAATTAATCCTAAATGCTCTGGTATAAGACATAATAGTTATTTACAGTAATTGACCGCCTTTATCAACAAACTTCAATTGCCAGCCAATGCCACAATGTGGTGTTATTTGTCAACATATGAAATAAATGGGCACCATAAAATTTTCTATCTTTTTTCCAAGGATCTAGAGCATTTACTGAATTGGCATCGATTGTTGAAAGCAGGTATCTCATGAAAGATATTGGAAGCTCAGCCATGAAAAACAAACATCAGCTCTTGAAGGTTTTCATCGAGTTGTTATACTATATGCACCAAAGCATACACATTTCCTTTACAAGGCAATGCAAGCTAGGTAAACAAACAATAAACAATGTTGTTTTCATACTGAAAATGATTGCAAGGTGGCACACTAAAAGTAAAATTAAATTTTTAGATTACTGATTGCTGCTCTCCATTTCAATGAAAATGGAAGTAAAGAACAAAGGCGTACAAAGAAAATGGGAATTAATGTGGAAAGTGTCTCACCCCAAATCAAGACAGTCATGTGGAGTCATCAAAGGTGTTAAAATTGATAGTACTTATGGTAAGGACAAGTTTTAGCACTCAAAAGCCAAATAATTGTTCTACTGATGGTACTTCTTGCACTTCTCATTTTAATTCTTCTCCCCTGTTTTACAGACTATGTGAAACAACTAATGGAGAAGTGATAAGGTGCAGACATGCTAATTCCAGTTTAAACCAAGATTGCAGCAGAAAGACAACAAAAATACCAGATCCACTAACTAGTAGAGTTGAAAAGTTGATAAAAGTAACAGCAGTGCAACAACATACTTCACGATTCAATCTTAACTAAACTGAAGTCTAACACTCACAGGTATTTATAAATGCTGTGCATATTCAAAGCCTTATATATGCCAGAAGGTAAGGAAATGCTTTCCTTATTTCTTTAACAGCACAGGATGGTATAGGAAGTCGATATTATTTCTTGCCAAGCTTTCCATGTATCCATGCTGTCCATTGCATATAGGCAGTGTAACGCAAAGTTCTGGGAAACAAAACAAAATCAAACATAAGCAAATTATTGTCGATATATGAGGAGATATCAAAAAAGCTGAAACTGACTCGGTTTCTGGAGCGTCTGGTATTGCCCCGTGATCGTAAAGGAATACAACCATAGCTGTTCTAACGACTGTTTCGTTGATGCAGACCATGTGAAACTCTTGTTCTTCTGTGATGCATAAATGGTCACCATGAATTTTAGGGTCTGTCTTCGGTTCCTCATGGCAACAAATGCTTCCCCGGCCGGTTGTCATCGCCACACAGTGTCCACACTCACACCTGCCATTAAAATAAAGAAAAAATTTTATGACGCGATCTGAAATGTTAATCATGAAAAAGCAACGCACCAGTTTGTTTTCCAATCCTGTGAGTATATTCGTCAGATGAGCTGTCCGTTGACGACGACGAAGACAGATCTTCGTCAGTTTCAAACATTGTTGCTACTAGCTAGCGGTTCAAACATGTAAGGCTGGACCTCCATAGCAATATATTCGATGTCAAATTCGACTTCTTCCTCCGTTGAAGACATCGAGATAAACACGCATTAATAAGCAGCAACAACAAAAGAAAATTGGCGAAATTTTATTTTACTGCTACTGGCTGCACTGAGCAAAACATGCAATGGCAACTATTACATCAAACTCGCCCCAGCTTGGTAATTCAAATTCGCTCGCGCTATTTGAATTCGGTCTTCGGAAATCGTCAATGTCATGAATTCAGAAGACCATATCTCATAAAATATAAAACATTGGACTTTCAAATTTGGCGAATAGGCTAATCATTAGCTAAGCTTTCATATGAAGCAAAGTTATATAAGCATTTCAGGTGACCTTTAAAGGTGAATTTGCTGGCACTGATGTGGAGATAGGTAAGGTTACAATAAACTTGCATGGTTTGAAGTCTGAGCTTTTTCTATATCTATGAACTGTCACTTGTAGCACTAAATTTCTTAACTCATTACATAGAGGTTTGAATGGGGTCTCTAGGTCTATGCCTGACAAGTTGGTACAAATCTTTAAAGACTATATCTGTTTTTGAATAGCATTTTTGTAAAATAATATTTACGTTCCTATAGACATGGTATTTGCCATAATGAGCTAAATATGTGGCATAATAATGACAAATAATTGACAAAACACTCAAGTATTGTTCAATTCATTCTTTTTGAAAAAAACGTAAGCAAAATGTGTTGTTTTACGCAAACGGCGACCACAAAATACATTTTGTAATGCTCTAAAACGCTGAAAATGGCATTTTTAAGGTAAAGAATGCCTCCGACCCCTCAGGTGCAGACGCCTCCGACGTTATGACTGATGTTTGAAAAGTGCTAGATCCGCCCTGTTCAGGATCCCCAAATAATTCAGTTTATTAACTTTGTATAAAGGGTAAAATAGTATAGCTAAAACCTAAACATTCTACACCAGCATCTTCATCATGTGTACAATTTTGTGAGCCCCATCCACTATGTGAACAATTCAAAATATTATTTTCATTTCCTACACAACGAACTTCGTCTAACCATATTCTTCCACTGCCATAGGAACATAACCTCCTTGGAAGCCATGACAGCATAGTCATAACCAAGTTGTCGACAAACAACTTTAGCATCGTTTAAATCCCAGCCATCATCACAAATTTCCCCATTCTCCTTTGTAAAATATTCCACACGACCTCTGCCACTAGAACTTTTGGTCCCCGAAGTCTAACAGAGTTGAAATCTGATAAAAAAGAAAATAAATAGATATTGCAAAACATAGAAGTCTCAACTTTGAAATAATCTTAGTTACATAATGAAACAGAGACTTTGTGGGGACAAACTTAAAGATGGATTTTAAAATAGCGCTACCATGGTGAATGGTGATAACAATGTAATAGTTCTTAAAAAACTGTTTTAACCAACATTAACCCAACAATTCAAAAGGAATTGTTATTTACAGCTAGAAAGAGACACTATGCATTTCAGACTCTGCAAAACGTTCAATTTTTATCGTTATGAAACAAAGAAAAGGTTTCATCCACATAACGCTTATACCACAGCACATCCGGAAAATCTGAAGATGCAAGCATTTTGCATTCATGATAGCCAACAGAAATATTCGCAAAACCGGTCCAAGTGGAGAACCCATAGCCACTCCGTCAATTTGTTTATACATGGTGTCATCAAAACTAAACTCCACCCTTTGTGGCAGCCATCATTAGTTCTCTAAGGCATTCTCAGACATGTCAGTCTAAGTCATGTCCGAGTGATAAAGATTTTGAGCACAAATTTCAATGGTTTCTTCTAAGGGCACATTAGTGAAGAGACTAGTTACATCAAAAGAACACATCGTTATATTGAAATACATTGAAATTTTGTTGTTTAAGCTCATCAGTAAAATTAAAAGAGTCTTTAAAGCGTATAAATCTCTCCAAAACGGGCGAAAGTACCACTGACAATTGTTTGGCTAGCTCATGTTGAGCTGAGTTAATCATGGCTAGAATTACGGATTACGTGTTTAATCTGTCTCTATTTTAAGTGTCATATCTAAAATAGGGATGACATTGACCTTTGTAACATTTCAAATATAGCATGATTTGGATGTTCTCATTTAGCAGAACATTTTACCCGAGTAGTCTGTCGAAATGCATAGTGTCTCTTTCTAGCTGTAAATAACGGTTCCATTGAATTGTTGGGTTAGTGTTCTGGTTAAAATAGTTCTTTTTGAGAATTGCATTATTATCAACATTGCATGGTATTTGCTTTTTGAAATGCATTTCTGAGTTACATGTATACATATAAAGTATCCTGTTATGTTAAATGCCATTGTAAAATCGTCTTGGGCGAAATTAATGATTTAAGTTAGTAACAAAAATAATTTAAAAATTACATAATACAATATCAAAAACTTTGGACAATTAAACACTATTTGACTTTAATGAGTCTAAAAATTTTTTTATTTTGTAAAGTCCTCAATTCTTTATGTAATATAAATAACTTCTTAACCCTTTAACTTGCGAATATTCCCCATTGGTTTTAAATTCAATCATTTGATTTTATTGCCATATGGCAACATTGCCCATAACTTGAAAGAAAAAAAAGTAAACAGTAAATTGTTCACATAACTCTTCGTTTACAACGTGGAATCTTTATCGTATTTACAAAATAACTGTTTTTAATTATTTAGAATGTGTTTCTGGTGCTCTCTAGGCATGGCTTTGCTAAACCTAACGGTCAGTAAAAACGAATTTAAAATGAATTTTTAAGATAGACAGCATATTATAAGACATAAGTTACACCATAAGTAAATTTGGAGATGCCCTTTAAAAAAAAAAATGGAGCTTCATACGCTAGCTTCAAAAAGATATAATGAATGTAAAGAATGGTAACAAAACTGATAATATAAGGTTTATCTTACTCCTAAATGGAAAATTTGGTCAATGGTGCCCTTTTGCTGATATTATCTAATCTTTTATGGGCAATCATAAAATAGGTTATGTTTAGTTATTCCCTCGTGGAACAGTTGTGTTTATTTAGTTATTTTACGTCGGGCTGTGTTTATTCTTCAGGCATTTGTCAATATCTATTTCAGTATTATAAAACCATATTAAATGTTTAAACTCATCATTGAGGATCCCCAAACAATTCAGTTTATTATCTTTGTATAAAGGTAAATAATGTACATACAAACCTGAACATTGTATAAAAGATAAATAATGTACCCACAACCTGAACAATTTACACCAGCATCTTCACATGTTTTACAATCATGTGATCCCATCCTCTATGTGAACAACTCAAAATATTATTTTCATTTCAAAACAATAAACTTCATCTAACCATATTTTCCCACTGCCATCAGGAACATAATCTCTTTGTAAAGCACTGACAGCAAACTTATAACCAAGTTGTCGACAAACAACTTTAGCATCATTTAAATCCCAGCCATCATCACAAATTGTTCCCCATTCTCCATTGTAAAAACACGACCTATGCCACTAGACTTTTTGGTCCTGAATTCTAACAGAGTTGAAAACTGATAAAAAGAGAAAATAAAGAGATATTCCATTGGTTTTCCATTCATTAATTTGACTTTATTGCCCTAAGGCAACACTGCACCATAACTTGTTGAAAGAAGCAAAAAATAATCAGTAAATTGTTTACATAGACTCTTCGTTTACAACATGGGTATCTTTATCGTTATTATAAAATAACTGTCTTTTAATTATTCACAAATACGTTTCTACTATTCTCTAGGCATGTCTTTAGCTAAACCATAACGGTCAATAAAAACAAATTTAGAAATGAATTTTTAAAATAGACAGCACGCCATTACAAACTTAATATTACACCGCAATGTAAATTTAGAGATAATCTTTTAAATATGCAAAAAAATTTAATGGAGTTCATAAGCTTCAGCCTACAGCTTCAAAAGCGATAATGAATGTAAACAATCGTCACAAAATTGATAATATAAGGATTATCACATTCCTCCATGGAAAATATGGTCAATGGACTTCTTTGTTGGTATTATCTAATCTTTTATGGGCAGTCATAAAATAGGTTATTTTCAATTATGTCCTAGTGGAACAAGTTGTGTTTATTTAGTTAATTTACGTCCGAAGCTGTGTTTATCCTTCAGGCTTTGTCAATATCTGTTTCAGTATTATAAAATCATATTAAATGTTTAAATTCATCATTGAGGATCCCCCAAATAATTCAGTTTATTATCTTTGTATAAAAGGTAAATAATGTACATACAAACCTGAACATTGCACACCAGCATCTTCATCATGTGTACAATTTTGTGATCCCCATCCACTATGTGAACAACTCGAAATATTATTTTCATTTCCTACACAACGAATCGTCTAACCATATTCTTCCACTGCCGTAAGGAACATAACCTCCTTGGAAAGCCCTGACAGCATAGTCATAACCAAGTTGTCGACAAACAACTTTAGCATCGTTTAAATCCCAGCCATCATCACAAATTGTTCCCCATTCTCCATTGTAAAATACTTCCACACGACCTATGCCACTAGACTTTTTTGGTCCCCGAAGTCTAACAGAGTTGAAAACTGATAAAAAAAGAAAATAAATAGATATTTCAAAACACAGAAGTCTCAACTCCGAAATATTCTAAGTTACATGATGAAACAGAGACTTTGTCGTGTTGACAGACTTAAAGATGGATTTTAAAATAGCGACTACCATGGTGAATGGTGATATTAACAATGTAATAGTTCTTAAAAAACTGTTTTAACCAGAACATTAACACAACAATTCAAAGGAACCGGTTTTACAGCTAGAAAGAGACACTATGCATTTCGGCAGACTACTCGTCAGGTGTCAACGTCTGCTAAATGAGAACCTCCAAATCATGCTATATTTATAATGTCACAAAAGGACAATGTCATCCCTATTTTTAGAAATGACACTTAAAACAGGGACGGATTAAACACGTAATGCTTTTGTCGGCAAAGGACAGGATTAGTCAATTTAATTAATACCGACTCCATGACGCGTAGCTGGAATAACGAGCGACATTTTTAATATTTTAAAGTTTTCATCAAAATAAGCATTGGCACAGCGAGTGTTGCTTAAAAGATGTTTTCAATGCTGAATCTCATAGAATCGTAATTTCTTTTACACCCACGTTTTGGTAGTTGTCGTAAAGGAACAGTTTCATTCCTGACAGAAGATGGTACATACTTTTTTTTTCTTTCACTCAACCTTTAAGAAGTCCTATATAAAAATCCAGCATCACACTCACATTTAAACTCGTAGACTACATTGCTTGAAATTTGAGCAGCGAGAAACTCTTTGGGAGTGGGTGGAAGAATTGTTCTTTTTAAGAATATAAAGACCACATTACATGCAAAAACAAACTCTCAGTGATATTTTTAGTTTCCTTCTCGATGTCATTAGAGGCCTTACCCATCCAGGGAATTTAAGGAAAACAGGGCACTTGGCCGTTCCAAAGTTATTCCGTTCATTGTTATTGGATAAGAAAAGTTTGTCTAGCAAAATTTCCGGATATCCATTCAACACAAAAATACTCTTCAGTGAGATAAGATCACTATAAATAAACTCTTTTGAGAACATTCTATGCAATCGCTTTATCAAAAACTTCACAAAAGAAATCTTTTCTCTATGCGAAGAGAAAGAGTTAAAGCGTGTGTACAGACCAGTGAAAGTTGCTTTGCGATGAATGCTTGTTAAGAACTGATCATTGCATTTGTGTACAAGAACGACTAAAAAAGCTAATTGATTGTTTGACTCTAGTTCAGAGGTGTATTTTAGTGCAGGGTGAAGAGAGCAAAGTTTATTAAGAAAAAGTTCACGATTTATATCCTTATGAAACAAAGAAAAGGTGTCATCCACATAACGCTTATGCCACAGCACATCCGGACGATCTGAAGATGCAAGCATTTTGCATTTATGATAGCCAACAGAAATATTTTCGCAAGAACCGGTCCATGTGGAGAACCCATAGCCACTCCGTCAATTTGTTTATACATGGTGTCATCAAAACTAAACTCCACACCCTTTGTGGCACCATCATTAGTTCTCTAAATGCATTCTCAGACATGTCAGGTAAAGTCATGTCCGAGTGAAAAAGATTTTGAGAACAAATTTCAATGGTTTCTTCTAAGGGCACATTAGTGAAGACACTAGTTACATCAAAGAACACACGTTAGATTAGAATACATTGAAAAATTTTGTTGTTTAAGCTCATCAGTAAAAGTGAAAGAGTCTTTTAAAGCGTATTTTGAAAACCTCTCCAAAACGGGCGAAAGTACCACTGACAGTTGTTTGGCTAGCTCATGTTGAGCTGAAATAATCATGGCTAGATTTACGGATTACGTGTTTAATCTGTCTCTAGTTTAAGTGTCATCTCTAAAATAGGCATTTGTCAATATCTATTTCAGTATTATAAAACCATATTAAATGTTTAAATTAATCATTGAGTATCCCCCAAATAATTCAGTTTATTATCTTTGTATAAAAAAGTAAATAATATACATACAAACCTGAACATTCTACACCAGCATCTTCATCATGTTGACAATTATGTGATCCCCATCCTCTATGTGAACAACTCGAAATATTATCTTCATTTCCTACACAACGAACATCATCTAACCATATTCTTCCACTGCCATAGGAACATAACCTCCTTGGAAAGCCTGACAGCATAGTCATAACCAAGTTGTCGACAAACAACTTTAGCATCGATCAAATCCCAGCCATCATCACAAATTGTTCCCCATTCTCCATTGTAAAATACTTCCACACGACCTATGCCACTAGACGTTTTGGTCCCGAAGTCTAACATAGTTGAAAACTGATAAAAGAGAAAATAAAGAGATATTGCAAAACACAGAAGTCTCAACTCCGAAATATTCTAAGTTACATGTATACATATAAAGTATGCTGTTACGCTAGATGCCATTGTATAATCTTCTTGGGCAAATTTAATGATTTAAATTAGTGACAAAAATTGATAAAAAATATTAAAGAAGTACAATATAAAAAACTTTGGACAATTAGACACTATTTTACTTTCCTGAGTATAAAAAACTTTTTATTTAGACCAGTCTTTATTCCTTTATGTAATATAAATAACTTCTTAACCCTTTATTTTGTGAATTTTCCCATTGGTTTTCCATTCATTAATTTGACTTTATTGCCCTAAGGCAACACTGCACCATAAGTTGTTGAAACAAGCAAAAAATAATCAGTAAATTGTTTACATAGACTCTTCGTTTGCAACATGGGTATCTTTATCGTTATTATAAAATAACTGTCTTTTAATTATTCACAAATACGTTTCTACTATTCTCTAGGCATGTCTTTAGCTAAACCATAACGGTCAATAAAAACAAATTTAGAAATGAATTTTAAGATAGACAGCACGCCATTACAAAACTTAATGTTACACCGCAATGTAAATTTAGAGATAATCTTTTAAATATGGAAAAATTTAATGGAGTTCATAAGCTTCAGCCTACAGCTTCAAAAGCGATAATGAATGTAAACAATCGTACAAAACTGATAATATAAGGATTATCACATTCCTCCATGGAAAATATGGTCAATGGGCTGCCTTTTTGTTGGTATTATCTAATCTTTTATGGGCAGTCATAAAATAGGTTATTTTCATTATGTCCTAGTGGAACAAGTTGTGTTTATTTAGTTAATTTTACGTCCGAAGCTGTGTTTATCCTTCAGGCTTTGTCAATATCTGTTTCAGTATTATAAAATCATATTAAATGTTTAAATTCATCATTGAGATCCCCCAAATAATTCAGTTTATTATCTTTGTATAAAAGGTAAATAATGTACATACAAACCTGAACATTGTACACCAGCATCTTCATCATGTGTACAATTTTGTGATCCCCATCCACTATGTGAACAACTCGAAATATTATTTTCATTTCCTACACAACGAATCGTCTAACCATATTCCACTGCCGTAGGAACATAACCTCCTTGGAAAGCCCTGACAGCATAGTCATAACCAAGTTGTCGACAAACAACTTTAGCATCGTTTAAATCCCAGCCAGTATCACAAATTGTTCCCCATTCTCCATTGTAAAATATTTCCACACGACCTATGCCTCTAGAACTTTTTGGTCCCCGAAGTCTAACAAAGTTGAAATCTGATAAAAAAGAAAATAAATAGATATTGCAAAACACAGAAGTCTCTCCGAAATATTCTAAGTTACATGATGAAACAGAGACTTTGTCGTGTTGACAGACTTAAAGATGGATTTTAAAATAGCGACTACCATGGTGAATGGTGATATTAACAATGTAATAGTTCTTAAAAAACTGTTTTAACCAGAACATTAACACAACAATTCAAAGGAACCGGTTTTACAGCTAGAAAGAGACACTATGCATTTCGGCAGACTACTCGTCAGGTGTCAACGTCTGCTAAATGAGAACCTCCAAATCATGCTATATTTATAATGTCACAAAAGGACAATGTCATCCCTATTTTTAGAAATGACACTTAAAACAGGGACGGATTAAACACGTAATGCTTTTGTCGGCAAAGGACAGGATTAGTCAATTTAATTAATACCGACTCCATGACGCGTAGCTGGAATAACGAGCGACATTTTTTAATAATTTTAAAGTTTTCATCAAAATAAGCATTGGCACAGCGAGTGTTGCTTAAAAGATGTTTTCCAATAGCTGAATCTCATAGAATCGTAATTTCACTTTTACACCCACGTTTTGGTAGTTGTCGTAAAGGAACAGTTTCATTCCTGACAGAAGATGGTACATACTTTTTTTTTCTTTCACTCAACCTTTAAGAAGTCCTATATAAAAATCCAGCATCACACTCACATTTAAACTCGTAGACTACATTGCTTGAAATTTGAGCAGCGAAACTCTTTGGGAGTGGTGGAAGAATTGTTCTTTAGAATAAAGACCACATTACATGCAAAAACAAACTCTCAGTGATATTTTAGTTTCCTTCTCGATGTCATTAGAGGCCTTACCCATCCAGGGAATTTTAAGGAAAACAGGGCACTTGGCCGTTCCAAAAGTTTATTCCGTTCATTGTTATTGGATAAGAAAAGTTTGTCTAGCAAATTTCCGGATATCCATTCAACACAAAAATACTCTTCAGTGAGATAAGATCACTATAAATAAACTCTTTTGGAACATTCTATGCAATCGCTTTATCAAAAACTTCACAAAAGAAATCTTTCTCTATGCGAGAAAGAGTTAAAGCGTGTGTACAGACCAGTGAAAGTTGCTTTGCGATGAATGCTTGTTAAGAACTGATCATTGCATTTGTGTACAGAACACTAAAAAGCTAATTGATTGTTTGACTCTAGTTCAGAGGTGTATTTAGTGCAGGGTGAAGAGAGCAAAGTTTATTAAGAAAAAGTTCACGATTTATATCCTTATGAAACAAAGAAAAGGTGTCATCCACATAACGCTTATGCCACAGCACATCGGACAATCTGAAGATGCAAGCATTTTGCATTTATGATAGCCAACAGAAATATTTTCGCAAGAACCGGTCAAGTGGAGAACCCATAGCCACTTTCCGTCAATTTGTTTATACATGGTGTCATCAAAACTAAACTCCACACCCTTTGTGGCACATCATTAGTTCTCTAAATGCATTCTCAGACATGTCAGGTAAAGTCATGTCCGAGTGAAAAGATTTTGAACAAATTTCAATGGTTTCTTCTAAGGGCATTAGTGAAGACACTAGTTACATCAAACGAACACACCGTTAGATTAGAATACATTGAAAAATTTTTGTTTTTAAGCTCATCAGTAAAAGGTGAAAGAGTCTTTTAAAGCGTATTTTGAAAACCTCTCAAAACGGGCGAAAGTACCACTGACAGTTGTTTGTATCATGTTGAGCTGAAAATGGCTAGATTTACGGATTACGTGTTTAATCTGTCTCTAGTTTAAGTGTCATCTCTAAAAATAGGCATTTGTCAATATCTATTTCAGTATTATAAAACCATATTAAATGTTTAAATTAATCATTGAGTATCCCCCAAATAATTCAGTTTATTATCTTTGTATAAAAAGTAAATAATGTACATACAAACCTGAACATTCTACACCAGCATCTTCATCATGTGACAATTATGTGATCCCCATCCTCTATGTGAACAACTCGAAATATTATCTTCATTTCCTACACAACGAACATCATCTAACCATATTCTTCCCACTGCCATAAGGAACATAACCTCCTTGAAAGCCCTGACAGCATAGTCATAACCAAGTTGTCGACAAACAACTTTAGCATCGTTCAAATCCCAGCCATCATCACAAATTGTTCCCCATTCTCCATTGTAAAATACTTCCACACGACCTATGCCACTAGACGTTTTGGTCCCCGAAGTCTAACATAGTTGAAAACTGATAAAGAAAATAAAGAGATATTGCAAAACACAGAAGTCTCAACTCCGAAATATTCTAAGTTACATGTATACATATAAAGTATGCTGTTACGTTAGATGCCATTGTATAATCTTCTTGGGCAAATTTAATGATTTAAATTAGTGACAAAATTGATAAAAAATATTAAGAAGTACAATATAAAAACTTTGGACAATTAGACACTATTTTACTTTCATGAGTATAAAAACTTTTATTTAGACCAGTCTTTATTCTTTATGTAATATAAATAACTTCTTAACCCTTTATTTGTGAATTTTCCCATTGGTTTTCCATTCATTAATTTGACTTTATTGCCATAGGCAACACTGCACCATAACTTGTTGAAACAAGCAAAAAATAAACAGTAAATTGTTTACATAGACTCTTCGTTTACAACGGGAATCTTTATCGTTATTAAAATAACTGTCTTTAATTATTCAAATACGTTTCTAATATTCTCTAGGCATGGCTTTTGCTAAACCATAACGGTCAATAAAAACGAATTTAGAAATGAATTTTTAAGATAGACAGCACGCCATTACAAGACTTAATGTTACACCCAATGTAAATTTAGAGATAATCTTTTAAATATGCAAAAAAATTTAATGGAGTTCATAAGCTCAGCCTACAGCTTCAAAAAGCGATAATGAATGTAAACAATCGTAACAAAACTGATAATATAAGGATTATCACATTCCTCCAAGGAAAATATGGTCAATGGGCTGCCTTTTCTCTGGTATTATCTAATCTTTTTGGGCAATCATAAAATAGGTTATTTTCAATTATGTCCTAGTGGAACAATTTGTATTTATTTAGTTAATTTACGTCCGAAGCTGTGTTTATCCTTCAGGCTTTAACAATATCTGTTTCAGTATTATAAAATCATATTAAATTTTTAAATTCATCATTGAGGATCCCCCAAATAATTCAGTTTATTATCGTTGTATAAAAGGTAAATAATGTACATACAAACCTGAACATTGCACCAGCATCTTCATCATGTGTACAATTTTGTGATCCCCATCCACTATGTGAACAACTCGAAATATTATTTTCATTTCCTGCACAACAAAGATCGTCTAACCATATTCTTCCACTGCCATAAGGAACATAACCTCCTTGAAAGCCCTGACAGCATAGTCATAACCAAGTTGTCGACAAACAACTTTAGCATCGTTTAAATCCCAGCCATCATCACAAATTGTTCCCATTCTCCATTGTAAAATATTTCGACCTCTGCCAATAGAACTTTTGGTCCCCGAAGTCTAACAGAGTTGAAATCTGATAAAAAAGAAAATAAATAGATATTGCAAAACACAGAAGTCTCAACTCCGAAATATTCTAAGTTACAAAATTAAACAGAACTTTTTCGTGGTGACAAACTTAAAATGGATTTTAAAGAGCGACTACAATGGTGAATGGTGATAATAACAATGTAATAGTTCTTAAAAGTATTGTTTTAACCAGAAAATTAACACAACAATTCAAAGGAACCGTTATTTACAGCTAGAAAGAACACTATTGGCATTTTGGCAGACTACTCGTCAGGTGTCAACCTTTGCTAAATGAGAACTTCCAAATCCTGCTATATTTGAAATGTTACAAAAGGTCAATGTCATCCCTATTTTTAGAGATGACACTTAAAACAGAGACAGATTAAACACGTAATGCTTTTGTCGGCAAAGGACAGGATTAGTCAATTTAATTATTTTGACTCCATGACGCGTAGTTGGAATAACGAGCAACATTTTTAAATAATTTTGAAAAAGGTAAATAATGCACATACAAACCTGAACAATGTACCAGCATCTTCATCATGTTTACAATCATGTGATCCCCATCCACTATGTAAACAACTCGAAATATTATTTTCATTTCCTACACAACGAAGATCGTCTAACCATATTCTTCCACTGCCATAAGAACATAACCTCCTTGTAAAGCCACTAGATAGTCATAACCAAGTTGTTGACAAACAACTTGAGCATCGTTCAAATCCCAGCCATCATCACAAATTGTTCCCCATTCTCCATTGTAAAATACTTCCCACGACCTATGCCACTAGACCTTTTCGTCCCCGTAGTCTAACAGATTTGACCACTGATAAAAAATATATATATATTGCAATCTATAGAAATCTCAAATCCAAAATATTCAGGGTTATATGTATATAAATATCCCAATATTATAAGATCATAGTTCTTAAAAGAACTGTTTTAAAGTAAATTCACTAACCCAATAGTTCTAAATTAAACGACACGATGCATTTCGGCAGAGTAATCCTCAGGTGTTAACGTCTACTAAATGAAAATTTACAATCTACCGATATTTTTAATACCAAGAAAGAGTGTACGTCATCTCCAAAAGGGGAGATGACGCTCAAAAGGATAAATTAAAACATGTTTTTAGGCAGGAAGGGATTATTTAGCTTAATTAAACAGCTTCCATAACGCGTAACTGAAAGAATCAACGGCATTTTTAATGATTCTAAAATTGTCGTCTGAATAAGAGTCAGCACAATGGGAGTTATTCAAGTGATGTTTACCTATCGCTTGAGTCACATGAAACTAAATTACTTTCTTACAATTTTTAGTTTTTTGTCTTGAGGGAACAGTTCCATTTCTGATTGAAGTTGGTACATGCTGTTCGATCCTATCACATAACCTTTGAGACGTTATACCTACATAGAAGCATCACACTCACATTTATATTAATAAATTGCATTGCTTGAAAGTTTTTTAGAGACTTTTTGAGGTGGGTGGTAGAATAGTTCTTTTCAAAAATATATGAACAACATAGCTCAAAAAAAATATCAATAATATTCTTAGTTTCCTTTAAATATCATCAGAAGCCTTACCCATCCATGGAAGTTTAATAAACACAGGGCACTAGCTGGTCCAAAGGCTTGAACATGAATCAAATTGTCAGTTAGCGTTTTTGGATGTCCATAAACGCAATGGTCAATTCCTTACAAGCATTCATCGCCAGGCAACTTTTGTGGGTTTGTACACACGATTTGACTGTTTTTCTTAGTTTCCCTTTCAATATCATCAGAAGCCTTTATTAGAATTATAATGTTTAAGTAACCATTTTAATATAACATAACCAAATACAACGTGCAGTGCAATAGAACAGAATAAGAATACTAATAAAATAGGAAGTCAACAAGACAAAAAACCTAATATAAACATAAGTGTTAGTGCCAAAGTCCGTGATCAATTATCCAATCATGTATCATCATTATAGATATAAAGTTCCCATATCATATTACTTCAATAATACGTTTATGCTAATACTCCCACTTAATGATTATATTTGAATCAGTTGAATGTTCATTGTTCTTTAATCTTGATAACGCCTAACATGTTCCTGAATTTCTGAAAAGTATCTTTAGTGAGTCCTTTTGTAAATATATCCGCTAGCATAGTCTCACAGGAACAATATTTAACAGAAATGATATTCTCGTGAGCTTTCTCTATCACATAGTGGTATGCCACATCTATATATTTTGTCCGAGAGTGGAATTTCGGATTTCTTGATAGCTCAATAGCCCCTTGGCTGTCTTCATAGATGATGGTAGGCTCTCGTTGTGTTATTGAGATACTATCCAGTAGTTTTCTCAACCAGACTACTTCTTGGCATGCTGTACTTAAAGATACATACTCGGCTTCTGTTGTTGATTTTGCAACACATCCCTGTATTTTGCTGCACCAACGCACAGTATTCCCATTAATTTGATATATGTACCCTGTAGCAGATCGACGTGTCACTATATCTCCACCCCAATCTGCATCTGTATATCCAGACAATATTGGATCATTCTCATCTGTGGTAAAGTGTAGACCATAATCCAATGTACCTTGAATGTAACGTAGGATCCTTTTAACTCGTCTTCAATGCTCTAGTCATGGTTTTGCTATAAACTTT
This sequence comes from Xenia sp. Carnegie-2017, assembly GCF_021976095.1. Taxonomy (NCBI): domain Eukaryota; kingdom Metazoa; phylum Cnidaria; class Anthozoa; order Malacalcyonacea; family Xeniidae; genus Xenia; species Xenia sp. Carnegie-2017. Next base: position 9,615,352 of record NW_025813493.1, read on the forward strand.
GAAAAAGTTCCAACTGCAGTGTCGACTTATCAATGTAGCATAGTTTAAGCATCCAATTTCCATTTGATATTGCTTCACATTAACTGGATTCTCACCTTCACTTAACGTTTTATACTTCTTTCCAATTTCAAGTGGTGTTGAGACTGCTTTACAATTTTGCATGTCGAATCTTTTCAGTATTCCTTGTAGATAATTCTTCTGTTTAATTGTTAATGTTCGCAATCTTCTATTTCGTTTTATACTCATCCCTAGCACATAAGGAATCTCACCAAGATCTTCAACAATAGAATCTATTTGCAATTCCTGACTTTTCTTTTTCCAACATCTCAATAGAACTGGAGAAATGGAGCATGGCGTCAACATATATTGCGATTATGACAAAGTTAATCTTGCCATTTTTGGACTTTACGGATTTGACATATACGCAAGGATCTGCTGAACTTTTCTTGTACCCATTTGAAAGCAAATGTTTATCGATAGAGGCATTTCAGCGCCTTGCAGCTTGATTTAACCCATATATACTCTTATTAAGCTTGCAAACATATTCAGGATGATCTTTGTCAACAAAACCATCAGGCTGCCGTAAATAGATTTCTTCCTCTAATTCTCCTTGAAGAAATGCATTTTTTACATCTGTTTGATGTATTTCCCAATCACACATGGTTGCCACAGTCAATAATGATTTGATTGTATTATATCTTGCCACTGGAGCCACCACATCTTCGTAATCTACTCCATATGATTGAGCATAACCTTGAGCAACTAATCTTGCCTTAAATCGTTCAATTGAACCATCAGCTTTTCTTTTCAATTTGTAAGATCATTTAGTCCCGATTACATTATTGTTTTCTGGTAAAGGTACTAAATCCCAACTATGATTATCTTTCAACGAATCGTATTCTGAGATCTTCGCGTTCTTCCATTCATTCGCATGTTCTCCAGTTGTTGCTTCATTTATATTGTTGGGTTCACTGATGTCTGCTGTTAAGTCGCTGACTGTGTAACATTCTTCGTCAAATCTTTGAGATGCTCGTCGTATCCTTTCACCTATGAGTTGTCTAACTTCATTCATGAATCTCTCTTCGTAAGAATTTTCTCCCACTCGATTGCAATCATCTACTTTTCTTGCATCAACATTACCGTTTTCATGTTCAGCATTTCGATCTTCTATTGATTGGCTTTCATCATTGCTATTTAAAGGAACATCATGTACATTACGATTTTCTTCATCTTGAATGAATTTTTGCTCACGCTGTTTGTTTTCAAAGTTATAAAATTGCTGCTCTATAGAAACATAACGTCACGACTTTTATAAAACTTCTTCGACATTGGATCAAACACCTTAAACCCTTTCGTCCCATGAGGATAACCCATGAAAATCGTCTTGAGAGATTTTGCATCCAACTTCTTCCATTTCCCTTTAGGAATTTGCATATACGTTATGCAACCAAACAATTTCAGATTACTTAGATCAGGTTTCATCCCAAATAGACACTGATAAGGAGTAATACCGTCCAAAGCAGTTGTTGGACATCTATTTCGAAGGTAAGTTGCTGTATTTACAGCTTCTGCTCAGAATTTATTGAGCAAACGTGAGTGCATCAACATAATTCTTGCTGATTCCATTATCGTACGATTCATGCGTTCTGCAACTCCGTTTTGCTCTGAGTTATACGGAACAGTTGTTTTGATGTGTGATACCATTGTCCTTTAAAAACGACTCAAACTCTTTTGATTGATACTCACCACCGATCTCTGTGCGTATAATCTTAACTTGCTTACCAGAAATATTCTTTGCATAGTTGAAAAACTCTTTAAATTTTTCCAAAACTTCGTTCTTGCTCTTCAAAATTTATACTTGTACATATCTGGTGTAGTCATCGATAAAGGAGACATAATATCGAGATCAACCAATGGAATTATCTGTATCTGTCCACATACATCGCTATGTATAATTTTGAACGGTTCCTTAGCTCGTAGTGAAACGCCTTTTGGAAAAGAGCAACCATGCTGTTTTCCCGTCACACAAGCTTCACAATACTGATTTTCACCTGTTACATTGCCTATTCCATCGACCATATCATTCACGATGAGTTTCATTACATTATATATTCCAAAATGTCCCAATCTGCAATGCCATAAATTCAAATCTGAATCAAAGCTTTGTTCTTTTGCAACATTCATATAATGCTCGACAATTTTCAAAATGTACAGTTTTCCTTGTAGTTTTCCAACTGCTAACAGTTTTGAACTTCGTAGAATGTTACAAACATCGTTTTCGAAAGTAAAATAGCTCCAAGTCTTAACATCGCTCGAACAGATAATAAATTTCTATTTATGTCAGGTAAATACAATACATCCTGGAAAGAGATGTTTTTGTTTCCTTCGCCAAGAATAGATTTACCATATAAGTTCCTTTGCCATACGCTAAAATAGAGCGGTTATCTCCCAGGCTTACTACACACTGTTGCTTAAATTCTATGTAATTGCATAAGCCTTCCAAATCGTAAGTCATGTGCTGGGTTGCACCGGAGTCGATAATCCAATCTGAATTCCTTGTAATATTTGATGAATTTGAAGTCAACGCATCACCATTATCGATCTCGCTATTTTCTTCGTTTTCTGCAAGCTGAGCAGACTTGTTTCCCTTATTGATTGAAGAGTTGCCACTGTTTGGAAACTGCTTCGTCTTCCTCTGCGGACAGTCTTTTGCTAGATGCCCTTTCTCGTCACAAATGAAACACTTGCCACGAAAGCCTTTCTTTCGATTAAAAATGTTCTCATTCTGACCACCACGTTGTTTCCCACCTCGAAGCTTGTTACGTTGCATGGAAAATGTATCCTCTTTTCTGGTCTCGGAATCTTTGGCTCTGTCTTCATCATTTAGTATAATGTTTTTCACTTTCTAATAAGAAAGGTCATTCTCACCAACAGCATCCAGTGCCGTTATTAATGGCTTATATTTATCTGGCAAACTAGCCAACAGGGTCACTGCCAGTTCCTTATCATCGATACTTGGGCCCATTTCTTTTAATTGATCGTGTAATGATTTTAAGTTGTTTATATGCTCCAAAATACTCCCACCAACCTTAAATTTTGACGAATAATATTGTTGACGAAGACGAACCATTTGAAGTAACGATTCCCTCGCAAATTGACTTTTCAAAGCTTCCCATGCTTCCTATGCCGTTATCGTTTCTCTTACGTGCACTTGCTGATCAGGCTCGATAGCCAAGCAAATATACGTCCATGCCTTTTTCGATGAAGAATTGAATCTCCTTCGAACATCAGCACCGGCATCGTCGTTAGGAGCGATCGCACTACCTTCGACGAATTCAAACAAGTCCGTGCTTTCCAAATATAACAGCATATTGAAAGCCCATGACCGGTAGTTCGTGCCATTCAATTTTGCGAACTTAAGAGCGCTATCCGAAAAAGACATTGCTTAAGTTTTAAATTACTTATCTTAAGTAGGACAGTTTGCGTCCTGGGCCCATAACCTATTCGAATTATAATGTTTAGGTTACCATTTTAATATAACATAACCAAATACAACGTGCAGTGCAGTAGAACAGAATAAGAATACTAATGAGATAGGATGTCAAGAAGACAAAAAACCTAACATAAACACAAGTGTTAATGCCAAAGTCCATGATCAATTATCCAATCATGTATCATCATTATAGATATAAAGTTCCCATATCATATTACTTCAATAATACGTTTATGCTAATAGCCTTACCCATCCATGGAAGTTTGATAAACACAGGGCATTTAGCTGGTCCAAAAGGCTTGAACATGAATCAAATTGTCAGTTAGCGTTTTTGGATGTCCATAAACGCTATGGTCAATTTCTTACAAGCATTCATCGCAAGGCAACTTTTTCGGGTTTGTACACACGCTTTGACTGTTTTTCTTCACACAGAGAGAAATTTCTTTAGTAATGTATTTAATAAATTGAACGCTTAGACTGTCATCGGAGGAATTCATTGAGGGTGATCTCAACTCAATAAAAAAGATGTTTCTCTCAAATGGATATCCGGGAACAATGCTTAATAAACTTTTCTTATCCTCAAAAAATTAGCAGAACAGGCATTTTGGACCAGCTAAGTGCCCTGTGTTAATCAAACTTCCATGGATGGGTAAGGTTTTTAATCATATTGAAATGAAAACTAAGAATAATATGGATAATTTGTTTTTTGCGATCAATGATATCTTTATATTTTCGAAAAGAACTATTCTAACACCCACCCCAAAAAAGTCTCTACCGACACAACTTTTAGGCAATGAAATTTATGAATATAAATGTAAGTGTGATGCTCGCTATGTATGTAGAGCGTCTCAAAGGTTGGGTGATAGGATCAAACAGCATGTACCAACTTCAATCAGAAATGGAACGGTCCCCTCAAGACAACAAACAAAACGTGATTGTAAGAAAAGTAATTTAGTTTAATAGGAATCCACGATAGGTAAACATCACTTGAATAACTCCCATTGTGCTGACTCTTATTCAGACGACAATTTTAGAATCATTAAGAAATACCGTTGATTCTTTCAGTTACGCGTAATGGGGGCTGTTTTAATTAAGCTAAACAATCCCGTCCACTGCCAACAAAAGGATTATGTTTTTATATATGTGTGAATATTCATGTTTTGTGACCTAATGTGTTCAGCATTAGGGCGTGAACGACAAAAAGTTATGTAAATTGGAATGGCCGAGAGGGTATGGCATTTTAATTATTGCCTAAAGGCAGGTCTTTTAAATTTATACAAGTTTGAGGAAGCTTCATCTAAGGTTTCATTTTTGACACATTTACTCGGGCAAAGGCTATTACTAAACATAACTCTCGAATATTTTTGGTATTAAAGTGACCACTCCCTACATTTAAGTTTTTTATTGAGTTGACATCTTTAAGTATGAACCAAGATATACTTGCATTTTTCAGATTTGCCAAATTTGGTACTACATTAATATTAGTTGAATATGTTAAACTAATTTTGGCGATAAGAGAATTATTTGTCTTCAAGCCATTAACATTTCACCTTTAGCTGCAAATAATTGACAATCTTTATTGACTATATAACTTTTCAATATCTTTCACACTGAGAGTGAACATGCAGATGTTTGTAGCTCTACATGTAAAAGTCTGAATTTTTTTATTTCAAAAGTTTGAAGAGAATGTTCCCTGCGTCATGGATAATCTTAGATGCATCTTTATTCTCAATTGCAAAGTTCACAAAAATATTAAGTAATACAAAAAGTGACATACGATCTACGTTTATCAAAAGACGAAAAATTTAAGTGACTTTTACAGCTTTCTAAAAATTGGTTAGCTCATTGGAGGCTAGAGGATAACAGTTAAAGGTTTTTTCTTGGTAAAAATACTTTAAGCAGTATCTATTTAATCATCATAAAGAAAATACGAGACTTACATAAAGGACATATATTGCTGTATATGGCTTGTCTAAATTAATATTACGACCGTAAGTGTCTTAGAGTGATCAACCAGCCATCTGCTTATTATTTTACTACCTCATTAAGAAAACTGATACGCAAGAATTAAAAACACGATCTTGGCAAACTCAACATTCTAGTCTGTTTCACCATTTAGGGATGATTTCAAATGTTTTTATTTCAAAAGTTTTTTCAATGGTTTAAACAATAAGTGCAATTCTAACAAATCATATATGATTGAAATTTTGACCATTTAGCTCATCCAGAATGCCCAAAGAGTAAAAACTATGTTTAAATAGAACAAGATTTTTTAAAAGCCGGCTTATTAGCTTCAGCCTACATACCCTACTAATTAATCGGATACTACCCATACTTGTCAATTCTTGGAATAAGTTCATAAAGCTACAATCTAATTGGTTTCAGAAATTTTATATAATATATTTTAGGTGCGCTCATTCTAGGAGGTCTGGAAACTTGTCGGTCAAAATGCTTTTTATAGTTTGAATTTACAGAATTCCTAGTTCAAGAAAACCAACCCATAATAAAGTGGAAACTATTTAATATAGTGTATCTAGTTCAGCAGGGCCATAGCTCGATTGCTAACTGCAGGAGGAGTGTTAACCGTAACCCTAATCCTTAACCTACCCCCTACCTAATGTAGAGAAAATCAAAATGTGTTGATGTTAACATATGCTAAAGTAAATGGTTTCAACCCGGGAGTATTGTTACATATTTGTAAATGTAGATCGTCCAGTCAAATTGACTCTGAAGATGACTACCGCTGAGGTTTTTGATAAGTCAGTCAACAACAACAAAAACAGTCTTTCTCAGGACTATACCAACCTGGATGATCTACTTTTACAAACATTTAACATATGCTATTATCATTTAGAGAACCATATACTTCCAATTTTGTGTGCTGAGAGAGTGTTATGAGTATTGAAGCTTTTCATAAATTTATTACTGATTTCCTGCTTGATTGTATTGATAAAGATGAACTTGTATGTGTGGCTGTGAGCCTTATTTTTGTGGTTACACGTAAAATGAACATACAGCAAATTCCTTGCACAATAGCAACTGCACGAAGAACTCTTCTGAGTTCTCGACAGAGAACAAAGTTTTAAAACTGCCCAGAGATGCTCTTTATTCATTATCCGTGATAAAAAGATCTTGATAAAGACAGTAACAAATCCATACCTTGGCACGAGTTACATTCTCCTGAGTATCCTTCCATACACGTGCAGTTCAATGTTCCATTAATTTTACGATAGTATGTGTTGGGTCCACATAAAGGAAAGCGAAAAGTGTTTGTCGCTATATAGATTAATAAAATTAAAAATAAAATCAACAATGGATTTTAAACGAAACATGTTCTTCCTCAAAGAACACAATTTGTCACTCAGTATCCCCTATGACGTACCCAGCTAGCAAGTTTTTGATGTAATGTTGGTATCTTTGGTTTTCGCAAATATCGTAAAAACAAAGCAATTAAATAATGTTGAATATTTAAAGATTATGAATAAATTTGCTGTCTATTTAGGACACTATAAAGGATGTATCTAAAGAAGTTAGATAACTAAAAATGTTTAGAAATTATCAATTCATCAGTAGTTCTCACAAAATGTGTCAAAGCTCATGTATTTTGGCATTGCCTTGTCTTGTTTATTTAAACGTAAAATGAATTAAAAATTAATCTGGAAAACCATAAGAGTACTTCGTAATTGCGTCAATTTGAGCTGCATGCACAAAGAAAATGAAAACTTTCAACTCTAGTTCAACCAAAGAGGTAAAAGTTTGCAATGTACTAAAATTTTAGAAAATTTGATAAATACTAAGCTCACTGCACAACATGCTCAAATTGGACGTTTTTGTCTTTCAAACTATTTTCATGAATTTTTTTCTTATTTAAGACTAATTACAAGCCAAAGTGATTGTTGAAATGATGTAAGAAACAATAAAGAGTTAAATTTAACACCCAAGTTTGACAAGAATAGGCAAAACGGCAAAACGTCAAATTGAAGGAGCGTTTACTAAAGCAATGTAACTTTGAACTTTTAACGTCTTTCTATTTATGAACATTAGCGTGAGAATTTTTGCAAGTCTTAGATTATCATGTCAAATAAGTAAATATTTAGCTACCGTTTGATTCAGGCGATATACTGTATTGCTACAGCCAAATCAAGATAACCGTTGTTTACAGGAAGAAAAATTTACGTCTCGTACGTTGATCTGTTGTGTTATGGACACTAACGACACTTCGTCCAACACTAGTCATGATATAAATGAAATCCCCAAATACTGCCATGGGACCTCCTGAAGTTCCAAAATCAAATTATGGAAGTAGTAATCACAAGAAAAAACATTTCCGTTTGAAACTCGCCAATAAATCTTCTCTTTAGCCATGTCAAGCGTTAAATCATGTGCTATTGACTGAAGTGAAACTGAAAAAATATCATGTTTATTTGCAGTCATGCTCCATAACCATAAGAAAAGTTCTGTACTTTCTCCCAAGAATAGATACCTTAAAAAAATATTTGTTTTGTACATTAGTTTTCTCTATATGTATTGAAATACATAAACAATAAACAGGCTAATATATGCAAGATAGGAAAGAAATTTTTTTTAATTTAGACAAAGATGTTGTTAAAGTATTCAGAACTACCTTCATATATAGACGGTTTAATGGAACATATTCATGAAATTTGATAATATAGCAACATAAAGCTATTGTAACTAACAGGAAAAGATCATATTTATCATTTAAAATCTCTTTTTTAAAAACCGAACTAAAATATATGAAGTAATTAAACATTGTATGTGATTCAGAGCATAATAAATGTACTATGTTATTTTTATTCACATAACTTCTATAATAATTGGTATTGTTTGGGATTATTGTCGGAATGAGTAATGCTGTAGTTTGTAGTGGCTGCTGAATGAATTGTATTGGTAATTGATAATGCTGAAAACTAGCTGATGCGTGGAAATTTTGTTCGAATTGCAAATTTCGTGTTGGTAATTGATATGCACCATTTAATGTAGATATAAAATTGAGAAAGCTTTGTCATTTCAAGTTTAAGCTTTCTTAATTTTCAGTTTCATCTTGCATGAAAGTAGCAGCTCCTTGGATTGATCATCGTCTACAAATTCCTTTAAAAGAGCTATAGCTTCACAAACATTGTCTTTTGTTGATAATTTTTTTTAGTTTGTTTGGACGAACGATTTTTTACAACTATCTTAACCTTCTCTTTTAATTGTCAACTTTTCGTTGTTTTCAGAAAGTCAGAAAAAGATTGACACTGGAGCTAAGCACTATTGGTATCATTTGAAAATGATTATTCTATCGCCATGTCTTGTTCATGTTTTTAAGAATCTCTCGATTAGACAAGCTGCAAAACTGCTTGCACTCTATGGCCTTTACTTCATTGAAAATGTTTGATGCAACTGGCACTTTGATTATCTTTTCAGCATATTTGCATTATGCATTTCTTAAATATATTACTCATTTGAGTAACAGTAAAGTCCATAAATGTTTTGAACCCGGGAGTATCGTTATATGTTTGTAAATGATGATCGTCAGGTTGATAAAGTCCTGAAGGACTGTTTTTGTTTTGTTGACTGACGTTTCGACAACCTTACGGTAGTCATCTTTAGAGTCAAATGAGTAAACGTCAGTTAGCCGTATTTGTTATCTTGTTCTTACGTAAAATCCTTGCAGGGTGGTTGAACCAGAGTTGTTGGCGTATGCGTCTGACATTGCTTGCAAACGTATGTAGTCGTTAGCAAGTTGTTCGCTATCGTCCAAATGATCGTAATAAAGTAAATGGTTTGAACCCGGAGTATCGTTATATGTTTGTATATGATGATCGTCCAGGTTAATAAAGTCTAGAAGGACTGTTTTTGTTGTTGTTGACTGACGTTTCGACAACCTTAGCGGTAGTCATCTTCAGAGTCAAATGAGGAGTAAACGTCAGGTTAGCCGTATTTGTTATCTGGTTCTTACGTAAAATCTTTGGAGCGGATTAGTCCATGTCTTCTTGTCGTTTATTTAGTAAAGTCCATGTCTTCTTTTCGTTTATTTCACTTTGAAGTCTATAAAATCTTTCTCGCATATATTGATTTTTGTGTTCGTGAAAATTATTTTTTTCTTGTAATATGATAAAAATTAATGCCCAACATAAAGTTTTAATTAGAGCCATAGACTTAGACCAAAAGTTGTAAAATGGAATTTATACCGACGTTCGTCCTTACTCAAGACATATTCAGTCAAATTATAATTTATAATGAGATGTTGAGACAAGATATTGTATTTACAAAAGGTGCTAAATTACGACTTAAGATGCGGTGTCAAATGGAATATTTGATAAAGAAGTTGGGAAGTAAAATATACTTAAGCTAAGAGAGGTTAAGTGCAATGGAACTTTCTTGAACGATGAGTGAAGACTTGTATTGATTGATTAGAAGGCTCTCATGAATGAAGAGTTCATAGGGAATCGTTAGAAAAGGACATTTTAAATCGTAAATTACTCATAACATATTCAGAAAGTTTTCACTTCACACGCTTTTCAGCCAATTTCTTTTAATCTCTAACATGATTATTATCTTCAGATTCATCATCAGTTGAGCAACTAAAGATGTAACGTTTGCTTAAATTACACTAAAACACTGCATGAACTAAGGTAGTGGAATGATTTTCCATTCCGTTGATTTGATTGGATGTGTGATTGGATTTATTGAAGAGTAGTGTGCATACAGTTAATTTGCAGCTATTGACTTTTCAATATACTCCGCCATTCAATGCAAGTTAAAAGAAGGCTTGAAAAACTCTAAACTTGATATACTGATTTTTTTCTAAATTGCCACATTTTTTGAAAACTAAAATTCTTTTTTATATTTTTGATGTAACTACGTGGAATGTGCGCAGTTTTTTATCTTCAATAAAACGAAAGATTGAAGTTTTGACGTTCACCAGCTTCGTGAATTTTTAAAACTTTATTGCTATTTCGTATTGAGATTGTTGAAAATCTCTTACACTGTCTCAAAAGGGTTATAGTATATGAAAGGGCAAAGCAAAGCAACAAACAATGCTCTAATCTGTTGAATTCTTTGTGTAGGGCATATCTTATTAAGCATATGATTGCCATGGAGGCGTCAAGCAAATTGCATTTTCTGACAAAGAAAAGCGCTCTTAGGTGGCCAGCCGAAGCCAGTAATCTTAATAAATGTAGAACACCAAGTTGCACAGTGAAATTGGACTACTTTTGTCTGTAGGATAAGGCAAAACAATGTTGTGTGAGTATTTGACTAAAATTTTATCGGTAAAGTATTTATTTAATACTTTATTGTATCTCTCTGTTTTATTTCATTTAACGACTTCATCAATTATAAACATTGTTTTCTCCGTTGTTACATTTTGTCAAAGCTCTTTGGTTGCTTAACATAAGTATCGCTGTCGATTTTTGCAATTTCTGGATCTGCATGTTATTTTCTGCTGCGTGTGTGCTAAATAATCACACGAACTGAGCTCATCCTTGCAGTTGTTTTCAAATGCCTCATAGTCACGCAATAAAATATTGCTGGCCAAATCTCGTTGATTTTATTGAAAAGCTTTCTAAATATATGATGTTTGTTTCTTTATACACAAAAAAATACTTAATATTCGCTCCCTCGGGTAAAAGCGAGTTTTGTTTTCCCTCGAAAATCAATATTTTTCTATTCTTGTACTTTCAAATAACAGGCAATACGGACTTCAAAATTCAACTTTTCTATTAAATTAAAATGCCGTCTCTAATAATAAAACTCTTAGCTTACTTAAAAGTTTCCAATAGATTGACATAGTTTCTTAATTTTACGTTTACAAGTCAATAAAAGGAATTTCAATATCGCCTTACCCATGTTTTGAGTCAAATGCAATACTGGAAAATCGTAAGCCTGGTTCAAGCCTCATAACACTTGTAATTTTCTTTTTCAAACACATCTGGTAGATAATGTTCGTGGAGTCAATGTAAAAGATACGACGACCAATCCAGTCAACTGTAATATCATGAACAATAACATTTGTCGCAAAAATTTCGTTTCTAGTTAAGTCAAAATTTCCCCGTTTGATGTCTTTGTCATCAATGTAGTAAAGTACATTCTCAACTACATCAATTTCCATGTCATTATATCTTGATGTATGGTCAAATTTATTATTACTGGATCCATTAATAGTGCTGACATGAATATCTCCAGTAATAAGATCAACAGAGTATACTTTATCAAAGCTCATAATAATCAAATATGGCTTTGGATAAACATCTAAATAAATTATAAAAAAACTATAAATAAAAACAATGCGAGTGGATTAAAAAAATGCAAATTTTTATAGACTTTAGAATCATAATATTTGGTGAAAGACCAGAATAAGTGTTTTTTGGAAAGAGTTTTTCACTGTAGAACAATTACTAATAACTGAAATTAGATTGGCTGCATAACCTCTACCTATTATTATTGCATATTATTTTTAGTGCTATGTACAAGAAACCATAAAAGTTTGTCAAATGTAAAGATTATACCTGTGTAAAAACACATTTCTGTTTGCATTTGCATCATTTCCTTGTTATACTGTTTTATTTCCTTGCATGCAGTTGTGTTATCGTCATTGCCATTTTTATCCACGCATGTTTCCCTCCACTCTTTCACGTTGTCTTTTAGTGTCTCTAAGCTTTTCTTGCAGATTGATATGTCGTCATTACCATTTACTATTTGTACACTAATAGACAGGATTGTAAGAGTACCAAGAAACGCTTTTGTTGAGCTTGATATCATCTTTATTTTCTATTTGTTAGAAGATAGACGATTATTAATTTCATTAAAGGTTTTGTAGTAAAATATTTACTTTTTTTATGAAAGGCTTAACATCAATATAATCATATAATCACTTTGTTTTTAACTTTTTGGGGGATGTATAAATCAAGTATTGATCTCTGTAATTATGTAACATTTTAACTTGCTTCTCCAAAAAGTATTTCCACGTTTGCCTTCAGAAAATTGATGATGATTGAATATTGTTGCAATAGATTAGGCAAATTTTTCATTATAACGACTCATGCTTACAACAATTTATATAAGTAGGTTTTACCACCATAGAAAGTTTTTTGAATAAATAGATATAAGGTTTCAAGAAAACGAAATCATAGAAAGAAATAATACATTTCAATGACCACTATAAGGAAATGACAAAATATATGAAATTCACCAAGAGCACTTTTCAAAAAATTTAAAATGGGTTGATTTCAAATATGCTTTTGTTAACTCAGTTTACCAGATGAATGGGAAAAACGTATTGCTTAACTAAGCCAGCAAAATTAAATGCAAAATAGACCTATTGCATGTGACGTCACAATCCTGGTGACGTTACATCTGGAGGACAAGCAAACGCCACATGTAAATAACAAAGCAATATTGTTAAGGATGGTTAACTTTAGCGCAATTTATGGCTGTTTGAAGCGTGCTGATAGGGATAAAGAATTAAGTTTTATCGCATACCAGCTGTGAAAACCAATGCGAGCAAAATATTGCAAGATTTACAAAGGAACGTCGTTCTATGTGGCTTCGAAGAATTCGTCAGACATTGATGATTCTAAATGCACGTATTTACGAGTGTGTAGCCTTCATTTTGTTACTGGTAAGCCATTGAGTTAAAAAAAAGCTTTGTTGTGTTCGTTTGTGTCATTTTATACCATTTGTTGTTTTGTTTACAATAACAGGAAAACCATCAGCTTTAACGGACCAAACTAATCCAGACTGGGCTCCATCTCAAAACCTTGGACATACATATGTCGAAAAAGTTGATGTCGATCGCTATGCTCGTATTTCGGAAAGAAATGAAAAACGAAAAAGAAGTGAATCCATTGAAACAGTACTGTCAGCAGTGACTCAATCGACCTTGACAACCCATCTTGTAGACGAAGAACACGGAGCCACATCTGCTTCATTGTCAGAATCAGAATCAAACAACAAATATTCACAAACGGAACTGAGTTTGGATAAAATAACTGCAATGAAGATCGAGATCAATCGCTTGACCCAAGAAAATCTTGAGTTAAAAAACAAGATAAGTGACATGACGATTGATGAGAAATCCTTCTTAAATGATGACGAAAAAGTCCTCTTTTACACTGGTCTGCCAAGTTGGAAGATCTTGTCAGCAACACTGGAACTGGTACGCCCCTACCTTATGCATTCTCCCAAATGCTCTTTGTCACCATTTAGGGAGTTGCTTTTAACAGTTATGAAACTGCGACTTAATTTAACTGGTGAAGATTTAGCTTATCGATTTGGAAACATCAACAAGGGAACTGTATTAAGAATTTTCTTACAAGTAATTGATGTTCTTTATAATCATTTAAGCCCTCTTATTTTATGGCCTGATAGGGAAGCTTTAAGAAAGACCTTGCCCGTGGATTTTAGAAAACACTGCCCTAAATGTGTTGCCATCATTGACTTCTTTGAGATTTTTTTGGATCGTGCATTAAATCTTCTTGCAAGGGCACAAACTTACTCATCCTACAAGCACCACAACATGATTAAGTACTTAATTGCCATCAGTCCCCAGGGTACAATAAGCTTTATTTCCAGTGGCTAGGGAAGAAGAGTCAGTGACAAACATTTGACTGAGAACAGTGGTCTCCTTGATAAAAACACCTGGAGATGTAATCTTAGCTGATAAAGGCTTTGATATCCAGGAGTCAGTTGGTTTGTACTCTGCAACTATCAAGATGCCAGCTTTTACTAAGGGTAAAAAACAGCTCAGTGGCATTGAAGTCGAACAAACCAGACAAATTGCTAATGCGAGGATTCATGTGGAAAGAGTGATTGCAAACATTAGAAAGAAATATGCACATCTGAGTTCAACTCAGCCAATTGATTTTGTCAATTCTAAAGAAAATGAGCCCACTACGATTGACAAAATAGTTACTGTTAGCTGTGCACTAATTAACATTTGTGATTCTGTCTTACCTTATGACTAAATATTATTTTTGAAACATTTTGCATGCATACACTTAAAATTGTACTAATAATATTTATAAGACATTTGATTTTATTATATTTCATTTTATTCAATTTTTTGGGGTCTTGAGTTTCATTTTCCTGTTAACTCTGGAAGGAGTTCCTAAACACAAATTTCTTTGCTGCCTCTGTTACTTTCTAGAAATTCGTTATTTTGCAAGATTCGTTCAACAAACAAGTCTTTTCTGTTCACGCTACAAAACACATTAGCTGAAACCAGTGCATGACAACTGAGCAATAACTTAAGAAAGTGAATTGCTATACATTAAACAGTTAAACGAAATTAGAATAATTTACAAATGTATTTGATAGTAATATGCATGAGTTCTTTTAAGTTGTTTTGTGCCATCACTTTTATAAATGCAAAACAACCTTTCATCTGTTGAAGTTTCAATTGTCTCATCTTTATGGCAAAATGGACACTATCATAACAAAATCAACAGGTGATGTAATTATTATGTTGACCTTTTCCGCATAAAACATAGACGCAATGAATAACAAACCTTTATTTCACAAATCCCAGTGCCACAACATTGGCAAGAACAAGTCCATCTTGAGAAGCACCAAGAGATCCATGAGTCAAATGAATCCAGAATCCACTGTTTGTCACTGAAACATTTTCATGGTTTGTTTTAGCCATTTTCGATATTCGTCTCTTGCCACCTCTTCGTGGCAACCCATCTTGTTGCTGCAGCTGAAAATTTCTTCAGCTCTGGATAGGAAATGCTTGTGACCAAACTTGGAAGGTGAATCTCTGTTGGTGCGACAAGCGCTTTGAACGAAGCAGTCACTCTTCTAGCATGAAGTCGAAACTAAAGACGAGAATTTGCTTGATCTCTAGTTTTTTCTTCTACAGCTTTTTGCTTTTAAACTGTAACATTATAATATATTAATCCTAACACGTTTTTAATATACACATGATAAACATGTGACTTGGACGAGATTTGAACTCGCACCTTTAGGATAATCCGTCGCTCTACTGTTGAGCTACCAAGCCCACAGGGATTGAGACGAGTCAAATCTCTTTGTGTAAGGTTATATCTTATTAAACCATATGATTACCATGGAGGCGTCAAGCAAATTGCATTTTCTGACAAAGAAAGTGCTCTTAGGTAACCATCCGAAGCCAGTAATCTTAATAAATGTAGAACACCAAGTTGCACAGTGAAATTGGAATACTTTTTGTTTTGTAGTTGTGGCAAACCAATGTTGTGTGGTATTTGACTAAAGTTTCATCGGTAAAGTATTTATTTAATACTTTCTTGTAGTTTCTATCTCTCTCTTTTATTTCATTTAAAGACTTCATCAATTATAAACATTGTTTTCTCCGTTGTTACATTTTTGTCAAAGCTCTTTGGTGGCTTAACATAAGTATCGCTGTCGATTTTTGCAATTTCAGGATCTGCATGTTATTTTCTGCTGCGTGTGTGCTGAATAATCACACGAACTGAGCTCATCCTTGCAGTTGGTTTAAATGCTTCATAGTCACGCAATAAAATATTGCTGGCAAAATCTCGTTGATTTTATTGAAAAGCTGTCTAAATATATGACGTTTGTTTCTTTATACACAAAAATACTTAATATTCGCTCCCTTAGGTAAAAGCGAGTTTCTTTTTCCTCGAAAATAAATATTTTTTTTTATTCTTGTACCTCTAAATAACAGACCATAATACGGACTTAAAAAATTCAACTTTTCTATTAATTTAAAATGCCGCCTCTAATAATAAAAACTCTTACCTTACTTAAGAAAACCCTCCAATAGATTGACATTGATTACGCTTACAAGTAAATAAAAAAATTTCACTATCGCCTTACCCATGTTTTGAGTCAAATGCAATGCTGGAAAAT
This sequence comes from Xenia sp. Carnegie-2017, assembly GCF_021976095.1. Classification (NCBI taxonomy): domain Eukaryota; kingdom Metazoa; phylum Cnidaria; class Anthozoa; order Malacalcyonacea; family Xeniidae; genus Xenia; species Xenia sp. Carnegie-2017. The sequence continues at coordinate 9,631,706 of NW_025813493.1, forward strand.
TGTAAGCCTGGTTGAAGCCTTATAACACTTGTAATTTTCTTTTTCAAATGAGTTTGGTAGATAATGTTCGTGGAGTCAATGTAAAAGATACGACGACCAATCCAGTCAACTGTAATATCATGAACAATAACATTTTTCGCAAAAATTTCGTTTCTAGTTAAGTCAAAATTTCCCGTTTGATGTTTTTGTCATCAATGTAGTAAAGTACATTCTAACTACATCAATTTCCATGTCATTATATCTTGATGCATGGTCAAGTTTATTCTTACTGGTTCCATTAATAGTGCTGACATGAATATCTCCAGTAATAGAATCAACAGAGTATACTTTATCAAAGCCCTTAATAATCAAATATGGCTTTGGATAAACATCTAAATAAATAATAAAAAACTATAAATAACAACGATGCGAGGGGATTAAAAAAATGCAAATTTTTATAGACTTTAGAATCATAATATTTGGTGAAAGACCAGAATAAGTGTTTTTTGGAAAGAGTTTTTCACTGTAGAACAATTACTAATAACTGAAATTAGATTGGCTGCATAACTTCTACCTATTGTTGCATATTATTTTTAGTGCTATGAACAAGAAACCATGAAAATTTGTCAAATCTAAAGATTATACCTGTGTCACATTTCTGTTTGCATTTGCATCATTTCCTTGTTATATTGTTTTATTTCCTTGCATGCAGTTGTGTTGTCGTCATTGCCATTTTTATCAGCAAGTTTCCCTCCACACTTTGTCTTTTAGTGTCTCTAGCTTTTCTTGCAGATTGATATGTCGTCATTACCATTTACTATTTGTACACTAATAGACAGGATTATAAGAGTCCCAAGAAACGCTTTTGTTGAGTTTGATATCATCTTTATTTCCTATTTGTTAGAAGATGGATGATTATTAATTTCTTTAAAGCTTTCGTAGTAAAACATTTACTTTTTTTATGAAAGGCTTATCATCAATATAATCATATAATCAGTTTGTTTTTAACTTTTTTGGGATGTATAAATCAAGTATTGATTTCTATAATTATATAACAATTTAACTTCCTTCTCCAAAAAGTATTTCCACGTTTGCTTTCGGAAAATTGATGATGATTGAATATTGTTGCAATGGATTAGGCAAATTGTTCATTATAATGAATCATGCTTACAACAATTCATATAAGTATGTTTTACCAGCGTAGAAAGTTTTTGAATAAAACATATGTTTAGGAAACGAAAGCATACAAAGAAATAATACATTTCAATTTCCACTATAAGGAAATGACACAAATTATGAAAATCACCAGAGCAGTTTACAAAAATTTAAAATGGGTTGATTTCAAATTTGCTTTGTTAACTCAGTTTACCAGATGAATGGGAAGCGTATTGCTTAACTAAGCCAGCAAATTAAATGCAAAATAGTCTGTTGCTTAGTGTTTAATACACTAGCTTGCCTCTCTGTAACTACATGCCGTCTAGTTACAGAAAGAGGCCCTTAAGCAATACATGATATTCTGATTTAAAACATCTGTTAGTCGTATAAAGAAGTTCGACTCTCCTAATTATATAAGTTCTGAATTAAATGAAATTTATAAGCATTTTGACAGAGCTGCTAAAGTATAGAAAGTCTAAAAGCTAATAAGAATGCAACTTTGCAGTATTGAAAAATTCCTACTTCTTCAAATATTTTGTTTCAGACAATGAAAAGGCATTTGCCATCTGTCAAAAATATTCTTCAATATGGAATAATTGTTGCAGAAGAAGCAAGAGCCGAGAAATGTATCATTTGTTCTGCATGTACTTCTTGCTCTTTTATAATGACTTCTTTATTGATGTTTGATGATGATTTGTTCCATTTTAATTTGTTGATTTATGTACCTCTCTTTCTTTATCATTTCTTTCAATCATAAATTTTAGTTTTAATGTCCAATCAACTATTCTTATCACACATGCATTCAAGTTTAGCTTACTATTTTCTCTGGCGTATCAATACAAATTTATAATACATTTCCAGACATTCATCAATATCAATTAGAAATTTTATCGTTGGTTGTGATGAATCAATTCGTTTTTGTTTTCATCATAAGGATAAATATGAAATGATGAAAAGATTTGCGAAACGGTAAAATTTTTTAAAGAATTTTAGACTATTCAAATTGCTATATGGCAGCTATGTATATATGTTGCATGACTACGCTAACCTAAATTACAGAAATGCTTAAAAAAAACATACAAAAATGCTTCATAAAGCTTTAAGTATTTTATAAGATATAGATTGTATTAGATTATCTCTTGGATTACGTATAAGCATGATTATGATAAATGAAATGTATGTTCTTAATAAGGAAGTGAAATCCATAAGAGCTATTGTTCTTGCATTATGTGATAAACTCTGAATTTTAAGTGTTCTTTATGTTTCTTTGCTTACCATTGAAGAGAAATTTGGCTATCAATGAAATTTCTCCTTTGAATTCTGAGAAGTTATTTTCTATCCTTTCTCAAACAGCAGCTTAAAAATGTAACTGAAACACAACTTGTCGTGTCTTAAAGTGCTAGTAATATTGGCTTTTGAATTTTGACATCAACACAAGACGAGTACTTTTCTGTGGACGGGGACACAAATTTTCATGATTTTCATTATATTTGGGATGAGGAGCATAATTCTGAAATTTAGTGTCAGAAAAAATATGCAACAAAAATATTGTTTCAGCAATTCCAAGAAATACTATTTACATTGAAAATAACAGACCAAATTATTTTAATTGCTTATAACATACCCAAGAAAAAATATTTATGTTGACGTTATTCAATTGGTCAACTATTCAAGTGTCTCTATAAACTAAAAAATGTGCACTGCAGATGTTAGTTTCTGTTCATAGATAAGATACTATAAGCCAAAAAGTATTGTCTATAAACAACTTTTGTTCAATTTTTAGAGTTCATTATATTATGTTTTACCCATTTTTATTTAACCCAACATGAAACTTTCTAAAGTACATCATTTTCAAACAAGGCTAGTTTCTTAGGTGATTATCTTTATAGATGAACATATACGTGACGGTGACACAAATTTTCATGATTTTTATATATATTTGGGATAAAGAACAATAATTGCAGAAACTTAGTGTCAGAAAAATATGCAACAAAATATTGTTTCAACAATTCCGACAAATATCATTTACATTGAAAATAACAGACCGAATTACTTTAATTTCAAATAACAACACCCCGAGAAAAATATGTTTATGTTGACGTTATTCAAATTGGTCAACTATTTCAAGTGTCTCTATAAAAAAAGAAAAATGTGCACTGCAGAGTTGTTAGTTTCCATTCATAGATAAAATACTACAAAGCCAATTAAGGAGTATTGTCTATAAGCAATTTTTGTTCAATTTTTACAGTTAATTATAATATGGCTACCCCCTTTTTACTTAACCTAACAAGAAACTTTCTAAAGTACATCAAATTGAAACAAGGCTGGTTTCTTAGGTAATTATCTTTATACATCCCATTTGGCATGATTTTAATTTCTCATGTTTTATTATATTTAATTCATTTCAACGTATTCATTCCCTTTCCTCTCTCAAAATACATAAAATAAGGACAAAAAGACCATTAATGTTGTAAACCCTCCCCCTTAAACATTTTCAGAGCAAAATTTACAAATTACATTATTCATGATATACATGATATTCTGTTTACAACATCTGTCTGTCGTAGAGAGCTCGACTCCATAATTATATAAGTTCTGAATTGAATGAAATTTCTGAGCATTTTGACAGAACTGTCAAAGTAAAAAGTCTAAAGAACTAAATATAAGAATGCAACTTTGCAGTATTGAAAAATTCTTACATCTTCAAATATTTTGTTTCAGACAATTAAAAGCGTTTCCATCTTCAAAATGGTCTTGTAATATGGAATAATTGTAGCAGAACAAACAAAAGCCAAGAAATGTAACGTTTGTTCTGCATATATTTCTTGCTCTTTAAAATGACTTCTGTATTTATGTTTGATGATGATTTGCCCTATTTCAATTTGTTGAATTATGTACCTCTTTCTCCTGATTTTTTCTCTCAATCCTAAATCTTAGTTTTAATGTCTAATCAAATATTTTTAATCATACATGCATTCAAGTTTTAGTTTACTATCATTCTCATGTAAAACGTAAAACACTTTGCAAAAATTTCATAATTCTTAAATGTCTATGATAGTTTAAAAACATTTTTGTTATCTGTATTTAGACTAAAATACTTAATGATTGTTGCTCTAAATATTTTTGATGTAGCTACTATTTCCTCTAGCGTATCAATGTAATTATGATTTAATACATTTCCAGACATTCCTAAATATCAATTAGTAGAACTTTATCGTTGGTTGTGATCAATCAATTCGTTTTGTTTTCATCATAAGGATAAATATGAAATGATAAAGAGATTTGCAGAAACAGTAAAATTTTTAAAGAATTTTAGACTATTCAAATTACTATATGGCAGCTATGTATATGATGCATGCTGCGCTACCTAAATTACAGAAAATGCTTAAAAAAACATACAAAAATGTTTCATAAAGCTTTAAGTATTTTATAAGGTAAAGATTGTGTTAGATTGTCTTTTGGATTACCTATATGCATGACTATGATAAAGAAATGTATTTTCTTAATAAGGAAGTGAAATCCGTAAGAGCTATTGTTCTTGCATTATGTTATAAACTCTGAATTTAAAGTTTTCTTTATGTTTTCTTTGCTTACCATTGAAGAGAAATTTGGCTATCAATGAAATTTCTCCTTTGTTCTGAAAGTTATTTTCTATCCTTCTCAAACAGCAGCTTAGAAAAAATGTAACTGAAACAAAACTTGTCGTGTCTTAAAGTGCTAGTAATATTGGCTTTTTGAATTTTGACATCAACACAAGACGAGTACTTTTCAGTGGACGGGGACAGAAATTTTCATGATTTTCATTATATTTGGGATGAGAGCCATAATTGCTGAAATTTAGTGTCAGAAAAATATGCAACAAAAATATTGTTTCAGCAATTCAAAATAATACATTGAAAATAACAGACCAAATTATTTTAATTGCTTATAACAACACCAAGAAAAAATATGTTTATATGTTGACGTTATTCAAAGTCAACTATACAAGTGTCTATATAAACTAAAAAATGTGCACTGCAGATGTTAGTTTCTGTTCATAGATAAGATACTATAAGCCAAAAAAGTATTGTCTATAAACAACTTTTTTTCAATTTTTAGAGTTCATTATATTATGTTTACCCAATTTCTACCCCAACATGGAACTTTCTAAAGTACATCATTTTTAAACAAGGCTAGTTTATTAGGTGATATTATCTTTATAGATGAACAATATACGTGACGGTGACACAACTTTTCATGATTTTTATATATATTTGGGATAAAGAACAATAATTGCAGAAACTTAGTGTCAGAAAAATATGCAACAAAATTGTTTCAACAATTCCGACAAATATCATTTACATTGAAAATAACAGACCGAATTACTTTAATTTCAAATAACAGTACCCGAGAAAAATATGTTTATGTTGACGTTATTCAAATTGGTCAACTATTTCAAGTGTCTCTATAAACAAAAAGAAAAATGTGCACTGCAGTTGTTAGTTTCCATTCATAGATAAAAATACTACAAAGCCAATTAAGAATTATTGTCTATAAGCAATTTTGTTCAATTTTACAGTTAATATATTATGGCTGCCCTTTTTACTTAACCTAACAAGAAACTTTCTAAAGTACATCAAATTGAAACAAGGTGGTTTCTTAGGTAATTATCTTTAAACATCCCAACATGATTTTAATTTCTCATGTTTTTATTATATTTAATTCATTTCAACGTATTCATTCCCTTTCTCTCTCAAAAATACATATAATAAAGACAAAAAAGACCATTAATGTTGTAAACCCTCCCCTTAAAACATTTTCAGGCAAAATTTACAAATTACATTATTCATGATATACATGATATTCTGTTTTACAATCTGTCTGTCGTAGAGAGAAGCTCGACTCTATAATTATATAAGTTCTGAATTGGATAGAGAATTTCACAGCATTTTGACAGAACTGTCAAAGTAAAAAGTCTAAAGAACTAAATATAAGAATGCAACTTTGCAGTATTGAAAAATTCTTACATCTTCAAATATTTTTGTTTCAGACAATTAAAGACATTTTCCATCGTCAAAATGGTCTTGTAATATGGAATAATTGTAGCAGAACAAACAAGAGCCAAGAAATGTATCGTTTGTTCTGCATATATTCTTGCTCTTTAAAATGACTTCTGTATTTATGTTTGATAATGATTTGCCCTATTTCAATTTGTTGAATTATGTACCTCTTTCTCCTGATTATTTCTCTCAATCCTAAATCTTAGTTCAATGTCTAATCAAATATTCTTTTATCATACATGAATTCAAGTATTACTTTACTATCTTTTTTCTCATGTAAAACGTAAAACACTTTGCAAAAATTTCATAATTCTTAAATGTCTATGATAGTTTAAAAAACATTTTTTGTTATCTGTATTTAGACTAAAAATACTTAATAATTGTTGCTCTAAATATTTTTGATGTAGCTACTATTTCCACTAGCGTATCAATGTAATATGATTTAATACATTTCCAGACATTCCTAAATATCAATTAAGTAGAACTTTATCGTTCGTTGTGATCAATCAATTCGTTTTTGTTTTCATCATAAGGATAAATATGAAATGATAAAGATTTGCGAAACAGTAAAATTTTTAAAAGAATTTTAGACTAGTCAAATTACAGATGTAGCTATGTATATGGTGTGCTGCGCTACCCTAATTACAGAAAATGCTTAAAAACATACAAAACGTTTCATAAAAGCTTTAAGTATTTTTATAAGGTAAAGAATGTATTTAGATTATCTGTTGGATTACGAATAAGCATGACTATGATAAATAAAATGTATGTTCTTAATAAGGAAGTGAAATCCATAAGAGGTATTGTTCTTGCATTTATGTTATAAGAAGCTCTGAATTTAAGTTTCTTTTATGTTTTCTTTGCTTACCATTGAAGGGGCATCAGTAGAGTTTCTCAATTCAGGTTATCCTCAAACAATGCCATCAAATCAGTCATGCTGAAATTTTGTGTGTCAGAAAAAAATGCAACAAAATATTGTTTAAGCAATTCCAAGAAATACTATTTACATTGAAAATAACAGACCAAATTATTTTAATTCCTTATAACAATACCCCGGAAAAAATGTTTATTTTGACGTTTGTCGAATTGGTCAACTATTTAAGTTTCTCGCAATCTAAAGGAAAATATTGCACTGCAGATGTTAGTTTCAATTTCATAGATAAATACTATAAGCCAAAAAAGTATTGTCTATAAACAACTTTTGTTCAATTTTTAGAGTTCATATATTATGTTTTACCCATTTTCTACTTAACCCAACATGACTTTCTAAAGTACATCAAATTCAAACAAGGCTGGTTTCTTAGGTAATTATCTTTATACATCCCATTTGGCATGATTTTAATTTCATGTTTTATTATATTTAATTCATTTCAACGTATTCATTCCTTTCCTCTCTCAAAAATACATATAATAAAGACAAAAGACCCTTTAATGTTGTAAACCCTCCCCTTTAACATTTTCAGAGCAAAATTTACAAATTACATTATTCATGATATACGATATTCTGTTTACAACATCTGTCTGTCGTAGAGAGAAGCTCGACTCTATAATTATATAAGTTCTGAATTGAATGAAATTTCTATGAGCATTTTGACAGGAGTTTGGGCAGGATTTCAGACAATTAAAAGCATTTCCATCATCAAAAATAGTCTTATAATATAGAATAATTGTAGCAGAACAAACAAAGCCAAAGAAATGTATCGTTTGTTCTGCATATATTTCTTAGCTCTTTAAAATGACTTCTGTATTTATGTTTGATAATGATTTGCCCTATTTCAATTTGTTGAATTATGTACCTCTTTCTCTGATTTTTTCTCTCAATCCAAAATCTTAGTTTTAATGTCTAATCAAATATTCGCTTTATCATGTATTCAGTTCTATCTCGTAAAACACTTTGCAAAGTACCATAATTGTAAAATGTCTATGATAGTTTAAAAAACATTTTTCTTATCTATTATTTAGGCTAAAATACTTAATTGTTGCTCTAAATATTTTGATGTAGCTACTATTTCCACTAAAATCCATAATGTAATTACTGATTTAGCCGGCAGACATTCCTAAATATCAATTAGTAGAACTTTATCGTTGGTTGTGATCAATCAATTCGTTTTGTTTTCATCATAGGATAAATATGAAATGATAAAGAGATTTGCGAAACAGTAAAATTTTTAAAAGAAATTTTAGACTATTCACATTGCTATATGGCAATATGTATATATGATGCATGCTGCGCTACCCAATTACGGAAAATGCTTAAAAGCAATACAAAATGTTTCATAAAGCTTTAGAGTATTTTATAAAGGTAAAGATTGTGTTAGATTATCTGTTGGATTACGTATAAGCATGACTATGATAAATGAAATGTATGTTCTTGTAAGGAAGTGAAATCCATAAGAGGTATTGTTCTTGCATTATGTTATAAACTCTGAATTTAAAGTTTTCTTTATGTTTTCTTTGCTTACCATTGGAAGGAAATTTGGCTATCAATGAAATTTCTCCTTTTGAATTCACAAGTTATTTTCTATCCTTCTCAAACAGCTTAGAAAAATGTAACTGAAACACAACTTGTCGTGTCTTAAAAGTGCTAGTAATATTGGCTTTTTGGTGCCGATAACACAAGACAGTACTTTATTGGACGGGGACACACAAATTTTCATGATTTTTTCATTATATTTGGGATGAGGAGCCATAATCCTTGAAATTTAGTGTCAGAAAAAAAATATGCAACAGATTGTTTTTTCAATTCAAAGAAATAATATTTACATTGAAAATAAGCAGATGAAATTATTTTAATTGCTTATAACAACACCCAAGAAAAATATGCGTATGTTGACGTTATTCACTTAGTCGCTACACAATGTCTATATAAACTAAAAAATGTGCACTGCAGATGTTAGTTTCTGTTCATAGATAGATACTATAAGCCAAAAAAGTATTGTCTATAAACAACTTTTGGTCAGATTTTTAGAGTTCATTATACTATGTTTTCCAATTTCTACTTACCCCAACATGTGAACTTTCTAAAAATTACATCATTTTTAAACAAGGCTGAACATTAGGTGATTATCTTTATAGATGAACAATATACATTGACGGTGACACAACTTTTCATGATTTTTATATATATTTGGGATAAGAGCAATAATTGCAGAAACTTAGTGTCGAAAAAATATGCAACAAAAATATTGTTTCAACAATTCCGACAAATATCATTTACATTGAAATAACGAATGAATTACTTTAATTTCAAATAACAATTACCCGAGAAAATATGTTTATGTTGACGTTATTCAAATTGGTCAACTATTTCAAGAATGTCTCTATAAACAAAAAGAAAAATGTGCACTGCAGTTGTTAGTTTCCATTCATAGATAAAATACTACAAAGCCAATTAAGGGTATTGTCTATAAACTTGAATTTTTGTTCAATTTTTACAGTTAATTATAATGTAAATACCCCTTTTTACTTAACCTAACAAGAAACTTTCTAAAGTACATCAAATTGAAACAAGGCTGGTTTCTTAGGTAATTATCTTTAAACATCCCATTTGGCATGATTTTAATTTCTCATGTTTTTATTATATTTAATTCATTTCAACGTATTCATTCCTTTCCTCTCTCAAAAATACATATAATAAAGATAAAAGACCATTAATGTTGTAAACCCTCCCCATAGAAACATTTTCAGAGTAAAATTTACAAATTACATTATTCATGTATACATGATATTCTGTTTACAACATCTGTCTGTCGTAGAGAGCTCGATCTATAATTATATAAGTTCTGAATTGAATGAAATTTCACCAGCATTTTTGACAGAACTGTCAAAGTAAAAAAAGTCTAAAAGAACTAAATATAAGAATGCAACTTTTGCAGTATTGAAAAATTCTTACATCTTCAAATATTTTGTTTCAGACAATTAAAGACATTTTCCATCGTCAAAATGGTCTTGTAATATGGAATAATTGTAGCAGAACAAACAAGAGCCAAGAAATGTATCGTTTGTTCTGCATATGTTTCTTGCTCTTAAAAATGACTGTATTTATGTTTGATAATGATTTGCCCTATTTCAATTTGTTGAATTATGTACCTCTTTCTCTGATTATTTCTCTCAATCCTAAATCTTAGTTTCAAAATGTCTAATCAAATATTCTTTATCATACATGAATTCAAGTACTTTTATCTTTCTCATGTAAAACGTAAAACACTTTGCAAAAATTTCATAATTCTTAAATAATGTCTATGATAGTTTAAAACATTTTTTGTTATCTGTATTTAGACTAAAATACTTAATAATTGTTGCTCTAAATATTTTTGATGTACTACATATTTCACTAGCGTATCAATGTAATTATGATTTAATACATTTCAGACATTCCTAAATATCAATTAGTAGAAACTTTGTATCGTTCGTTGTGATCAATCAATTCGTTTTGTTTTCATCATAAGGATAAATGTAAAATGATAAAGAGATTTGCCCGAAACAGTAAAAATTTTTTAAAAAGAATTTTAGACTAGTCAAATTACCAGATGGCAGCTATGTATATGTGATGCATGCTGCGCTACCTAAATTACAGAAAATGCTTAAAAACATACAAAAACGTTTCATAAAGCTTTAAGTACATAAGGTAATGTGTTAGATTATCTGTTGGATTACGAATAAGCATGACTATGATAAATAAAATGTATGTTCTTAATAGGGAAGTGAAATCCATAAGAGGTATTGTTCTTGCATTATGTTATAAACTCTAATGAATTTAAAGTTTTTCTTTATGTTTTCTTTGCTTACCATTGAAGAGGAATTTGGCTATCAATGAAATTTCTCCTTTGAATTCTGATAAGTTATTTTCTATCCTTCTCAAACAGCAGCTTAGAAAAAATGTAACTGAAACACAACTTGTCGTGTCTTAAAGTGCTAGTATTATTGGCTTTTTGAATTTTGACATCAACACAGACAGGTACTTTCTTGGACAGGGACACAAATTTTCATGATTTTCTTTATATTTTAGGATGAAGAGCCATAATTGCTGAAATTTTGTGTCGAAAAAATGCAACAAAAATATTGTTAAGCAATTCCAAGAAATACTATTTACATTGAAAATAACAGACCAAATTATTTTAATTCCTTATAACAATACCCCGGGAAAAAAATGTTTATTTTGACGTTTGTCGAATTGGTCAACTATTTCAAGTTTCTCTGCAATCTAAAAGAAAAATGTGCACTGCAGATGTTAGTTTCTGTTCATAGATAGATACTATAAGCCAAAAAGTATTGTCTATAAACAACTTTTGTTTCAATTTTAGAGTTCATTATATTATGTTTTACCCATTTTCTATAACCCAACATGAACTTTCTAAAATTACATCAAAATTCAAACAAGGCTGGTTCTTAGGTAATTATCTTTATACATCCCATTTGGCATGATTTTAATTTCTCATGTTTTATTATATTTAATTCATTTCTTGTATTCATTCCTTTCCTCTCTCAAAAATACATATAATAAAGACAAAAAAGACCCTTTAATGTTGTAAACCCTCCCCCCTTTAACATTTTCAGAGCAAAATTTACAAATTACATTATTCATGATATACATGATATTCTGTTTACAACATCTGTCTGTCGTAGAGAGAAGCTCGACTCTATAATTATATAAGTTTCTGAATTGAATGAAATTTCTGAGCATTTTTGACAGAACTGTCAAAGTAAAAAGTCTAAAGAACTAAATATAAGAATGCGCTTTGCAGTATTGAAAAATTCTTACATCTTCAAATATTTTGTTCAGACAACTAAAGGCGTTTTCCATCGTCAAAAATGGTCTTGTAATATGGAATAATTGTATAGAACAAACAAGAGCCAAGAAATGTATCGTTGTTCTGCATATAATTATGCTCTTTAAAATGACTTCTGTATTTATGTTTGATGATGATTTCCCCTGTTTCGATTTGTTGAATTATGTACTTCTTTCTCTTGATTATTTCTCTCAATCCTAAATCTTAGTTTCAATGTCTAATCAAATATTCTTAATCATACAAGCATTCAAGTTTTAGTTTACCTTCATTATCATGTAAAAACGTAAAACACTTTGCAAAATTTCATAATTCTTAAATAACTATCATAGTTTAAACAACATTTTTGTTATCTGTATTTAGACTAAAAATACTTAATGATTGTTGCTCTAAATATTTTTGATGTAGCTACTATTTCCTCTAGCGTATCAATGTAATTATGATTTATACATTTCCAGACATTCCTAAATATCAATTAGTAGAACATTATCGTTGGTTGTGATCAATCAATTCATTTTTGTTTTCATCATAAGGATAAATATGGAAAGAATTTCTAAAAAGAAATTCTTATATAGACTTTAGCAGCAGTGTGTCTCAGTGATGTTGTAGAATAAATGCCGAAAAGTAAGCATTCAAATTTTATCCATTTTCTCCCCTCATCCACGTTTTGCCCCCTATTCGCGTTTATACCCTTATCGCGTTTGTCCCCTCTTTGCACGCATTTTATCCCTCATTCGGATTTTATCTCCTCATCCACATTTTATTCTCTCATCCGTTTATCCTCTCTTCCCGTTATATCCCCATATCCGCATCCTTATACGCAGGTTCATCCGCAATCCGTATCCGCACTTTATCCTGACTCATTCAACTTTTCGCGATTGTCGGCGGCTTTGACATATTTTGACTTGCAACATTCTCTTGAGATTTTCCAAAAACAATGTGTCTCGTCCAAGCCGGCTGGTGCCCAGTTTCAATAACTCTGATGAAATACTCTTTTGTATCAGACCACCAACATATATGGCTGAATTGCAAAGTCAGGAATACATATACCGTTCAAAAAGTTCAAAGTTGTTCTCATTATGCCGCAGATGGACTTCGGCGCAAGCATCGTTAAAATAGTTCGCGGAATGTAACAACCGCATCCCCTTGAAAGTTAACTTTTGACCAACCATGCATATCCCATCTTATTTACTTGTTATGTTTTGTCATTAGAAGTAGATATTGAATTTGGTTACATCGTTGGCACTATTTTCAACATTTAAAGGTTTGTGAAACGGATAACAATAATCATGGTCCGACAGTAAAATTACTAGATTTATCACGGTGAACTTAAATCTAATAAATGCATCTTGAATACAGTATTATGTTTTGTCAAGGGCAAATTAAGTGCAGCATATCTCCATCATGCTTCGATCGTGAGGCTTTACAAATCTGAAGCTTAACAGAAAACATGCACGGCTTTTTAACGTATTTAGGATAAAATTCTATTGTTAATCATGTTAAATTATTCGTAAGTCGGTAATAACATTCGGATTATGTAAAGTATAATATAGATTTTATAGAGGAACAAAACAAGTGTAACGAGAAACGATATTATAATGACGATCTTCATGTGATATGGCATATGTCATATCTACTTAATTAATTATGCAAAATACTGTATTGTTTATATATTTTTCGTTTGATGTTCATATCTCAACAAATCAAAATTGCATTCGCCTTTTGATCAACATGTTTTATAACACAGATATTAGGGCATGTGGTCTTTTCTTGTTTCCGTTGTTTTTCGGCCAAAAATCTTCAATCTACAAGTAAAATCAAGTAAAGAAATAAATTCTTAAGATCAGTCATACAATGCTACATTTATTACACATCTAATTTATTCAACTCAATGTACATTGTAGTTGTTTAAGTTTCATGTTCTACAATGGCGTCAGATTATCTTAAAAAGCACAAAAGATTTTGGAAAATGATGAACCTACGAAAATTCCGAAAAATAAACAAATTCCAATTCAGCACAGTGCTTGCATCAAAACGTTTCTGAAATGTATCCAAGATGAAGGTTTGCGAAAACTTACCATCGTTACGGATACAAACCGGTGGAATCAAAAAATCCAGATCGATAATCAATGGTATTGAAGATGAAAAGATCAGTGACGTCATTATAGTTGGTGCAGGAATGGCAGGTCTAAGTGCAGCGTATGAATTAAGAAAAGCTGGTCTTTCTGTGAAAATTCTAGAGCAAACAGACTGTTATGGAGGAAGAATCTTTACGTATGGTAAAGAAAGTGGTCTTGCGTCTGGTTTGTATGCAGAAGGTATGGATAAACTCGCTCAGTAAATTGTCTGCTAAAATTGAAGCTATTTCATTAATAAATCATAAATTCAAAAGCTTTGCCACAGTTTTTCACAGAACAGTAAAATGCTGCCCCCTCACATAGGTATAGCTAGAACAGCAGATCAGCATTGCTGCAGTAGGTTAGTGGGCAGAACTAGGAAATATACCCGCCACTCGTGTGTCAACAGAAACCACATTGAATAAACGACGACTGTTACTGGCTGACAAGCTTAGTCCAAATATGACGAAAAACAGCAACTTATTTTGTATAAACATGATAATCATTACAACGATATGAACTGATTAACTTCTTGCTTTCGACGGTAAAAATTCCAATACAGCGAATGCTTTCTTAAGCAATGCTTCGAATCGTTGAATCGTTCTAGCTTTAACATGCAAAAATTGGATAACAAATGAAAGCCCCCCCCCCATCGAGAACTCTTCTATAGTAATAAAAAAAGTTTACTTTGAAGAATAAATGATACAAAAATCGTTTGTCAACTATAAATTGAATCAAGCAATTAAAACAGCAAAAATTTCAACGATTAGCTGAATAATGATGTGGTGAGCTTTGCTTCTGTGAAAGATTCGACAACTAGGTATCTTTTCAACTATCTTTTTGTTATTCATTCCATTTGTTTCCAAGCATTTGAAAAATTTCATTATCATTTGATAGTTTTCAGTTGCTTGTCAAACTCTTTAGTTAAATGAAAATAGGAGGAGGCCTCCTAAAAATTATATGCAGCATTTTTGCATGTTCGCTAGATCAATTAAAAAATCAAAAAATTTAACACTGTTAAGCACCCTACAAGGTGTTTCGTATTTGTAAAAAGTTTTTAGACTTGCATTCAAGTGTAAAACACAATATAATAAAGTAAATGATATGCCATCAGTGTCATACAGGAAAATGAAAATAGCTGTTTTATCATCATTTTCTGTCTCAGCAGGTGATGTTAACAACAAAATATGCTATTAAAGGACAAAAACTTTCTGCGAGATTTTTTGAAGCCTACCGGGCCGTAATAAACATACGTATGTTTTATATTCAAAGAGACCTGTATCTTTCATAAAATTTTACTGTTTTAATGTTATGAGTAAGGGTGCTGTCCTTTCAAGAAAGTTAGGAGGGTCTTATAGCCTTCATTGCTTCTCCGCTTCCAACTCCCTGAGTTGTGCCTATATACGTTAGTGCCAAATCTGATGATTGTGTTGGCCATTGAATCACAAACCTTTTTATCTGTGGGGTCTTTTCAAAAACTCTACTTATGTGTGTGTTTGACGTCATTGTCGTGTTGGAAGACACAGAACTAAATATATATTCTACGAATTTTTAAATCTACAGGTTATACACTTAAATGAAACAGTTTTTTTTATAATCAAGTAATCTAGAAAAAGTCATTTTTAAAGAGAAGCATTGATTAAAGATTGAGAGATTACACTCTTTTCTTCTAGAAAATGCAAAATTTTATGAAAATCACTAGAATACATGAATTTTTGGTATTATATGATATTGGCGACCATCTATATATATAATTCTTTAATCATGTACATGCAGAAATGAAAGAGAATCTTACAATTTTCAACTAAAAAAATATTTATTATTTTTCAAGCTGGAGCAATGCGATTGCCTGGAGGTGTGGACGATCAATATGAAAAACAACATTATTTGACGGACGGTTACATCAAGAACTTTAATCTACCTATCAAATGTTTTCCAAACTACGATGAAAATGTCATTACTAGCATTTATGGTTTTCGCGAAAAATCTGAAGGTGAAGTGCATAAAAATAGTGAACAAAAATAGTGTAAAAGCAGAGATCGTGTAATAAATTTAACAAGATGACTTTAAATGCATGTATTGCGAGGATGCAATTGCATGTCATGAAAATGTTTTCTATTTCCGCTAGCTAGTCAAAACGATGCTTGCTCAACATATAACATCAGAGGCTTAACTAGAACGTTAATTGGAGAGGGGGCATATTCATATATTCCGTTGCCCAACTGGTTTCTCATGAAAGTGATTTGAATTTCAAAGAAATCGGCAGGGCACAACGAAATATATGAATATACACCAGTTAACGTTCTAGTTACCTCTATGTATTTATATTCAAGTGTTGTTCTTTTATACAAATAGAGTTTGTAAGATGAAAAACAAACATCGATGAAAGAAAACTTAAACCATTTTCATTTCTATAAATTTACAACATTTATTTTCTCAACAACGAACTTAGGCCTGCATTATAGCTAATACTGGTTTACACTTAAAATGCATGCCACTACAGTTCATGATGACGCTATTTGCACCTGGATATTGTTAGTACTACTCTTCATGTAATGATTAATTTGCTAAGTAATTGTTTATGCTGCTTTGTCTCATGTTTTCAGTTTGGGCTGAGAAACATTTTGACAAATTTTGGCAAACTGGATGGATGGAATAAATAAATCATTAAGAAAAGACATTTTGAATATTGGTAATTATACAATGAGAATGTTTTTGTCTATTTTATAATTCAGATATGTAAAAAACTATTGACGAGGCATGCAAGGAAAACAACCATATTTCATTGTGTGAGAATCTATGTCTTGAGAATAAAATCAACATTATAAACTGTTAGTGACAATAATTTACCTTTTTTTAATCAGGAAAATACTACGACGAATCAACAAGTTTAGTCAGTGACCAGCTTTACACTTGGTTATCAAAAGCAAATAGTGTAGATGATCAAGTTAATGCTTGGGATCGTTGGATTAAAATTTGGAGTCGGTTCACGGTGGAAAATTTTCTTGAAAGTACTATCGATGTAATTAAAGCTAAAGTTTCTATTCAAGAGCAGGAAGACTTGGATTTAATCAAGCTTGAAAGTCTTTGCCTTGGTCTAGCGACGCCGTTCAAGGCTTTTCTGTAGTTTTTGCGTGTGATCTTGACCAATCACTTGAACACTATCTTTCTTTCCATTGGGAAAAGGGCATTCTCCTGAAATGCATTGTTTGAAAGTTGGCATGCACAGTTTGCCAAAGCGTTTTCAACAGTGAAATATTAAATACAGATGACATAGAATACAAGAAGCAAGTATATAAAATAAATTACTGGTGTAAAGATGATTGTCCGCTAAAGATTTTGTAGAGGTGTCGTGTTATTCAAATAGTGGTGCATCAATTGTTTATAAAGGAAAGGTAAGTTTAGTTAACCGAAATTAATTTAGTCGAAATGTTTGCTTAACCTTTTACTTTACGAGCTTGTTCAGTGATTGTTGAACTACTATACTGCCAAAGGGTTTATTAAAATAAAACTCGCCCACAGCAGACATCTGCGTCTGCAGTGAATTGCAACCTGTGTTATGTACATTAGACTGGATAACGCAATCTCTCGTGAAAATTAAAGCGGGAAGTTCGATCATTTGCTTGTTGACTTAATGGGGGTGTCGGTCCTACTTTACCATCCTTTTGTGTTACAAATTCACATTTTTTCTCATATTTTAAGAACTTCTGATTTGGACAAAGTTTTAATGAAATGTACAGGAAAACCTGTGGAGAGTTTTAACCCTAATGTTGTATTTTCTGTGCATTTGTAATGACTGAGAAATGAGATAGCATGTTGTATCGCCATTTAAAAGTTGAAGTTGACAAGGACAATTTCTGTTCCGCGAGGCATTTTTCGAAGATGAATTCTCAATCTACAACAAAGTATCAACAAACGCAATCATATCTTCAATATATTCATCTATAGTGTAGATGTTCATAAAAGAACTGGTTAAAGACTTTGCTTCACTAATGAATAACAGAAGTTTTGCATATTTCTATGATGTACATCTTGTATATTTTGATGATACTGTTTTCAATTTACTGATGTATATTAAAACATCTTTCTGATTAGTGGCGTAGCTAGCTTGAACATTTGGTCGGGCTCACGAGGGGCGCAACCATGGTTGGCGCCGAGCGAGGCTACAATTTAGACTCCCTAGAACTTCGAAACAGCTATCTTATAAAACAAATGCGTGATATTTATGCAGGAAATAGAACCATTTGGTGAATTTAAATTGCCGAAGGATCTTATAGTAAAGCAGAGAAAGAGTTTAAAAATAGTTGCAGATATGTGATTTATTTTCTCAACACCACATACATAAATAGATACATAAAAGATAAAAGTTTCTCGGATTTTAATTGAAGTTTTATTGAGCTTTCGATTCGTTGCTTCGAGCCTTCATCAGAATGAGGATATTTATTTATTTCACCCCATCCAATCACATTAATCCACCCACTTATCCAATTAGACATGCTCTGTCTCAAGCTAAAAAGTACGTGTAAATAAATATCCTCATTCTGATGAAGGCTCGAAGCAACGAGTCAGCTCAATAAAAATCAATGTATCATATCTTTATGTATCAATGCCTGGATTACAAATTTTCAAACTTATAAATAGATACCTATGTACATCTTGTAAAGAAACTTTGACAAAGTTTCAGATTTATTCGAAAAAGGCTCAGATTTGTCAACAACAACTATCAAAGTTGTGATGCCGTTCATTGTCGTGCTGAAATGACAATCATCATTGCCTGCATTACAAAGTTCGAAAAATTCTAACATGTCATGGACGTAAGACATCATCAGCTTGTTATCAGCCATGTATGAATACCTATTTTTTTATAAGAAAGCAGGTCTTCGTGGTTTTCAATGAACTTCTTTACTACCTCATCATGCAATGTGTTGGCGTCTTCTTTTCTCTGACAGTATAATTTGTGATGGAAATCCTGCAAAGAGCTAAAACGTCCTTGGCTTATATTTCTAAGATAATTTTTTACCCTCTTCATGGCCTACTCAAATTACACGGCCTGATATCTTCACTTATAAAGGGCCAAAATGTAAGGCCATTGAATTTACTCCGGCGGTGCTCTTCGAAATTTTGATCTTCTTCCTTCAAAATTGTTTATTGTTACTTTATGGTATACTCTTGTAGCTAAAAGTCTAGCGATCATTTCAAGAGTTTATTGGCTGAGATGTGGTTCATTTTTCGCCGAGAAATCATAGTTTATAAATTGGTGCGATCGGCGGTTGTTTTGTTTATCACGCGCTCGTCTTCGCTCGAAAATTTTAGCTCTTAAATCGTGGATTATCTATATTTGGTATCTACGTGTTCCTGGTACTCTCCTCTACATTTCTACAAGATTTTTGGAGTCGAATTGTATACATTTTTTCTTTTATTTACGAAAATCTTCAAACCCATAATTATAGCGATGGTGCTTCCTATTTTCAACGGTGTCCTTCCTACTCCAACTACGCCTAAGAAAAATTTCATCAAATCCAAACGATTTATTGGTAAATCATGCTATCCTACCTTTTCAGCTTCCTCATAGTGGAAATCTTGGTATGGTTCTTCTCCATCCTGGGACATCAATATAAACAATAAATCGATCAAACTTAAAATAGAATGGCATGTTGAAAGAACAATAACATTCTCATGAATTCCCAATCTCTACTTAACATACTAT